>NW_016107595.1:1448028-1462986 GCF_001604975.1 Cebus imitator
AAAAAAAAAAAAAAAAAAAGAGTGCAGCTATAGTTATTGGTCATTGCTGACTCTTCCAGGCCCAGAAAGCGACAGGCCAGTGGCTGGCTCTGGGCCTGTCCTCTGGATCTTCCTCGTGGTCCCCCATTCCAGCCACCCAGCTGCCAGGGACCAATGGCAGCGTAGTGGGTGAGCGCCTGCCCAGCCCTGTCTTCCAAATGCATTGGAAGCAGGCCCTGGGCGGCCTCCCAAGGAGAACGCTGGAAAGGTCGGCCAAGCAGGGCAGAAAACAAGCAGTGGTGGAGTCGGCAGTGGGGCAGAGGAGGGGGAGCTGGAAGAGAAGAACCGCAAAGGAGAAGCCCGCATAGTGGGCACAGCGCACCCAAGAGTCTGCAGAAACAGAAAGGTTCCCGGCCTCAGACCCCTAGTCCCTGCCTGCCTCCTGCCTGAGCTTCTGGGAGACTGAAGGCACCGCTTGCAGCTTAAGGTCAGCCAGAGAACAGGGTGGGGGGTGCCCCCACGGCAGCGCTGGCCCACGCTGGGGGGAGCATCTAGGACCCTGGGGTGCAAGTAAAGGGCCTGTGGGTGCTTCTAGGAAGGATGGGGACCTGGCGTGTGGATTTTGTCCTCCCTGGGATCTTGGGGTGTGACGTTCAGGCTTAACCGACTAGGCTTCGGGACATGGATTAAGAATTAGCTGTGTCCTTAAATTATACGTTTAAGACCGCGGCGGGACTTACAACTAGAAACATCTGAGGCTCCAAGTTTTGAGTTGAGCACTCCCCGGGGCTCTGAAATGTGTTTTTAAGACCGAAAGAGGCTTTGGGGCTTGGATTTAGGACAAACTGGGGCAAGAATCCAGCCCAGCGGGCAGTGGGTGTGGACTGGGATATTTTTCATCCCCGGGGGTAGGTATCCTGCACGCCATCTAGGGCTCGGGTCCTGCGATCTTGTGAGCCACGCCCCACAGCTGCAAGACGCACGCGTTTTCTTAGAGGAGGCGGGGCAAGGCTTGGTCGTCATGGAGACAGCGGCCGTCCCCGGCGCGCCGTTCTAGTCCCCACATCTCGTTGGCCGTTGCCTCTCTGGCCCAGTTGCCTCTCTATGGTCGTGGCTTCTGGAAGAGGGTCCTCCTCGGCTCTGCGGGCTGAGCCGGAGTGAAATCCAGGAGGTGGTGACGCGGCCGAAGCCTGAGGGCTGGGCCCGTGGCCAGGATAGTATTTGAGCCCAAGAACGTGGTCCAGGCCCGGGACTGGGGTGGGGCTTGAACGGACGCGGGCGGGGTCTAGTTCCGGGAGGGCGGGGTGTGTGTGGGTGGGGGACCATGGATTTAACCTAGGGGTGGAGCCTGGCTAAGAGGGGCGGGACTCTGAGGGAGAGGTCTTCTGCCTGTGCGTGGGGCTAGGAGCCAAACTGAGGGCGGGGCCCAGTGACCAGCGAGAAGGCCACTGGGTAGAGACAGGACCAGGAGGAAAGGGCACAGAACGTGAAGGGGAATTCGGGAATTGAGGTTAGAGGCTAGGTGAAGGCACGTGGCGAGGCCTGGCAGTGACCGACGAGTGGACAAGCTGACTCTGGGGGCGGGGCCTGTTGTAAGATTGGCAGGGAAGGATGGGCTCAAAAATATGTGATAGAGCCGAGCCAAGGTTCGGGGGCGGAGCCTGGCCGGAACCTGGGCAATTCAAGGCCTGGGAGCGGGGTCTGGTTCTAGTTAGGGGGCGTTAACTAGAACTGGAAAGGGGGCGGTGCCTGACCTGAGGACCTGACCAATCCCAGGCCTGGGGGCGGAGTCTGACTCAGCGCGCTTCCCGGACTCGCGGGGGAAGGAGCGAGTCCTGGGGGCGGGGCTTACCGTAGGGATGGGGCGGGGCCGGCGGTGGGGCGGAGCCTGAGAGGCCCGCGGCCTCAGCGCTGTCTGCCTCCCCAGGATGTGGGCTCCGGGTGCGGGCACGGCCTCGGTGGTCTCGCTGGCGCTGTTGTGGCTGCTGGGGTTGCCTTGGACCTGGAGCGCGGCAGCGGCTCTCGGCGTGTACGTCGGCAGCGGCGGCTGGCGCTTCCTGCGCATCGTCTGCAAGACGGCTAGGCGAGACCTCTTGTGAGTGTTGAGGGTATCCGGCCAGGGCCAGGGCTGGGGGCGGGGCTGAGGGCTCTAGGGCGTGCCGTGGGGGGGCTGGATTGCAGGGACATCTTGGAGGGTCCGGAGAGTTGGGGGTGCTTTGTAGTTTGGGGGCGGGGCGGGGACGCGGCCTGAGAGAGTGACCAGTTGCGGGGCCCTGAGCGGACTGCAGGGGACACTTTAAGGGTTTCTCGGGGGAGACGAGTAGCCTCCAGGGTCTTAGGGTGTTGCAGGCTGCTTAGATCTCAGGGTGTTTGGGGGCAACTTGGGGGTCTCTGGGCAGCTGGTGGAAGTTCCAGGGAGCTGGGGCTGATTGGAAAGCTGTGGCGGTGTGGGTGTCTCTTTGGAGCCTTGATGACTGTGAGAGACTTCGGGGGCTCTCCAGTGGGTCACCGGGGCTCACAGGGATGACCCAATAGATAGTCTGTGGGGACTGCCAAGACATTTTGGATCTATCTAGGGCTTTCTCTGAGGGATGAGCGAGCTGTTTAGGAAATCTATAAAGGACTTACAGGGTCTCTGAAGGTGTGTCGTTCCTCGGGACCGTTTACAGCTGGGGTACTGTTTGAGAGTTTCGCGTGTGTGTGGGACTTTGGGTTTGGGAGTTGTTCAGAGTGTGTAGGGAGGCTGCTGTGTATTCCAGGACTTGATTGGAGGTCTCTTCTGGAGACTGGGACACTGGGTTGAGGCTAGGGGGGCAGATTCTGGTGTCCTGGGCAAGTATGCTTGGAGGGTTTCTGCAGTGCCTCTGAGGGGCTTAATCAAATGAGCCGTTGAGGGTCCTTCTGGGGTGAAGCATTGCTGGAAGTTCCTATCAGAGCAGATCTCAGGAACAGCCCCACGTGGGAGCAGGTGAGCACCGGCTGAGTGGGGGCAGGGCTCAGCACCGTCATCGCTCCCTGTAAGATGGACTTGCAAGAGGGACAGACCCATTGTAAGAGGGCGCAGAGGGTGTGGAGATGGGAAGGATCCCCCTGTAAGTTGACTGGTTCTGAACTTTCCTTTTTTTTGAGATGGAGTCTTGCTCTGTTGCCAGGCTGCAGTGCAGTGGTACTCGGCTCACTGCAACCTCTGCCTCCTGGGTTCAAACGATTCTCCTGCCTCAGCCTCCCGAGTAGCTGGGACTACAGGTGTGCACCACCACACCCAGCTAATTTTTGTGTTTTTAGTAGAGACGAGTTTCACCATGTTGGCCAGGCTGGTCTTGATCTCTTGACCTTGTGATCCATCTGCTTTGGCCTCCCAAAGCGCTGAGATTACAGGTCTGAGCCACTGCGCCCGCCCAGTTCTGCACTTTCTAAAACTCACCCCTTCTTCCCTACGCCATGGCCCTGGGCCTTGGCCCCTCGGTTGTTTTGATGTGGAAATCTGCCTGTGCCCTCTGCTCTCACATTTTCCAGTGGCCAGCCCATCCTCTGCAGAAGGAAGACTCAGCCCCTAGCTGGGCGCCGAAGGTCCTACCATCTGTTCCCTACCCGCTCACCACTGCCCCCCTCCATATATTCACCTGGTCCCCAGAAAGACTTGCTGCAATGTCGAGCTGAAGCTGCCCAGGACATACTGGGCCCCTTTTAGCCGGGGCGGGCCCTCCCTCTGGGAGTCTTTGCTGAATTTTCCTGCTCAGCACCCTCTCATAGCTCCTTGCTGCCCTCAGAATTGAGGTCCTTGATGATGTCTCAGCCTCTGCCTGCTTCCTTCTAGTCACCCTTCCAGCTGCACTTGCCTCTTGGCTATTCCCTGTTTGTTTATTTGAGACAGAGACTCGCTCTGTGGCCTGGGCTGGAGTGCAGTGGCACGATCTCGGCTCACTGCAACCTCCACCTCCTGGGTTCAGCGATTCTCCTGCCTCAGCCTCCCAAGTAGCTGGAACTACAGGCACATGCCACCGTGCCCGGCTAATTTTTGTGTTTTTAATAGAGATGGGGTTTCACTATGTTGATCAAGCTAGTCTCAAACTCCTGACCTCAGGTGATCCATCCACCTCAGCCTCCCAAAGTGCTGGGATTACAGGCATGAGCCACCGTGCCTGGCCCCTTTTTTTCTCTGAAACAGGGTCTCCCCTCTGTTGCCCAAGCTGCACCAGCCTCCAACTCCCTGGCTTATGCAATTCTCTCACCTTGGCCTCCTAACTAGCCGGGACTACAAGCACTGGCCACCGCTCCTGGATACTTACAAGATTGTTTTCTATAGAGATGGGGTCTTGGTATGTTACCCAGTCTGGTCTGGAACTCCTGGCGTTAAGCAGTCCTCCTACCCCAGCCTCCTGAGTAGCTGGGGCGACAGGTGCACACCACCATACCGGGCAGATTTTTGCATTTTTTTTGCAGCGTCGTGGTTTTGTCATGTTGCCCAGGCTAGTCTCGAACTCCTGGCCTCAGCGATCCTCCCGCTTCAGCCTCTCAAAGTGCTGGGATTACTGCGCCCAGCTTGGACCGCTTTCATCCATGTTGTCTACTTGAGGACTTTCAGACACCCAGATGGGGTGGTTGGAGTTGCCAGCTCATGTGAGGTTATGAGTCACCACAGAGATTTCACCCCTTCCTCCTAAACAGCAAAGGCTCTGAGATACCAACCTTCCTTTCAGTTCCTGGGGTGTGTATGTTAAGGAAAGATCTTGGCTGGGCACAGTGGCTCATGCCTGTAATTCCAGCACTTTGGGAGGCCAAGGCAGGCAGATCACGAGGTCAGGAGTTCGAGACCAGCTTGGCCAACACGGTGAAACCCCGTCTCTACTAAAAATTCAAAAATTAGCCAGGCATAGTGGTGGGTGCCTGTAATCCCAGCTACTCGGGAGGCTGAGGCAGAAGAATTGCTTCAACCTGGGAGGCGGAGGTTGCAGTGAGTTGAGATCGTGCCATTGTACTTTATCTAGCCTGAGCAACACGGTGAGACTCTGTCTTGGAGAAAAAAAAAGAAAAAAAGGAAGATCTTATTTTGATTTCCAGTTCACCTTTATGTTGAATGGGCATCATTTGAGTTTTTATCAGATTCAAACCTGCCTTGTCTGACACCTAAGCTGTCCCCATCCTGGGACTACAATGACATTTTGGCCTCTGACTGGTCCTTATTTTCTGATCATTTTGTTTCTACTTCAATAAAGATTTGACTTGGCCAGGCCCAGTGGCTCACGCCTGTAATCCCAGTACTTTGAGGGGCCAATGTGGGCGGATCACCTGAGGTTTTGAGACCAGACTGGCCAACATGGAAACCTCGTCTCTATTAAAAATACAAAAATTAGCTGGGTGTGGTGGCACGTGCCTGTAACCCTAGCTACTTGGGAGGCTGAGGCAGGAGAATCGCTGGGACCCGGGAGGCAGAGGTTGCAGTGAGCCAAGATTGCGCCACTACACTCCAGCCTGGGCAACAAGATCAAAACTCTGTTTCAAAAAAGCAAAACAAAACAAAAAAATAGTTAACTCATTTTAACCCTGCATTTTTAGTGTTGTGTTTTTCTTTTCTTTCCTTGCTTTGGGATTAGAAGTTTTTGTGTTTTTGATAAGGTCTCACTCTGTCACCCAGGCTGGAGTGCAGTGGTATGATCATAGCTCACTGCAGCCTCAACTTCCCAGGCTCCAGTGATCCTCCCACATCGGCCGCCCAAGTAGCTGGGACAGCAGGTGCACGCCACCATACCAGGCAGATTTTCTTTATTTTTTGTAGAGGAGAGGTCTCGCTATGTTGCCCAGGCTGGTCTTGAACTCCTGGGCTCAAGGAATCCTCCTGCCTCAGCCTCCCAAAGTGGTAGGATGACAGGTGTGAACCACCACATCTGGGCTGTTTTCTTGCCTTTTAGTCTTGGGCCTCTTTCTAGGTGGTGGGCGCCATAGGGGCACAGAAGGAGACTGCGTTGGTCTTGGCACCTGTGGCCCTGTGCCCCTCAGGACTGGCATATAGCAGTAGTGCAGGACATGTTTGTTAGGCGGAAGGCTGTCGTTCCTTCTTGGGTTCACCCGGGCCCATCCCTTCCTCTTCAGCTCTGCTCCCAGGAGCCCCTGGGGTGTCCATGCCTGGTTCTGTCTCCCCTGGGGACAGGGCAGGAGATGGGTCCACTCTAAGTCCCTGACATGGCTGGACATACTTGCCTGTGGGAGGCAGCCTTGCAGATGGCCCCAGGGACCCCTGTCTCCAGCTCTTCCCGCTCTTGCATGGTCCCCTTCCTTTGAGTGTGGGCCGGACCTAGTGAATTTTCTTTCTTTCTTTTTTTTTTTTTGAGAAGGAGTTTTACTCTGTTGCCCAGGCTGGCGTACAGTGGTGTAATCTAGGCTGACTGTAACCTCCGCCCCCTGGGATCATGTGATTCTCCTGCCTCAGCCTCCCGAGTAGCTGGGATTACAGGTACGCCCCACGATGACCGGCTAATTTTTGTATTTTTAGTAGAGAGGGGGTTTCACCATGTTGGTCAGACTGGCCTTGAACTTCTGACCTTGTGATCTGCCCCCTTCGGCCTCTCAAAATGCTGGGATTATAGGCGTGAGCCACTGCGCACAGCCTTTTTTCTTTCTCTCTCTTTTTTTTTTTTTTTTTTTTTTTGAGACAAAGTCTTGCTTTTGTTGCCCAGGCTGGAGTACAGCGGCGCGATCCCGGCTCATCACAGCCTTCATCTCCCTGGTTCAAGCGATTCTCCTGCCTCAGCCTCCCAAGTAACGGATTACAGGTGTGCGCCACCATGCCTGGCTAATTTTTGTATTTTTAGTAGAGACAGGGGTTTCACCACATTGGTCAAGCTGGTCTTGAACTCCTGACCTTGTGTTTCATCCGCCTTGGCCTCCCAAAGTGCTGGGATTACAGGCATGAGTCACCGCACCTGGCCTTTTTTTTTGAAATGGAGTCTCTCTCTGCTGCCTAGACTGGAGTACAGTGGCACAATCTTGGCTCACTGCAAAATCCACTTTCCGGGTTCAAGCGATTTTCCTGCCTCAGCCTCCTGAGTAGTTGGGATTACAGGTGCCTGCCACCATGCCCAGCTAATTTTTTTGTATTTTTAGTAGAGACAAGTTTTTGCCATGTTGGCCAATCTGGTCTCGAACTCCTGACGTTAGGTGATCCGCCGGCCTCAGCCTCCCAAAGTGCTGGGATTACAGGCTGAACCACCACGCCCTAGTGACTCCCTTCTAATGAATAGAATACATCAGAAGTGATGGAGGCTGGGTGTGGAGGCTCATGTATGTAATTCCAGCACTTTGGGAGCCCAAGGTGGGAGGAATTCCTGAGGCCAGGAGTTTAAGACCAGTGTGGGCAACTTGGTGAGACTCCATCTCTACACACAAAAAATTAGCTGGAGGAGTGGTGCTCTCCTGAGGTCTCAGCTACTTAGGAGGCTGAGGTGGGAGGATTGCATGAGTCCAGGAGGTCAAGGCTTCAGTGAGCTACGATTGCCCTGTGCAGTCCAGCCTGAGCGAGGGAGCAAGACTCTGTCTCAAGAAATGAAGGGATATTGACAAATCCTGTTTTACATATGAGAGAACCCAGGCACAGAGAAGAGAGGTCCTTTGCCCAGGAACACACAGCAGGGGAGGGATACGACTCCAGAGTGTGTGCCCTTAGCCACTGTGCCACACTGGTGTGGTGGGGGTGCTAAATTTAGACCCTGGCTTCAGAAAATATTTCAGCACCCTGCCCTGGCTCTCCTCACGTGCCCTGTACTTCCTGCATGAAATCTGATCGTATTCATCCTTGTTGATTTCTTCCACCCCCGGAGTCCTGGGCCCAGAGCCGGACAGTGGGCTCATTGTCCCTGGGGTTGGGGTGGCTTGAGCAGCCTCCAGGCAGGGCTGCC
Source organism: Cebus imitator (assembly GCF_001604975.1). Lineage (NCBI taxonomy): Eukaryota > Metazoa > Chordata > Mammalia > Primates > Cebidae > Cebus > Cebus imitator. The sequence continues at coordinate 1,455,900 of NW_016107595.1, forward strand.
CAGGCATGTGGCTGGAACCAAGCACCGGAATCCACTGCCTGCCCGTGTGGGCGTCCTTGAGAGAGAACGAGTGAGACCAAGAGAGCGGGAGGCTGGGGACGAATCCTTGTGTTCCCGCATCTAGCCCTGGTGTTTGCCCGAGAGTGACCAGCTGTGGCCTCAGTTCCTGTTTCTTGTTCTGTTGCCTCTGGACGGGGAGCCTGCTGCCAGGGGCTGCACCCCCAATAATGGCCCTGTCCCCATGGCTGGAACATTTGAACCCCGTCATGGTGTTCTCAGGATGCTCTGTCACAGGAAGCCCTCAGAGCAGAATTGGGTGTATAACAGGTGCTCTGGGCTGGGCGCGGTGGCTCACACCTGTAATCCCAGCACTTTGGGAGGCTGAGGCGGGTGGATCATCTGAGGTCAGGAGTTCGAGACCAGCCTGGCCAACATGGTGAAACCTCATCTCTACTAAAAATACAAGAAAACAATTAGGTGGCTGTGGTGGCGGGCACCTGTGATTCCAGCTACCACTTGGGAGGCTAAGGCAGGAGAATGGCTTGAACCTGGGAGAAGGAGGTTGCGGTGAGCTGAGGTTGTGCCACTGCACTCCAGGCTGGGCGACAGAGTTGAGGCCCTGTCTCTAAAAAATAAAATATAAAAAGATTCTCAGCTGAGCACAGTGACTCACACCTGTAATCCCAGTACTTTGGGAGGCCGAGGCAGGTGGATCACCTGAGGCTAGAAGTTCAAGACCAGCCTGGCCTACAAAATGAGATCTTCTCTACAAAAACAAAACAAAACAAAACAAATCCCTTTCCTGGCAGTTTTGGAGACCCAGGGGGGCACAAAGGCCAGTCAGTGTCTTTGTACTGGATTTGCTGTCTTTACCATGAAATCACTGAATTTTCCCACATGCTTTGAGCCCTGTTAGTCATCAGCCTGCCGGGGGGGGCCCGATTCTAGCACAGGCTGCCCAGTCTTCTGTGGTGAAATCAAGCCATTGTGTAGCTCGTCCCTTCCCTGCTGTAGGGCGTCTGGTGTTTTTCTGATCTTCTGCACTTTGGAAGCTACAGTGAATAGGGCTGTTATTTCCCACATGCGACTTCAATATGCCGACTTTTTATTTTTGAAATTTTTGAGACATATTTCATATTTTTATTGTTTCTTTCTTTCTTTCTTTCTTTTTTTAAATGGAGTCTTGTGAGACTTAGCAATTCTCCAAAAAAAAAAAAAAAAAAGGATGAGGGCGGCGCCAGGAGAGAGAGTGGAAGCTTTGCCCCCACCCCCACTTTGCCTTATGCATCTCCTCAACTGTATCCTTCTTAAAATCAAAAAAAAAAAAAAAAATGGAGTCTTGCTCTGTGGCTCAGCTGGAGTGCAGTGGCGCAATCTTGGCTCACTGTAACCTCTGCCTCAGATTCAAGCGATTCTTGTGCCTTTCCCTTCTGAATAGCTGGGATTACAGGCACCCACTGCCATGCACAGCTAATTTTTGTATTTTTGGTAGAGACAGGGTTTTGCCATGTTGGCCAGGCTGGTCTGGAACTCCTGTCTTCAAATGATCCACCCACCTCGGCCTCCAAAAATGCTGGGATTACAGGGGTGAGCCTCCGTGCCTGGCCTGATCTGCTCTCGGGGAGCTACAATGAACAGCAGCACCCCACGTGATTTTAAGATGCCAATTTTTAAATTTTTTTAACTTAAAAAAAATTTTTTTTTTGAGACGGAGTCTCACTCTGTTGCCCAGGCTGGAGTGCAGTGGCACGATCTCGTCTCACCGCAACCTCCACCTCCCGGACGGAGTGTTTCTCCTACCTCTCCCAAGTAGCTGGGATTACAGGCACACACCACCATGTCTGGTTAATTTTCGCAGTTTTAGTAGAGATAGGGTTTCACCACATTGGCCAGGCTGGTCTCTTAACTCCTGACCTCAAGTGATCCGCCCACCTCTGCCTTCCAAAGTGCTCAGATTACAGACATGAGCCTGGCCTATTTTTAAAAAAATTTTTGAGACATCTATTTCTATTGTCATTTTTTCTTGAAGTTTTACTCTGTCACCAAGGCTCAATTGCAGTGACACTACCATGGCTAACTGCAACCTCCACCGCCCGGGCCCAAGGAATCCTCCTGCCTCAGCCTCCCGAGTAGCTGGGACTACACATGCCGCCATGCCATGGCCAGCTAATTTTTTGTTTTGTTTTGTTTTTGCAGATATAGGGTCTCAGTTTGTTGCCCAGGCTGGTCTTGAACTCCTGAGCTCAAGGGATCCTCCCACCTTGACCTTTCAAAGTCCTGGGATTACAGGTGTGAGCCACTGTCCACCCAATTTTGTAAACATTTTAATTTTAGGCTCCAGGGTGCATGTGCTGGTTTGTTGCGTGGTTATATTGCATGATGCTGAGCTTTGCGCTTGGAATCATCTTATCGTCTAGGTAGTTCACAGAACATCCAATAGGTCGTTTTCAACTGCCCCTTATGGAGGTCCCAGTGTCTGCTGTTCCCGTGTTTGTGTCCATGTGTTCTCAGTGTTCAGGTCCCAGTTATAACTGAAAACGTGGTATTTGGATTTCCGTTCCTGCCTTAATTTGCTTAGGCTCATGGCCTCCAGCTGCGTCCGTGTTGCTCTAAAGCACAGGATTTAGTTTTTGTTCGTTTGTTTGAGACAGTCTCGCTCTGTCACCCAGGCTGGAGTGCAGTGGCGCAATCTCAGCTCACTGCAACCTCCGCCTCCCGAGTTCAAACGATTCTCCTGCCTCAGCCTCCCGAGTAGCTGGGATTACAGGCACCCGCCACCACGCCTGGCCTCCATTTACATTTTTAAAAAATGACTTAAAAAAATTTTTGCGACAGGGTCTCACTCCCGTAATCTAGGCTGGAGTGCAGTGACACCATCTTGGGTCACTGCAGCCTTGACTTCCTGGGCTCAAGCGATCCTCCTGCTTCAGCCTCCCAAGTAGTTGGGACTACAGGCACATGCTGCTCCGCTGGCTAGTTATTGTATTTTTAGTAGAGACGAGGTTTCAGCACGTTGCAGGCTGGTCTCGAGCTGCTGGGCTCAAGCGGTCCTCTCACCTTGGCCTCCCAAAGTGCTGGGATTACAGGCGTGAACCTGCATACCTGTCTGGCTGATTGACTCTTTAATGTTTTTTTGAGACAGAGTCTCCCTTTGTCACCATGCTAGAGTGCAGTGGCGAGATCTTGGCTCACTGCAACCTGCACCTCACTACAACCTCCACCTCCTGGGTTCAAGTGATTCTAATGCCTCAGCGTTCCCAGTAGCTGGGACTACAGACAGGCGCCACCACGCCTGGTTAATTTTTGTATTTTAGTAGAGATGGAGTTTCACCATATTGGCCAGGCTGGTCTCGATCTCTTGACCTCATGATCCGCCCGCCTCGGCCTCCCAAAGTGCTGGGATTACAGGTGTGAGCCACCGAGCCCGGCCTGTTTGACATTTGTTGAAGGTCTCCTTTTAAGCAGGGAACTCTCCAATTGGAAATGTTAATTCATCAGCAGCCTGTGAGCCACCCAGAGAGCAGCAGGGCAGGTCCCCACAGGGAGACCTGGTGGGCCAGAACCTGCCCAGGGTTCTGAGATGGGGCTGGGGCCAGGGTGGCTGCTCTCTCCTGGGTCTGCAGGATTCGAGCCTGATCTGAGAGCCCCAGACACTTCCCTTCCCTACAGATTATTTGTAGCAAGCTCTCTGTGCTCCAGGAGGGCAGGGTCTTGGGCTGTCTCCTCGTCTGCTGTCTCTCTGGGGCTAGAATGTAACAGATGCAAGCCCTTGTCTGCCCAGAGCAGGGAGAGCCAGGTCAAGGCCAAGGTGGTAAATGAGGACATTGAATATGGCATTTGAAGTCTAGAAGTGCGTGGAGAAAACGATATAACAGGGACAAGCAAAGGAAATGTGGGAAGCGGATCAGTGACAGATGGGGGTCCAAGAATGGCCACCTGAGGCCCGGTGCAGTGGCTCACACCTGTAACCCCAGCACTTTGGGAGGCCGAGGTGGGTGGATCACCTGAGGTCAAGAGTTTGAGACCAGCCTGGCCAACATGGCAACACCCCGTCTCTACTAAAAATACAAAAATTAGCCAGACATGGTGGCGCATGCCTGTAATCCCAGCTACTTGGGAGGCTGAGGCAGGAGAATCGCTTGAACCTGGGAGGTGGAGGTTGCAGTGAGCCACGATCATGCCATTGCACTCCAGCCTGGGCAAAAGAGCGAGACTCCATCTCAAAAACAAAAAGAATAGCCACATGGGAAGCTGACACTTGAGCCAGCCCCTAGGGGAGGAGTCATGCGAAGGTTGGGGAAGAGTGTTTCCGGCCGAGTGCACAGACTGTGCAAAGGCCCCGAGGCAGGAACAGAACATGCCGGGTGTGTTCCAGGAACAGTGAAACGTTGGGTGTGGCTAGAGCGAGCCAGGGAGAGGGAGATGGAGAGAGGGGAGGACGGAGAGGAAGATGAAGCTGGAGGAAAAGGAAGATGGAGGGGAGATGGGGAGATGAAGAGGGAGAGATGACTGGGCGTGGTGGCTCGTTCTGTAGTCCCAGCACTTTAGGAAGACGAGGCAGGTGGATCACCTGAGCTCGGGAGTTTGACACTAGCCTGGGCAACAAAGTGAGACCTCATTTCTACTAAAAATACAAAAATTAGCCAGATGTGGCGGCATACACCTGGAGTCTCAGGTACTTGGGAGGCTGAGGCAGGAGAATCACTTGTATCTGGGAGGCGGAGGTTGCAGTGAGATGACATTGCGCCACTGTACTCCAACCTGGGCGACAGAGCAAGACTCTGTCTCAAAAAAAAAAAAAAAAAAAGGTGGGGGAGAGAATGGAGTGGGAGGAGGGTCTGTCTCTATCACCGCAGGGTCTCAGCTAGTGTGGGGCTGGCTCTCAGTAGGTGCTCACCATTTCAGGAATCAGAGTTCATGCCTCTGCAGCTGGCCGCTAGGGAGGGCAGGTGCACTGGGTGCTGGACTCAGGCGCATGAAATGAACATTGGTCCAGCCTCTGTTGACTGAGCACATGTTCCAGCAGGCGCACAGATGCTAGAGACACACAGACGCATAGATCTCCTGGGTGTCATTGAATGATGGAGGGAATGAATGAATGATGAAGGAAGAAATGAATGAGTGAATAAGTGAGTGATGGAATGAATGAGTGAGGGAATGAGTGAAGGAGGGGGAAATAGACCCATGATCCAGGGGCTCTGTGCAAGGCTTTGAGGGGAAGAGTGAAGGGGGACAGGGAGGGCTCCCAGGATGGACAAGAGAACCCCCTGAGACCAGCGTGCCCCGCTGACCACACCTGGCCCCATTTAGGGAGAGCTGTGATGGGGGAACAGCAAGCATGCATGGGCCATGTGGTGCCTGGAAGGCTTCCTGAGGGAGGCGATGAGGATGCTGGGGGTGCTCAGTGAGTGGGGAGGTGTGGGGGGGCTTTGCTCAGCTCAGTGAGCTTGTGGTCATTGGGGATAGGGAGGCATTGTCACTAGGAGCTCAGCCACCTGATCATATCCCCAAAGCAGCCAGAGGTGCCTTCTAGGAGCTTCCAGGATAAATGGTTTGACCCATGCAGGATGTCTCATGAAAACCCTGGCCCTCTCCCCCAGATGCTCTCCTCCAGCAAACCCCACCACCCTCCCATCTCCACAGTTTTCATTGTGAACCCCTCCTGGGGCCCGTGAGCCTGCCTCAGACCTCATGCCCCTTTCATCTCGCCTTCCCCTGATTCCCCCGCACTGACCTCCACTCTGGTCCTCAACTGTGCCCCATTCCCAAGCCTGTTCCCACCCCAGGGCCTTTGCACTGGCCGCCGTCTGGAGGTACCCACAGCCGCCCCCTGTTGCCTCACCAGGCCCTGCTCAGATACCACCTGCCTCTCTCAAGGGCGTCCCCTGCCTCTGCCCCGGGTCCACAGGACCGACCACATCACCCCTTGCAGTCTTGTCACCATCCAGCACTGTCTGGTATTCAGTCATGTACATGGAAGGGGTCTCTCTCCCCAGAGGACTGTGAACCCCAGAGGGTGGGGCCTGGTGGTCTGGGTGCTCTGTCCCCAGAGCTGCAAACAGTGCCTAAAACACAACAGGCACTGGTATGCACCGGCTGCCTGAATGAATGAAGGAGGGAATGAATGAATGAAAGAGGGAGTAACTGATAAATGGAGGGAAAGAAAAAAGGAGAGAGTGAATGATAGAGGGAATAAATGCATGTGGGAGGGAATAAATGAACAAAGGAGGGAATGAATGAGTGAAGGAGACAATGAATAAGGATGGAATGAGTCCGGATGTGGTGGCTCACGCCTGTAATCCCAGCACTTTGAGGCCGAGGCGGGTGGACGACCTGAGCCCGGGAGATCGAGACTAGCCTGGCCAACATGGTGAAACCCCATCTCTACAAAAAATACAGAAATGTTGCTGGGGTGGTGGTGTACTCCTGTAGTCTCAGTGACTAGGGAGGCTGAGGTGAGAGGATCACTTGAGCCTGGGAGGTCTGCAGTGAGCCACGGTCATGTACCCGAGTCTGGGTGACAGAGTGAGATCCTGTCTCAAAAAACCAGAAACTGAATGAGTGAAGGAGGGAAGGAATGAATGAGGGAGGGAAAGAATGAATGACAGAATGAGCGAACGCTGGTGCTGAGGTCCACTGTGAAGATGTTTAGCGGTGTGAGGAACCGTTGCAGGGATTTGGGGAGCCTTGGGAGAGGCAGGGGAGATCCAAAGGATGGATTCGATAATGATGGTTTTGATGTGGAAGCTGGAGGGAGGTGGTGACTGGGCCAGGCTGAATCAGGGGCAGGTGGGGTCGAGCCCCTGCCCTGTGTTGGTCAGGGCTGGGCACGTGTGGGTACTGTAGCAAACACACCACACATGCCAGTGGCTCAGCCCAACACAAGGTAACTGGTTCCCAGAGCTGGGGTGCAGGGTGGAGGCAGGGAGCCAGGAAGGGGTGAAGACCACTCATTTTCCCAACTTCTAAATAAATAAATTCTGAATTTCCAGGTTCTGTGATCTAAAGCAGTTTTTTCCTTTTTTCTTTCTTTCTTTCTTTTTCTTTTCTTTTTTTTTTTTTTTTTTTTTTTTTTTTTTTTTTTTTT
>NW_016107595.1:1463011-1477918 GCF_001604975.1 Cebus imitator
TGACTCCTATTCTTTTTTTTTTTTTTTTGAGATGGAGTCTTGCTTTTTTGCCCAGACTGGAGTGAAGTGGTGAGATCTTGGCTCACTGCAACCTCCGCCTCCTGGGTTTAAGCAATTCTCCTGCCTCAGCCTCCAAAGTAGCTGGAATTATAGGCACCCACCATGACGCCTGACTAATTTTTGTATTTTTAGTAGAGACGAGGTTTCGCCATGTTGGCCAGGCTGGTCTCAAACTCCTGACTCAGGTGATTCACCCGCCTGGCCTCCCAAAGTGCTAGAATTACAGGTGTGAGCCACCGTGCCTGGCCTAAAGCATTTCTTGTTTGTTAGCTTTTAAAGTTCATTCTCGGCTGGACGTCATGGCTCATGCCTGTAATCCCAGCACTTTGGGAAGCGGGGACGGGTGGATCACCTGCGGTTGGGAGTTTGAAGCCAGCCTGACCAAGATGATGAAACCCCATCTTTACTAAAAATACAAAAATTAGCCAGGCATGGTGGCATGCGCCTGTAGTCCTAGCTACTTGGAAGATGAGACAAGAGAATTGCTTGAACCCAGAAGGTGGAGGTTGCAATGAACTGAGATCACGCCACTGCACAGCTGCCTGGGCCACAGAGTGAGACTCCATCTCAAAAAAAAGAAAAAAAAAAAGTTTATTATCATTCATCTAATAGCAAGGGGTGCCCGCTTACCTCCATATAGTCATTCAGGAGCCCCGCTCCTTTCACTGGGGGCTCTGGTGCCTCTGCCCTTTATATCCACTAACGAGTGGGGAAGCGGAACATCGAACCTTCTAGCAGGGCTTAGCATTCGTTCCTACACCCCCAATCTACTCGTGCATCTCCTAGCCCTACTTGGGGCAGGGGCATCCCCTCCCCAGTTGGGGCCACACATGCTGACAGATGGCTTCAGCCATCTGTCCCTGGTGCCACCGAGTGACCTGGGGGCAGAGCAGCTGCCTAGCTCGGGGCTGGACCCTGGGGGTCCTGGTTGGGGTGGTCTCAGCATGAAGAATCCAGGCTGAAGGCAGTGGGGGATGATGTCAGGTGCTCCGGACGTCTCAGGGGACAGAAAGGAGGATGGGATCAGATCCCAGCTCCACCAGGGCCACCAAGCCAGCTGGGGTGTGGGGGGGAGGACAGGGTGACTGATTTATTTATCATGCTTTGAAAATCTACCTACTTCCTGGCTGGTTGGTAAATGGCCCTTGCCCTTGGTCCCCTGAGAGATCTAGCTACAGAAAGGTTCACCACAGACCTCATCAAAGCCCTGGCTGCCCTGGGATCCTCCAGAGGGGAGGCTGAGGCTCCCGAAAGCCAGGCCGGGCAGGGCTTCCTTGACGCTGTCCCCTCCGTCCTCCCTCCCAGCGGTCTCTCTGTGCTGATCCGCGTGCGCCTGGAGCTGCGGCGGCACCAGCGCGCCGGCCACACCATCCCGCGCATCTTTCAGGCGGTGGTGAAGCGGCAGCCCGAGCGCCTGGCGCTGGTGGACGCCGGGACCGGCGAGTGCTGGACCTTCGCGCAGCTGGATGCCTACTCCAATGCGGTGGCCAACCTCTTCCTCCAGCTGGGCTTCGTGCCGGGTGACGTGGTGGCCATCTTCCTGGAGGGCCGGCCCGAGTTCGTGGGGCTGTGGCTGGGCCTCGCCAAGGCGGGCGTGGAGGCCGCACTGCTCAACGTGAACCTGCGGCGCGAACCCCTGGCCTTCTGTCTGGGCACCTCGGGCGCCAAGGCCCTCATCTTTGGCATTGAAATGGCAGTGGGTGAGGCCAGGCGTGGGCATCAGGTGGGCGGGGACCTGAGGCATCCCCCGGGCGGGCGGAGAGATGCGGCGCCCCGGGCCTCGGAAGGCCACTCTGGTTGTGGCCATGAGGTGCACGGTCTGGGTATGCCCCGAGCAGGGAGTTGGTGCATCCCAGGCCTCGGGAGGGGGCCTGTCTGGAGGTGACTATAACCCATGTATTGGGGACCACAGCGGTGGCCGAAGTGAACAGGTATCTGGGGAAAAGTTTGATCAAGTTCTGCACCGGAGCCTTGGCGCCCAAGGGCGTCATGCCAGACACCCACCTCCTGGACCTGCTGCTGAAGGAGGCCTCCACTGCCCCTTTGGTACAGATCCCCAGCAAGGGCATGGACGGTGAGTCAAGGGTGGGACCCTTCCATGCCTGCCCTATCCCCCGTTCCCTACCCGCCAGGCCCCGCCCCCAACTCCAAGGCCTCGCCCACCCCAACTCCTAGGCCACGCCCCAAATCCCAGGCCCCACCCCCAACACCTGCGTCTCCTGCAGATCGTCTTTTCTACATCTACACGTCGGGGACCACGGGGCTGCCCAAGGCTGCCATCGTCGTGCACAGCAGGTGAGGGGCCCACGGGCATAGTACCTTCAGCAGCTGAGAATGACCCAGGCTGTCTTGCCATCCCAGCCTGCCCCTCAGCTCCTGTGGGGTCAGTGGCATTTCCACCTTACCCTGGGGACAGAGAGGTCAGCCCATGTTTCCTGAGCACTTACTCTGTGTCCAGAGCAGGGCTAAGCCCTCCACGTGCACACTCATTGGAACCCTAAGGGCTTGGGGCTGGACGAGGGCATCACACCCATTTTCACACCCACGGCCCATCTTGGGACCCGGTTGCCCTGTGCCCACTACTCTGGGGCACCTCTCATTCCCCCACCTGTTCACGACATCCAGCCCATCAGCAAAACCCATCTTCTCCATCTGTCCACTGTTTTCCATGACCTCCACCTGGACCTGTGCCAGCCCCTCCTCGGGCTTGTCCTGCTCCCCCAACTCTCCCCTCCACCCGAGACGGCTCCTGCCAGCAGCCACAGGAGGGCTGAAAATCCTAAATCAGACCTCCCCTGCCCCAGACCTCCCTGCACTTACCTTGACCCTCAGAATAAAACCCTCTTTTGGGCCAGGTGCGGTGGCTCACGCCTGTAATCCCAGCACTTTGGGAGGCTGAGGCAGGCAGATCACTTGACTTCAGAAGTTTGGGACCAGCCTGGCCAATATGGCGAAATCCCGTCTCTACTAAAAATACAAAAAATAGCCGGGTGTGGTGGTGCATGCCTGTAATTCCAGCTACTCAGGAGGCTGAGGCAGAATTACTTGAACCCAGAGGTGGAGGTTGCAGTGAGCCGAGATGGCGCCACTGCACTCCAGCCTGGGTGACACAGTAAGACTCCTTCTCAAAAACAAACAAACAAACAAACAAACAAAACCCTCTCTCAGTTCGTGTGGCCTCTGCCACTACCCTGGTGTCATTTTCCTCCCCCCACCCCTCGCTCACTCCTCCTGAGCTCCTCAAACTTCCTCAAACCCACACATTCCTTCTAGCCTCGGGGCCCTTGCATGCTCTGTGCCTGGGCATTCTCCCGTAGCTCGCCCCTACAGCTCTTTCTTGCTAGGTCTCAGATCATGCTTCACCTCCCCAGACAGGATTCCCCAACCCCCCGGGACTGCGTCACCATCAGCGCCTCCCTGCCCCTTGACCCTACTATACCCCCGTGACGCCTACCACCACCACCAATTGTTCGTTGCGTGTTTTCTTCCTGCCAGCCTGTGAACCCAGAGTTGTGCTGGCTCCGCCTGGGTCCACACCCAGCATGCTTCTTCATGCCCATGCCCTGGGGGATTTTGGTCCTAGCCCCTGCCCTCCCGGCTCCACCTCCCCCCCACAGGTACTACCGCATCGCAGCCTTCGGCCACCACGCCTACTGCATGCAGGCGGCTGACGTGCTGTATGACTGCCTGCCCCTGTACCACTCAGCAGGTACTACGGGGCAGCCTGAGTAGGGAATGGTGGTGGGTGGGGGCGGGGGACCCCTCACCGAGGCCACCCTCTGCAGGAAACATCATAGGTGTGGGACAGTGTCTCATCTATGGGCTGACAGTCGTCCTCCGCAAGAAATTCTCGGCCAGCAGCTTCTGGGACGACTGCGTCAAGTACAACTGCACGGTCAGGCCCCGCCCCTCCCAGCCAGGCCCCACCTCCTCCCAGTCAGGCTCCACCTCCTCCTGGTGAGGCCCCGCCCCTTCCAGCAAGGCCCCCACCTCCTCCTGGTCAGGCCCCCGCTCTCTCCCAGCCTGGCCCTGCCCCCGACCAGGTCCTACTCCCTTATGTGCGCCCTCTGGTCCACCTGCTGGCGCAATCATCTCTGGGAGTTGGGGGAAGGAATGGCTGTCCAGCACGGGGACAGAGACGGCAGTGTTTCCTGAGTGCTTGCTCTGTGTCCAGACCAGGGCCAAACCTTCCGCCTGTAAATTCAATGCAGCCCTTATAACTGCTTGGCGGATGGACAAGGGCATCACACCCATTTTGCAGATGAGGAAACTGAGGCTTATAATGTGACGATGATTGGGCCCAGGGTGCCTAAGCTCCTTAAGGCAATGCCTTCCCTATGCCTCCTGCCCCTTGGGTCTTCCCTGTCGTTGACTGTAGGGAATTGAGACCAGTGGGTACCCTGGGGTGGGAAGAGCTACGAGGCTGGGGCTTCCAGGTGAGGAATGTGTAAGGTGGAAGTGGAGTCATCTGCCGTCTCGGAGAAGAGAGCTGGTGGAGGTTAAGAGCAGGGATTCTCCTTTCCCCTCCATGGTGAGAGGAAACCAGGCTGAGGGTTTCCATGCTGTAAGGGGGGATACAGGAAATACAGGTGGGAGGTACAGGAAACAGGTGCAGAGCCCGGAGGAAGTAGCAAGGCTGGCTGGGTAAGGATTGGGGGAGACATCGTGCCACTGCACTCCAGCCTGGGTGACACAGCAAGACTCCCTCTCAAAAAATAAAGGACTGTGGCAAGTTGGCAGATGCAGATTGGACAGATGCTGCCCAGAGAGGTTCGGCCACCTGTGCAGGTCACACAGCTGGGCAGGGATGGGGGGCTTTGGGCTGAGCATCCTGGGATACACCACCAGGTCCACAGCTGTGCTTGGCTCCACTTTTGAGGAGTTTTGGTTCTGCTTGGAAGGTCTTGGGAAAGTTACTAATCTGCATGTTGAAATACAAAAGCACTTTTAATTTTATTCATTTATTATTTTTGAGACAGAGTTTTGCTGTTGTTGCCTACTGCAACTTCCACCACCCGGGTTCAAGCCATTCTCCTGCCTCAGTTTCCCAAGTAGCTGGGATTACAGGCATGTCACCACCACGCCTCATTAGTTCTATATCTTTACTAGAGACGGAGTTTCTCCATGTTGGTCAGGCTGGTTTCCAACTCCCGACCTCAGGTGATCCATCCGCCTTGGCCTCCCAAAGTGCAGGGATTACAGGTGTGAGTCACCACCCCTGGCCTATTTATTATTATTTTTTCTTGAGACAAGATGTCACTCTGTCGCCCAGGCTGGAGTACAATGGCGTTATCATGGCTGACTGCAGCTTCAGCCTCCTGGGCTCAAACGATTCTCCAGCGTCTGCCTCCCAAGTGTCTGGGACTACAGGTGTGCGCCACCATGCCACCATTTTTGTATTTTTTTTGTAGAGATGGGGTTTCGCCATGTGGCCCAGGCCAGTCTCAAACTCCTGGGTTCAAGCGATCCACCCACCTTGGTCTCCCAAAGTGCTGGGATTACAGGCATGAGCCACTGCACCCGGTCCAAACGTATCTTTTTAAAAAAAAATTATAGGGGGTAGCAAATACACATAAATGTGAACAGAAAAGTATAGACAGTTCTGGTGCATCCCTCAGCTGGACCAGGGGCGATTAGATATCCCGCCCTTCCCTCAGCTCCTCTCCACATCCTTCACTAGGCAGTGGCGTAAAGCATCCCTGAGACAGCTTCGTGTTTCCTGTGTAGCTGTTTCAGTATAACCTTTGAAGGATGAGGACTTGTTTCAAATTCAAGTGAAATTCATGTAAATTAGCCATATTAAAGTGAATAATTGGGCCAGGCTCGATGGCTCATGCCTATAATCCCAGCACTTTGGGAGGCCAAGGCGGGCAGATCACTTGAGGTCAGGAGTTTGAGACCAGCCTGGCCAACATGGTGAAACCCCATCTCTACTAAAAATACAAAAAACTAGCTTGGCGTGGTGGCGGGTGCCTGTAATCCCAGCTACTCGGGAGGCTGAAGTGGGAGAATCGCCTAAACCCGGGAGGCGGCGGTTGCAGTGAGCTGAGATTGTGCCACTGCGCTCCAGCTTGGGTGACAGAGTGAGATGCTATCTCAAAAATAAATAAATAAATAAGTGAATAATTTGGTGGCATTCACAATGTACAATCACCATGTCTATCTAGATCCAGAACATTCTCATGCTCCCCAGAGGAAATTCCATCCCTACATACTCCGCTTTTCCCCACCCGCAGCCCCTGGCAACCACTGATCTGCTTCCTGTCGCTATGATTTGCCTGTTCTGAACATATCAGATCAATGGAGTCAGAAACTGTAGCCTTTTGTGTCTAGTAAGGATTGTTTTTAAGTGACAGTGATTTCTCGGTGTCGTCAGCAATCTGGGCAGTGGCTCAATCCTGTCTCACAATGTCAAAAATGTGTTTTTTCTTATTTCCATAATTAAAAAAAAATACACAGCCAGCATTATGTTTGGTTGATGTGTCTTATAAGAATTCTTGGCTGAGCGCGATCGCTCACGCCTGTAATCCCAGCACTTTGGAAGGCCAAGGCAGGAGGATCACTTGAGCCCAGGAATTGGAGACTGGCCTGGGCAACATAGCGAAACCCTCATCTCTACAAAAAACTTAAAAACTACCTGGATGTGGTGGTTTCTGCCTGTAGTCCCAGCTGCTTGGGAGGCTGAGGTGGGAGGACAGCTTGAGCGTTTCCTCTCTGGGCCTCAGTGCCTTCACTCCAAACTCAGCTCAGAGTGTGGCGGTGGTGTCTGCTCAGCACTTTGGCTTAATCATCAGCCATTTAGTCAGTGCATCCTCAGGAAGCCCACTCAGAGATGAGAACGCAAAGGCACCGTGGGATGCCTGGCAGGTGACCCCAGGAAGCCCTTGCTGGGCTGGAGAATGTGTGGCAGGGAGGGAGGGTGTCCTGCTTCTCCAGGGCTCAGCTGGGGCACAGGGAATGCCTCTCAGTGATGCTTGAGCTGAGACTGAAGAGTCCTAGCAGATGCATCTGGGGGAAGACTGCTTCAGGCAAAAGGCGTAGCATGTGCAGACTCCCTGAGGGGCAGAGTTTTCCGGGGAGATGGAGAGGCGGGCGCGAGGGCGGCAGGGCCAGATCCAGCTGTGCGCCACTGGGAGGCCCTGAGCACATCTGCAGCTGTTAGGATCCATCCGGTGGGTAATCCCTGCCATGCAACTGTTGTATTCCCACTCTGGGGCCAGGATGCCTGGGTTCAGATCATTCTGCCACTTCCCAGCTCTGTGATCTCGTTCCAGTTCCTTACCATCTATGAGCCTTGGTTTCTCCCTCTGTAAAGTTGGGTGTGAAGCCCGCCTGGAGATGAGAACGCAAAGGCACCGTGGGGCACCTGGCGAATGACCCCAGGAAGCCCTTGCGGGGCTGGAGAATGTGTGGCAGGGAAGGAGGATGTCCTGTAGGGGGAGCCAATGAGCAGGCGGCTCCGTGGGCGCCTGGGGCTCAGCGCAGATGCAGAGCAGACTAGTGTGTGCACCCGGGAGTGGTCCGCCAAGGGGTGAGGCTCTGGCCAGCCCAGGCTCAGCCAGGAGGCTCTGCAGGACGCTGTAGGCTCCAGGCCGAGGGTTGCCCTGCGGGGTGTCAGCTCTCCTGCTAGTCCTGCCCTGTGTGCCTGCTGAGGCTCAGACTCGGATGTGGTATCTCCAGGAAGCTGCCTGCGGGAATGGAAGGACCATGAAGGGACTTGGGGGTGGGTGGGTAGAAGACACTGTCTGCATCTGCTTGGATACAAGTTGCATCCGTCTAGGCACAAGTAGATCACGCCTGAAATCTCACACTTTGGGAGGCTGAGGCAGGGGGATTGCTTGAGGCCAGGAGTTCAAGACCAGCCTGGGCAACAGAGCGAGATCCCCCATCTGTACAAAAATCTGTAGTCCCCGCTACTTGGGAGGCTGAGTCTGGAAGATCACTTGAACCCAGGAGTTTGAGGCTGCAGTGAGCCATGATCACGCCACTGCACTCCAGCCTGGGTGACACAGGGAGACGCCAACTGAAAAATAATAATAATAATTAAAGCTGCATCCTAGGCGCTTTGCAAGAGACTGATCAAGTCCCAGGAGTCCACGTGGACCCCACGAGAGCTATCATCATCCTTAGGCTATTTCGCTCATAGGATTAGCTCCCTGGATGGGGCGGTCTCGGGGACCCTCCACCGCCTGCCGGGCCCATCGCCCACTTCTCCAACCCCCTCAGGTGGTTCAGTACATTGGGGAGATCTGCCGCTACCTGTTGAAGCAGCCGGTGCGCGAGGCGGAGAGGCGACACCGCGTGCGCCTGGCGGTGGGGAACGGGCTGCGTCCCGCCATCTGGGAGGAGTTCACGCAGCGCTTCGGCGTGCGCCAGATCGGGGAGTTCTACGGCGCCACGGAGTGCAACTGCAGCATTGCCAACATGGATGGCAAGGTGCGCGCCTGGAGGGCCCTGGGCAGGTGTCGGAGTTCAGGGAAGGCCACTGCCTCCTCTTCCCCGGGCCCCTGGGATCCACAAAACAGCGTGGATTGGCGGAAGGCTCCGCCAAGGGCGCGCGCAGGGTGGGGCGTAAGGCGAATTCCTGGGACCCCAGGTACACCACCAGCGGGTCAATGCAGGGTACGCAGGGACAATCCTCCAGCCTGCACAGTGTGACTGTGGTCTTTCAGTCAGGAGAGTTGCAGGCCAGGTGTGGCTGTGCGCCCTGGCAGGAGCCTCAGCCTTTCTGAGCCGCCGTTTCTGCGTGTGGTGATCAGCAAAGATAATAGGGCTCTGGGTACAGTGCTGTTATTCTTTGTTGTCGTTGTTTGAGACAGAATCCTGCTGTTGCCCAGGTTGGAGTGTGTGTGATCATAGCTCACTGTAGCCTTCAGCTCCTGAGCTCAAGCAATCCTCCTGCCTCAGCCTCCCAAGTTGCAGCAGAGACGTTCATGGTTAGCAACTACTTGCTCTATTAATGAGCGCCATTCTGCACTGGCGTGAATCTCCCTCTCCTTTCCCAAGCCTCTTCCATCCAAGGCCAAGAACAGATCATAATAATGAGCATTAAGCAAGTGTCGGCTGGCCTTGGTGGCTCACACCTGTAATCCTAACAAATGGGGAGGCTGAGGCAGGAGGATCACCTGAGCCCAGGAGTTTGGGACCAGCATAGGCAATGTAGTGAGACCCCCTTCTCTACAAAATATAGAAAATTAGCCAGGCACGGTGGTGGGTGTCTGTAGTCACTGCTACTAAGGAGGCTGAGGCGGGAGGATCACTTGAGCTTACGAGATTGAGGCTGCAGTGAGTTATGATTGTACCACTGGATTCCAGTCTGGGCAACAGTGCGAGACTGTCTCTCTAAAAAGGAAATAAAGCAGCAAGTGCCACGGGAGCTGGGTCCCCAGTGCCAAGGACACTGCTTCCTCACTGTGCTTGGTGTTGGATGGCCATCCCCCCCACCCCGGGCATCTTTGCTCACTGTAGCTCAGATTGCTGCATAGGAAACACAGCAGGCCAGGCACGATGGCTCACACCTGTGATCCCAGCACTTCAGGAAGCCGAGACAGGCAGATCACTTGAGGTCACGAGTTCGAGGCCAGTCTGGCCAAGATGGCAAAACCCTGCCTCTACTATAAATACCAAAAAATTTAGCTGGGCTCGGTAGCGTGTGCCCTTAATCCCAGACTCAGGAGGCTGGGGCATGAGAACCACTTAAACCTGGGAGGCAGAGGTTACAGTGAGCCGAGATTGCGCCACTGCACTCCAGCCTAGGTGACAAGAAAGAAACACACTAGACAGAGTGTGGTGGCTCAAACATGTTGGCCATGCATTTCCGTTCACAGAACCATGCCAAGCAGGGCGGCGGGCAGCAGGGGAATCTCTGCAGGGTCTCACGTAGTGTAGGGTCACCAAGGCATCCACTTCCTACCAGCATGGAGGGTTTTGTGGGCCAGGAAGTGGTCGCCAGCTGCAGGTCTTCCCTTGACAGCATGCAGGCTGGGAAGGTGGCAGGAGGGGCCCTGAGTTGGAGGCGACACTTACTACCCTGCTTCTGCAGATCAGCCAAGGTCACAGAGCTTAGCGCCACACTGGAGGTGCTATTCCAAGCCCTGGGGCAAGGCAGGCAAAGTGTTAGTGCAAAGGACCCCGCGTACCCCCGGCTCCTTCCAACTCAGTTCGCCCCACCCCAGGTTGGCTCCTGTGGTTTCAACAGCCGCATCCTGCCCCACGTGTACCCCATCCAGTTGGTGAAGGTCAATGAGGACACGATGGAGCTGCTGCGGGATGCCCAGGGCCTCTGCATCCCCTGCCAGGCCGGTGAGTGGGTCCCCCATGTGGTCCCCTCCTGAAGCTGGGGTCCCCACGCTCTGCCTGCCCAGCGCAGCCTGAGTGTGGCCTCCTTCCCAGGGGAGCCTGGCCTCCTTGTGGGTCAGATCAACCAGCAGGACCCGCTGCGCCGCTTCGATGGCTATGTCAGCAAGAGCGCTACCAGCAAGAAGATCGCCCACAGCGTCTTCAGCAAGGGCGACAGCGTCTATCTCTCAGGTGCGCAGCCTGCTAGGCTCTGGTGACTGGCTGTGAGGATGGGGATCGGCCACCCATCTACCCCTCTCCCCTCTGCCAGGTGACGTGCTGGTGATGGACGAGCTGGGCTACATGTACTTCCGGGACCGTAGCGGGGATACCTTCCGCTGGCGAGGGGAGAACGTCTCCACCACCGAGGTGGAGGGTGTCCTGAGCCGCTTGCTGGGCCAGACAGACGTGGCCGTCTATGGGGTGGCTGTTCCAGGCAAGCTGGGATTGCAGGGGGTGGTCCTGAGGCATGGTCCTGAGGGCGCTCAGCCAAAAAGGGCTTGGAGGTACAGGTGCCCTTGGGCAGTGCACAACCTAGACAACTGCTCATGGCAGCCCAGGAAGCAGCACTGGATCTGGAGTCAGTTCACCTGGGTGATGTTGAGCCTCAGTTTTGTCACCCAGAACATAGGATCAAGAAAGCCCTCCTGTCTAAGAGCTTCAACGAGCCAAGCAGGAGCTCTGTAAAATGTGTGCTGCTTCCATAAACGGCATCCCAGGCGGGGAGAGACTGGATATCAGAGACCAAGGGCTACTGCCTGACAGTGTATGGAGCCTTGCTGGTGGGGAGGGGGACGGGTGGGGTGTCCTCACTGAGCCTCTGCTTCCAGGAGTGGAGGGTAAGGCAGGGATGGCGGCCATCGCGGATCCCCAGAGCCTGCTGGACCCCAATGCGATGTACCAGGAGCTGCAGAAGGTGCTGGCGCCCTATGCCCGGCCCATGTTCCTGCGCCTCCTGCCCCAGGTGGACACCACAGGTGCAGGTCCCCCCACCCCTACCCTCTCTCTTCATCAGCGTGTCTGCTGATTCGTTTCTTGGTCCATTTGTTGCTATAAAAGAATACTTGGCCGGGCGCGGTGGCTCACGCCTATAATCCCAGCACTTTGGGAGGCCGAGGTGGGTGGATCACCTGAGGTCAGGAGTTCGAGACTAGCCTGGTCAACATGGTGAAATCGCATCTCAAACTGGTCTTAAACTCCTGGGCACAAGGGACCCTCGTACCTCGGCCTCCCAAAGTGCTGAGATTATAGGCATGAGCCATTATTGTGCCCGGCCCCCATAAAACTTTATTTATAAAAACAGGTGGAGGGCCAAATTTGGCCCACAGGATGGAAGTTGCTAAACTGTGATCCACTGTGTAACAGACACAGCCCTGCCTGTCGCGTGGTCACACATGACCAGGCAGGGTGCACACTGTTTCTTGCTCTGGTGAGGAGTGGTCAGGGAGGCCTCCCTGGAGGAGGGTGCATGAAGCCAGGATCTGACAGAGAAGGGGGAATCAACCAGGCAAAATGGAGAAGAACATTTCCGCCCAGGGACAGCCTGTGTGGAAGCCCAGAGGTGCAGGAGAGATGTTCCCCAAGGCCACCTGCTCAGCCCGTATCTGCCCCCACCCCCACTACAGGCACCTTCAAGATCCAGAAGACGAGGCTGCAGCAAGAGGGCTTTGACCCGCGCCAGACCTCGGACCGGCTCTTCTTCCTGGACCTGAAGCAGGGCCACTACCTGCCCTTGAATGAAGCGGTCTACACTCGCATCTGCTCGGGCACCTTCTCCCTCTGAAGTTCCTCCCCTGCTGGCCAGAAACTCCAGGCCTGGTGGGAGAGGCCGGCTTGAGCCAGACAGCCCTGCACAGGGGTGGTGGCCTCCTGCGCAGCCACCTGGCCGAGCTGTACCTGGTGGGGCCCGTCCTGGACTGAAACTGGGACCTCGGATGAAGCCGTGCCTCTCTGCTGCATTGGCACTCCTGCGTCTGTCCCCTCTTCCTGCCTTTCCTCCTCTGGCTCCTTCCATCCCTGTCCCTGTCTGGCCTTAACTCTTCCCTCTTTTACTTTTTTTTGAGACAGTCTCGCTCTGTCGCCTGGGCTGAAGTGCAATGGTGGGATCTTGCGCCGCAGCCTCCTCAGTAGCTGGGATTACACCCGCCACCACGACCAGCTCATTTTTGTGGTGTGCCACCGCGCCCGGCTTTCCTCCTTTTCCTCTCCTCTCTCCCTCCTCTTCTCTCCTGCTAAGAGTGGAATGTGTGTGTCGGGAGCTGGGGCTCGGACCGCCGGACCCTGGCCTCGGACTGGGGCCTCCGACCTCCCTCCTGGCTGTGCCTTACGGAGCCCCGCCCAGGCCTCCTGCAGCTGTTGGGTTCCACATGCTGCAGCCCCACGTGACTTCCAAGCAGGCCCTCCACCCTCCCTGCTGAATGGAGGAGCTGGGGGCCCCAGGGGCCAACTGGAAACGTCGCCCAGGCTAGGCCCATTGCCTTTTGCACTTCCCCATTCCTGGCGCCTTTCCCCAGCCCCACCTTCCCCTCCCGATGCCCTGAAAGCTTCTGGAATTGACTGTGACTGCTTGAATGTCGCCACTGCCAGCCCTGCCTCAATGTCCCCATTTAGCCATCTCCATGGAACTCCTGCCGGAGGGCCCTGAACCCTGCACTGCATGGCTGCCCAGCTGGCTCCTTCCTGTCCCAGGAGGAGGCCTCTTGGGTGTCCTCATCTGCTATGGCTACTGGAGAGTCCCACAGGAGAGGCAGCAGTGGGGTCAGGGGAGGTCTCCTGCCTGGGGTTGACCTCTCAAGCCTCAGGGGTTCTAGCCTGCTGAATATACCCCACCTGGGGCATGACGCTGTCCCCACTGATGGCTCTGACGCTGTGTTGGTGGCGATGTCCCACAAAATCCCACCAGGTCAGCCCAAATGTCCCTGTGGGCCCACTAGTGGCTCATCACGGACACCCAGTCCAGCCTTTCTGGGGCTGGCCACCCAGGCTGCCTGTGCGTCTGTCTTCCCTCCAGCAGCACCTCCTGGCCCCTGGAATGGTGGGGCCATGGCGAGTGACCCCATGGCATCTCATGGGGACTTTCCTGGGCACTGTGGTTTTATTTTCTAATTGGTTTAAGAAATAAACCTGAAGACTGTCTGCTGCCTGCTAGGAGCCCATTCATTGATTGTCCCCACGTGGCACAGAACCTTTGCAGGGTTTCAGAAAGCAGGACTCAGCTGGCCCTGGGCACAGTGGCTCATGTCTGTAATCCCAGCACTTTGGGAGGCTGAGGTGGGAGAGTCATTTGAGCCTAGGAGTTCGAGACTAGCCTGGCCAACATGGTGAAACCCCATCTCTACTAAAAATACAAAAAAAAAAAAAAAAAATTAGCTGAGTGTGGCACACCTGTAATCCCAGCTACTCAGGAGACTGAAGCAGAAGAATCGCTGGAACCCGGGAGGCAGAGGTTGCAGTGCACTCCAGTGTGGGTGACAGAGCAAGACTCTGGTCCAAAATAAATAAATAAGTAAATAAATGCAAAAAGGAGCCAGGCGTGGTGGTGCATACCTGTAATCCCAGCTACTCGGGAGACTGAGGCAGGAGAACTGCTTGAGCCCAGGAGGTGGAGGTTGCAGTGAGCTATCGTGATACAGCACTCCATTCTAGGTGACAGAGCAAGACTCTGTCTCAAAAATATAATTAAAAAAAAGGGCCAGGCGCGTTGGCTCACGCCTGTAATCCCAGCACTTTGAGAGTCCGAGGTGGGTGGATCACGAGGTCAGGAGTTCAAGACCAGCCCAGCCAAGATGGTGAAACCCAGGCTCTCCTAAAAAAAAAAAATAGAAAAATTAGCCGGGTGTTGAACCTGTAATCTCAGCTACTCCAGGAGGGTGGGGCAGAGAACTGCTTAAAAACCTGGGAGGTGGAGGCTGCAGTTAGCTGAGATCGCACCACTGCACTCCAGCCTGGGCAACAGAGTGAGACTCTGTCAAAAAAAAAAAAAAAAGGTGGCGGGACCCACACAGTCTGGGGCTGGCCCATCTGCAAGACCAAAGGGGCCTTGGTGCAGGGGCACTCGGGTTGGTCCTCTCCCTGGCCTGCCGGGGCGGGCGTGGGGGGGAGGGCGCCTCCCTGCAGCCTCTGGGCCTCACAGCCACAAGTTGGCCTCTGTGGTTACATGGGAGGGATGGCCGATTTGCCCGGGAGTTCCTGTAGGTGTTGCAGGATGGCCCAGATCAGAGGGTGTGTCCTGGCACCTGTGGCTGCCCCGGGAGTGTCCTGTGCACAGGCTGGCTGGTGTGAAAGTTGCTAGGACTGCTGGGGTGGCCATCTGAGCTGGGATTCGAACCCAGGACTCGAAGCTCAGGAGTCTATAGTTTTCCTCCCAACCCCTGGGGAATATGTCCCAAGACCCCAAATAGATGCCTAAAACTGACTATAATACTGAGTCCTATAGGTTTATTTCTTTCTGTTTTTCCCTCCCTCCCTCCCTCTCTCCCTTTCTTTCCTTTTTTTATTCTTTCTTTCTTT
>NW_016107595.1:1479303-1505146 GCF_001604975.1 Cebus imitator
GACGGAGTCTTGCTCTGTCACCCAGGCTGGAGTGCAGTGAGTGGCACATCTAACTCACTGCAACCTCCACCTCCCGGGTTCAAGCGATTCTCCTGCCTCAGCCTCCCAAGTAGCTGGGATTAGAGGCACGTGCCACCACACCCAGATAATTTTTGTGTTTTTAGCAGAGACAGGGTTTCACTATGTTGGCCAGGCTGGTCTCAAACTCCTGACCTGAGGTGCTCCACCTGCCCTGGCCTCTCAAAGTGTTGGGATTACAGGCATGAGGCACGGAGCCTGGACTATTCCTTTCTTTTTGAATACTCCTGGCACCCTTGGCAAAGATCAGTTGATCATATATTCATGGGTTTCTTTGTATCAGTTCCAGTCATTTATTTACATGTATATCCTTATGCCAATACCACGCTGTTTTGATTAATAT
This sequence comes from Cebus imitator, assembly GCF_001604975.1. Taxonomy (NCBI): domain Eukaryota; kingdom Metazoa; phylum Chordata; class Mammalia; order Primates; family Cebidae; genus Cebus; species Cebus imitator. The sequence continues at coordinate 1,479,725 of NW_016107595.1, forward strand.
ACATTTTTATTAAGTTTGAAATGAGAAAGTATTAGTCCTCCTATTTTATTCAAGATTGTTTTGGCTATTTGGGGGCCATTTACAGTTTATTATGAATTTGAGGATCAATTTGTCAATTTCTACAAAGATGTCGTCAATTTCAAAGGGATTACATTGCATCTGTAGACCAATTTGTGGAGTATTGCCATCCTAACAACATTATACTTTCCAATCCAAGAACTAGGATGTCTTGCCACTTATTTAGATCACCTTTAACTTTTTTTCAGCAAAGTTTTAGTTTAGTTTCGCTTGTTTTGAGAAAGGTTCTCACTCTGTAGCCCAGGCTGGAGTGCAGTGGCAGGAACACAGCTCACTGCAGCCTTGGCCTCCAGGGCTCAAGTGATCCTATCACCACAGCCTCCCAAGTAGCTGGGACCACAGGCAGCTGCCACCAGGTCCAGCCTTGACTTCCCAAAGTGCTGGGATTACAGGTATGAGCTACCAAGCCTAGCTGCAGCTTTCAATGTACAAAGTCTTGTACTTCTTTGATTAAATTTATTCCTGGCCAGGCATGGTGGCTCATGCCTGTAATCCCAGCACTTTGGGAGGCCGAGGCGGCTGGAGCACCGGAAGTCAGGAGTTCAAGACCAACCTGACCAACATGGAAAAACCTTGTCTCTACTAAAAATACAAAATTAGCCAGGTGTGGTGGCACATGCCTGTAATTCCATCTACTCTGGAGGCTGAGGCAGGAGAATTGCCTGAACCTGGGAGGTGGAGGTTGCTGTGAGCCAAGATCCCGCCATTGCACTCCGGCCTGGGCAACAAGAGCAAAACTCTCTCTCTCTAAAAAATATTCATTTCTAATTTTATTCTTTGTGATGCTATGGTAAATGGAATCGTTTTCTTAATTTGCTGCTGATTTTTAAATGCACTACTTGTGTGAGTCTCATTGCGCTTACATACTTCACTGAATTGTCCCACTCTCCAAAGTGGCCCAGCCTCCCCAGGCCCAGGAGGCCTTCTCCCCATTTCAGACCTCCGACCAGGCAAGAACGCGACTGGAGGCTTTTCTGGGCAATCAGAGGGACACAACAGCACACTAGGCGCGTTTGCTGAAAAATTTCAACAATCATGGCCAGACACAATGGCTCTCACCGGAATACTACCACTTTGGGAGGCCGAGGCAGGATGATCGCTTGAGCCCAGAAGTTCAAGACCAGCCTACACCATACAGCAAGAGCCTGTCCCTATGAAAAAAGTAAAAAAATAAATTCAACAAGCAAATTTTCACCCCTAGGTTTTTTTGTTTTTTGTTTTGTTTTTGAGATGGAGTCTCGCTTTGTTGCTCAGGCTGGAGTGCAGTGGCACCATCTCGGTTCACTGCAGCCTCTACCTGCCAGGTTCAAGCGACTCTCCTGCCTCAGCCTCCCGAGTAGCTGGGATTACAGGCGCGCGCCAGGACACCCGACTAATTTTTGTATTTTTATTAGAGACAAGGTTTCACCATGTTGGCCAGGCGGGTCTCGAACTCCCAACCTCAGGTGATCCACCCACTTCAACCTCCCAAAGTGCTAGGATTACAAGCGTAAGCCACTGCGCTCGGCCTCATACCCTACTTGTGTCAGGCATAGTTCAGTAGGCTTATGAGGCATCAAGTGAACAAAACAATATCCCTACTCTTATGGTGCTTATATTTTAATGAACGAGGACGGGCAACAAATAGCAACAAGATAAATATGTTTAAAGGTGCAGGAATTTAAAAGCCCGCCAAAATACGCCCTCCTTCAGGAAATCCCTGCCACCTGGATAGGACGTCCTCTTCTTGGGCTCCCCTCTCGGGCCCTCCCTGATACCGCAACGTTAAGCATTCGGGCACTGACTGATCGAACTCGGACAACAGGACTCAGGTACACCAGGCAAAGATTCAATGGGTAGGGCCAGACCGACTAGCAAACCCTGGCGGGGCTTCACTTGCCTCACTGCGCATGTGCCAGAGACGGTCGCCCAAAGTACTTAAAGTAGAGGTGTAGTGCCGGCCCTTGCGCAGGCGCACGAGCGGCCTTCGGGAGCGCTTCCGCCTCCCCACCGCCGCCGTCGCCATGGCCGCGCCGGCCCCGGGCCTCATCTCGGTCTTCTCGAGCCCCCAGGAGCTGGGTGCGTCGCTAGCGCAGCTGGTGGCCCAGCGCGCAGCATGCTGCCTGGCGGGGGCTCGCGCCCGTTTCGCGCTAGGCCTGTCGGGCGGGAGCCTTGTCTCGATGCTAGCCCGCGAGCTTCCCGCCGCCGTCGCCCCTGCCGGGCCCGTCAGCCTAGCTCGCTGGACGTTGGGCTTCTGCGACGAGCGCCTCGTGCCCTTCGATCACGCCGAGAGCACGTACGGCCTCTACCGGGTGAGAGCTACGGGGGCCGCCGGGGGTCACGCCGAGAGGGCCACAGCCACGGCTTACACCTCGGCTACGGAGGCCGCCGGGGACCATGGCGAGAGGGCCGCGCCCACTGCCTGCACTTCGGCTACGGGGGCCGCTGGGGGTCACGCCGAGAGGGCCGCGCCCGCTGCCTGCACCTCGGCTACGGGGACCACTGGGTGTCAAGGCAAGGGGGCCGTGCCCACTGCCTTCACCTCGGCTACGGGGGCCGCTGGGGGTCATGCCAGGAGGGCCGCGCCCACAGCTTGGACCTCGGATACCAGGGTCAAGCCAAGAGGGTTGCGCCCACTGCCTGCACCTTGGCTATGGGGCTCACTGGGGTCACACCGAGAGAGCGTTACCCACTGCCTGCTCCTCGGCTACGGGGGACATTGAGGGTCGTGACGAAAGGGCTCGCCCGCCGCCTGAACCCCGCCTACAGTGTGGGTCCAGCAGGATCTCACCGCGCTCTCTGCCTTTATCTAGGCGGGGCTGGAAATGGTCGGCTTGCAGTTCCTCCTCCTACTTCATCCGGTGATCAGGCAGAGGAACGGCACCGGCAAGGTCCTGGCAGGGGATCCGAGTGACCCATGTCACTACGAGGCCCATAACAGCCCCGTAGCGGACGGGGGCACGAGGAATTAGGTGTGGAGCCTGGATCGCAGGGTCCTCATCTCTCACCCCGGCGAGTTCTCGGGGATCCCCGGGCAGCTTTGCCGCTCTGATGGCCCTGCTTCCAGGCTCTTCGTCTTTGGCCTTGAGCCTCAGGATTCAGTAGAATCAGAGGAACGCGCTCTTTTTACAGACAGGGAAACTGAGGCTTGGAGGAGCCTTGGCCTGGCTCAGGGAAGAGTGGGAGGAGCGGGCTCAAAGGCCGGAGCCTCAGTCACCTGAGCCTGGCAGCGTGGAGGGCCACCCATGCTGGGTGTGTCGTCTTCTTTTTGCATAGAAGCTTGAGCTGATGATGGTTTTGTGGGTTTTTTAGTAATAAGGGGGAAGGCTTTCTGAACGCTTTATGTGCATCAATTCAAGAATCCCTACCACAGCTTATGAGATGTTACACCCGTTTCATAGATGGGGAAACTGAGGCCAGCAGAGGAGAGCTTACCCGCCCAAGGCATCTAGTGACTAGAGGGGCAGCCAGGGTGTGACCCTGCCTTATCTGACATCATAGTTGGGTACACGTTTAGCTTCCACCTTCCTGTGTGTCTTCTTAAAGAGCATCATTTAAAAGCGGGTTTTTGGCCAGGCGCGGTGACTCATGCCTGTAATCTCAGCACTTTGGGAGGCTGCGGAAGATCACCTGAGGTCAGGTGTTGGAGACCAGCCTGGCCAAACGGCGAGACCCCATCTCTACTAAAAATACAAAAATTAGCCAGGCATGGTGGTGCGGACCTGTAATCCCAGCTACTGGGGAGGCTGAGGCATGAGAATTGCTTGCACACGGGAGGCGGAGGTTGCAGTGAACCGAGATGGTGCCACTGCACTCCAGCCTGGGCAGCAGTTGAGAATGTCTTAGAAAAAGTGAAATGCTACAGAGTGCTAGGGAAGAGGGAGCGAGCATTCGTTGTCAAGGGCTGTGGGATGGGGGGGTCCTGAGAAAGTGCCATTTAAGCTGAGAGACGGAGCATGTGCAGGAGCTGACCATGGTCAAGCGGTGACAAGAGGGCCCAACCAAGGCCAAGGCCGTGCGACAGAACAGATCTGGAGCCAGGACTGGCCTCTTCTGTCAGTTCTCTGTGAGGGGAATCGCTGTGACTGGTTCCCTACGGCTGCATGACAAATGACCACAAACTGAGTGGCTTAAAACCACAGGAATTGATTCTCTCACTGTTCTGGAGGCCAGGCGTCTGAAATCAAGGTGTTGGTGGACCCATGGCCCCTCTGAAGGCTCCTTGGGAGGATCCTTCATTTTCTCCTCCGTCTTCTGGGGGCTCCGGGCGTTCCTTGGCTTGGGGTCACTTCACTCCGATGCCTACCTCTGCCTACACATGGCCTTCTCTGATTCTGTGTGTCTTCTCGTCTTAAAAGGACACCAGTCATTGGATTTAGGGCCCACGCTAATGCACTATGTTTGTTCTTAATTACATTTGCAAAGATCCTAATCCCCTCCCCTCCCCTCCCCACCCCACCCTGCCCTCCCCTTCCCTCCTCTTCCTTCCCCTCCCCTCCCCTCCCCTCCCCTCCCCTGCCCTGCCCTGCCCTTTTTTTGAGATAGGATCTTGCTCTGTTGCCCAGGCTGGAGTGCAGAGGCGTGAATCTTGGCTTACTGCAGGCTTCAACTCCCGGGCTAGAGAGCAATCCTCCTGCCTCCGCTTCCCCAGAAGTTGGAACCACAAGTGTGCACCACCAGGCCCAGCTAATTTTTTTTTTTTTTTTTTTGAGACGGAGTTTTTCGCTCTTGTGGCCCAGGCTGGAGTGCAATGGCGCGATCTCGGCTCACCGCAACCTCCGCCTCCTGGGTTCAAGTGATTCTCCTGCCTCAGCCTCCTGAGTAGCTGGGATTACAGGCACGCACCACCATGCCTGGCTAATTTTGTATTTTTGTTAGAGACAGGGTTTCTCCATATGGGTCAGGCTGGTCTTGAACCCTTGACCTCAGGTGATCCGCTTACCTCGGCCTCCCAAAGTGCTGTGATTACAGGCATAAGCCACCGCGCCCAGCGCTCATTTATTTTTAGTAAATATGAAGTCTCACTATGCTGCCTGGGCTGGCCTCGAGCTCCTGGGCTCAAGCAGTTGTCCCACCTTGGCCTCCCAAAGTGCTGGGATTACTGCGTGAGCCACCATGCCTTTTCATTTTCTGGTGTTTATAAGCCTCAACTTTATGGTGTTTTCTGATAGCAGCCTGCACAGGGACCTTGGACAGAGCACAGTGGTCTTTCCAACCATGGATACGATTGTGTCCCTCCCCAGCTCACACACCCTCCTTGGCTCCCCAGTGCCCTCAGTGTAGAGCCCACACTCCTCAGGTCAGCATTCAGGGCGGTCAGCCCCTGCTTCTACTTCGTAGCTCACCTTAACATTGCCTCAGCTCACTGAGTTAGGCTTTGCACAAAGACGAGGCACTGAGACGTGGAAGCGGTCTCAGAGCAGATCGGGGACCCCGGGGTGCATCTCAGCGGGAAAGGGCTGCAGCCTTTCCCTTGCAGGAGGTCTGACTCCAAGTGCTTTTGAGTTAAATCTGCTGCCAACTCCTCCACCATTCACAGGCCAGGGTGCCTGCTGTGTGTTGGGTACAAGTGCTGGGCCTGGCCAAGCCAGGCCCCTATTCCCTATAGTGGGGCAGGTGCAGGCGGGGGTGGCTGCTTGGAGGAGGTGGCCTGAGGGATGTATAGGAGTTTCCTAGGCAGCGTCAGGAGGGAGGGTTGGGGTGGAGAAGGCCACAGGGCCTCACAGAGGATAGTGAGGGGCTGCGTATCTCAAGGGCCGTGGAACCCTGAGGGTTTGAAGTAGGACAATGGGCTGGATAGACAGGTACAGGCCATGGCCAGGAAACCCTCCAAATACAATGGACTGGAAAGACCCCTGTTGGAACGCTGGCCCCAGCCGGAAGCACCACGATCCCAGTTCACCCAGGAGTCCCACCTCCTGTCCGGTCCCTCAAGAACAGCAGGGCTCCCTCCTGCTCTTCAACCTCCTCCGCCCTGAGAGGCGACGTCACCCAGATCTCAGGGTCCTGGCTTCCAGCACTCCCGAGGTGACCATGCCACTCATCACCCAGGGGACCTTGCACAAATGCACCAGCATCCCCATGCCTCAGTCTCCCCATCTGTAAATGGGTGTTATGATGGTAACATCACTACCTCCGCGGAGGATCCAGGCGGTCACGTTACTGTTGGTGACACTGTCCCTCTGTTGGATGTAGACGCATCTTCTCTCCAGATTGCCAATCCCAGAAAGCCAGGTGATCACCATTAACCCCGAGCTGCCTGTGGAGGAGGCCGCTGAGGACTACGCCAAGAAGCTGAGTCAGGTGAGCCCTGAGGAGCGGCCCTCTGATTGTCACCAGCAGGAACTGCCCCAGGGATCGCTGGCAAATCCCTTTGAAGAATCCCCTCTTTGAGGCCACAGTCCTGCCCAGGGGAGCCTGAAGGCCATGTGGCCTCTGCTGCCCAGGAAACAGGCCTGGGTCCTCACATCTTGGGGACATATGTGTCTCCCGATGTGTGGCTTTGATCACAGGCTGAGGGCTAAGGAGCACTGTTTCGTGTGTTATACCTACTTGTATTTCTTTCTTTCTTTCTTTCTTTTTTTGAGATCGAGTCTCCCTTTGTCACCCAGACTGGAGTGCAGTGGCATGATTTCAGCTCACTGCAACCTCCGCCTCCAGGGTTCAAGTGATTCTCCTGCCTCAGACTCCCAAGTAGCTGGGACTATAGGCACCCGCCACCACGCCCGGCTAATTTTTGTATTTTTAGTAGAGACAGGGTTACCCCATGTTGGTCAGACTGGTCTTGAACTCTTGACCGCCTGATCTGCCTGCCTCAGCCTCCCAGAATGCTGGGATTACAGGTGTGAGTCACCACACCTGGCCGCACCTACTTGTATTTCTTTTTCTGACAACTGTCTCTGTGTCCTTTGAGTCCCCTGTGCCCCTGCCACCTCACAACCTCTCAAGACTGTCTTCTCCCCATGCCCAGGCATTCCAAGGGGACTCCATCCCAGTTTTCGACCTGCTAATCCTGGGGGTAGGCCCCGATGGCCACACCTGCTCACTCTTCCCAGACCACCCCCTCCTGCAGGTGAGCACACGGATGTAAGTTCTGCCCTAGTCCTGAGCCCAGTCCCTAACATCTGGGACTTCCAGAGGGAGGGACACCTCTGGGATGGAGTGTCTAGAGCCAGAGTTCAGTGGAGTATCTAGACCCTTCCAGGTCTTAGTTCAGCCCCTTAAAACAGGGGCCTTAAACTATGCCACTGTGGGATTGTTAGGATGGGATGGAATGGTGGCTGGACCAGGCTGGGTGTGTGCAAGTGTCCAAGAAGCCAAAGTGACATTGTACTTCTGTCTCCATCCCTGACCTTCCTCCCCCAGGAGCGGGAAAAGATTGTAGCTCCCATCAGTGACTCCCCGAAGCCACCAACACAGCGTGTGACCCTCACATTACCTGTCCTGAATGCAGCACGAACTGTCATCTTTGTGGCAACTGGAGAAGGCAAGGCAGCTGTTCTGAAGGTAACAGCTGAGGGTTCCAGGCCCAGAAAGCTCATGGGCATGTGGGCTCCAGGGACAGAAGATAGCCTCAGACATTATTGTGCTGAAGCATCAGATCTGAAGAAAACTCAGTCATTCTTGGGTTGAAAGGGAGCTTGAAATTGCAATTAGAAAAAAAGTGGGGGAAATTGCAGTTAAAGGCTAGTTGGGTATTAACAGCTGTGAAATGAAATTGATGAGATGAGGGCAAAGCTGCACTCAGAGGTAAATTAATAGCATTCAAATGCATTTTTAAAAATTATTAAGTAGCAAACCATTGAAATCAATAAATCAAATGCTTTCCTCTAGAATTAGAAAAAGGACAATAATATAAACCTACAAAATGTCAGAGGCAGGACTAAGTGAAATTAAAATCAGAAATTAATGAGTGGATATTTATTTATTTATTTATTTATTATTTATTTTTGAGACGGAGTCTTACTCTGTTGCCCAGGCTGGAGTGCAGTGGTACGATCTTGGCTCACTGCAACCTCCACCTCCCAGGTTCCAGCGATTCTTCTGCCCCAGCCTCCCGAGTAGCTGGGACTACAGCTGCATGCCACCATGCCTGGCTAATTTTTTGTATTTTTAGTAGAGATGGGGTTTCACCATGCTAGCCAGGATAGTCTCGAACTCCTGACCTCGTAATCCACCTGCCTCGGCCTCCCAAAGTGCTGGGATTACAGGCATGAGCTACCAGGCCCAGAAATAAAGTTTTATTGGAACATAGCCACACCCGCCTATGTGTGTATTGTCTGCTGTGGGACAGGACCTGCAGAGCTGAGTGGTTGCAGTAGAGACTGGATGGTCTGCAGAGCGGAATCTATTGACTCTTGTGTTTTGCTCTGGTCTTTTGCAGTATTAAACAGTTACACACCAGGCACAGCCGCTTATGCCTGTAATCCCAGCAGCTTGGGAGGCTGAGGCGGGAGGATCACTTCAGTCTAGGAGTTTGAGACTAGTCTGGGCAAACATGGTAAAACCACGTCTTTACTAACATAGCAAGACCCCGTTTCTACAAAACATTAAAAAATTAGCCCGGCATGGTGGCACGTGCCTGTGGTCCCAGATACTTGGCAGACTGAGGCGGAGGACCACTTCAGCCTCAGAGATGGAGGCTGCAGTGAGCTGTGATGGCGCCACTGTACTCCAGCCTGGATGACAGCTCAAGACCTTGTCTCAAAAAAAATAAAAATAGGCCGGGTGCGGTGGCTCACGCCTGTAATCCCAGCACTTTGGGAGGCCGAGGCAGGTGGATCACGAGGTCAAGAGATCGAGACCATCCTGGTCAACATGGTGAAACCCCGTCTCTACTAAAAATACAAAAAATTAGCCGGGCATGGTGGCGCGTGCCTGTAATCCCAGCTACTCAGGAGGCTGAGGCAGGAGGATTGCCTGAACCCAGGAGGCGGAGGTTGCGGTGAGACGAGATCGCGCCATTGCACTCCAGCCTGGGTAAAAAAGAGCGAAACTCCGTCCCAAAAAATAAATAAATAAATAAATAAAAATAGTTTCAGTGGATAGAGAGGAAGGGACTCTGTCCTTCCTGTTTGGCGCGACGACAGGTGAGTCGAGTATTGTCACATTTTGAGGGTACAAGAGTCTTATCCTTGGCGAGGGAGCCAGGAGCGTGCTGAGAGGGGCGGGGCCTCACTCTCCTGCCCTCTCCTGCAGCGCATTTTGGAGGACAAGGAGGAAAACCCGCTGCCCGCTGCCCTGGTCCAGCCCCACACCGGGAAACTGTGCTGGTTCTTGGACGAGGCGGCCGCCCGACTCCTGACCGTGCCCTTCGAGAAGCATTCCACTTTGTAGCTGGCCAGAGGGACGCAGCAGCTGGGACCAGGCACACGGCCCCAGGGGCTGGGCCTCTGTTGGCCGCCGTGATCCAGGCTCTCGCTGGAAAAAGCCTCGTGATGCTGCTGGAAGCCGACAGACTCTGGCCACCAGCCCTGCCCGGGGCTCAGCACACCGGCCGTGGCTCTGGGCATCTGGATATTAAAAGGAGCGTTGCTGGAAGTATGCGCTGTCTTGGGGTCCTCGATGGCAGCAGGCCTGGGGGCGCCCTGGCCTGGGTTCTGATCCACAGCCCCCATGGGGAGAAGGGTGGGGCCTCTCCCCTGGGCATCGCCACCATGGAGGAATTTCCCGGGGTGACCTAAGACAACAGGCCGGGCGCGGTGGCTCACGCCTGTCATCCCAGCACTTTGGGAGGATGAGGCAGGCAGATCAGTTGAGGTCAGGAGATCGAGACCAGCCAGGCTAACATGGTGAAACCCTGTCTCTACTAGAAATACAAAAATTAACCAGGCATGGTGGTGGGCACCTCTAATCCTAGCTACTCGGGAGGCACAACAATTGCTTGAACCTGGAAGGCGGAGGTTGCAGTGAGCCGAGATCAGGCCACTGTACTCCAGCCTGAGTGACAGAGCGAGACTCTGTCTTAAAAAAAAAAAAAAAAAAAAAAAAAGCATCATGGCTCACGTCTGTAATCTCAGCACTTTGTGGGTGGATCACCTGCAGTCAGGAGTTCGAGACCAGCCTGACCAATATGATGAAATCCATCTCTACTAAAAATATAAAAGTTAGGTGGGCGTGGTGGCATGTGCTTGCAATCCTAGTTACTCAGGAGGCTGAGACAGGAGAATCCCTTGAACCTGGGAGGCGGAGGTTGCAGTGACCCAAGATCGTGCCATCGCACTCCAGCCTGGTCAACAAGAGTGAAACTCTGTCTCAAAAAAAAAAAAAAAAAGACAACAGAAATGTATTCTGTCCTATCTGTCTTCCTTGTGGAGATCAGAAGTTCAAGGTCAAGGTGGCCTCAGTGTTGGTTCCCTTTGGAAGCTCTGAGGCTGAGCCCGTCCCAGGCCTCTCCTGTCCTTGGCGTCCCTTGGCACGTGGCTGCGTCGCTCCCGTGTCTCCTTCCTCTCCTCACCTTCACTCGGCCTTCTTGTGTGTTCTCTCCTCCTGTTTATTTATTATTATTTTTTTAAGACAGGGTCTCACTCTGTCACCCAGGTTGGAGTGCAGTGGTGCAGTCACAGCTCACAGCAGCCTCCATCTCCTGGGCTAAATCGATCCTCTCACCTCAGCCTCCCAAGTATCTGGGGCTACAGTTGCGCATCACCACGCCTGGCTACTTTTGGACATTTTTTGTAGAGACAGTGTCTTGCTATGTTGCCGAGGTTGGTGTCGAACCCCTGAGATCAAGCGATTCTCCAGCCTCAGCCTCCCAGAGCGCTGGGATTATGGGCATGAGCCACCACACCCAGCCCTCTTTTCTTATGAGGATACCTATCATTGGATTTAGGATTACCCTATACCCAGGACGGTGCCATCTCAAGATACCAAAGGAGTATTCCAAATAAATGCTTATTTGGAATGAGTATTCTGAATAAGGTCACATGCTGAGTTTCCTGGGTCCAGATGTAGACATGTCTTTTGGGGGACATAAGTCAACCCTCTGCTGAGCTTCAACTGCACAGACAGGCCCAAGCACTGCAGTCAGCCACGCTGCAGGCCTGCTCAGAGCCTTGAAAGCACCAGAGTCTAGTCTCGATGTGCTGGGCTTGTGCACGTGTTCCCAGAGTGCATCTGCTCATGGCCCACCCTTCACCTTTGTCCCAGCCCCAGGGATGACAGTGTGGGAGGCTGGTGGGAGCATGGGGGCTGCCAAGTCACATGCGAGCTTCTCACGGCCGGGGGGGGGGGCGTGGGGATCCAGAGGAGGCACCCAGCTGTGCAGGAGGTGGGAATTGAAACCTCCGAGGAGGCGATTGTTCGGGGTGAGAGTGGAGCCAAAACCACAGAAAGTGAAGTTTCCTTCAGCGTCTTGTCCCTGCGGGCCGCTCAGATGTCAGAGTGAGGAAGTGGGACAGGCCTGAGCGGAAGGAGATTGACAAACAGCGCAGAGACCCCAGTGGAAACGGCTCAGCTGTGGGCCTGGGCAAGGGCAGGTGGCTGTGGCCCCTGCCACAGCATGGGCATGGGCAGAGAAGTGAAGGGAAATTGAGCAGCCAGAGTGGGGACCCCATGTGGACAGTTCTGCCTGGGGCTGTCACCATCTCCTACTCTTTCCTGAAAGCATTAACCCTTCCTGCTCCATGTTGCCTTGGGAGCGAAATCCACCCCTTCCCACAAGACTCCACGTGGCCCCTTTCACCTGCTCCTCTCCCCAAGAGCATCAGCCCCTCACTCTATGCCCTTACGACTCACCCACTTCTGGCTGTTGCTAGAGCCCGCTGAGCACATTCCACCCCAGGGCCTTTGCCCGTGCGGAGCCTGCTGTCCGGTATCTCCTCCCCTGTAGCTTTTTGCTTGGCTCAGGCCCTCACTTCCTTTTTTGGAGGAGACAAGGTCTTGCTCTGTCGTCCAGGCTGGAGGAGACAGGGTCTTGCTCTGTCGTCCAGGCTGGAGGAGACAGGGTCTTGCTCTGTCGTCCAGGCTGGAGTGCAGTGGCGCAATCTCCTCACTGCAACCTCACCTCCCGGGTTCAGGCGATTCTCCTGCCTCAGCCTCCCAAGTAACTGGATTACAGGCGCCCGACACCATGCCCGGCTAATTTTTGTATTTTTGGTAGAAATTGAGTGTCGCCATGCTGGCCAGGCTGGTCTTGAAATCCTGACCTCAAGTGATCCACTTGCCTCAACCTCCCGAAGTACTGGGATTACAGGCATGAACCACTGCCCCCAGCCCCTCACTTCCTTTAACTGACGTCTTTGGCAACGTTACCTTCCGGACCCCCCCATGCCCATCTTCCATCCCCTCCTGCTTCAGTGCCCCCCAAACCTCTGCTCGCCCTTGCCAGGCCCCCCATCCTCTAAGACCTTGGCATCTGCCCCCCTGCCCCGTCACTGACCCCAGGGACAGTCTGGGAGTGTCTGCCCAGCTCTGTCTGCCCAGCCTGGGGACACCTGGGAACTGGGCCAGGGCTGTATCGTCTGTGTGGTTCAGCTTCACCCGGCACAAGGTGAGGGTGTGTGTGGCACCAGGAGAGATGCCCCATTCCTGCCCATCCCCCTGTTCCAGCCCCCATACAGACGACTGCTGGCCAGTTCTGCCAGATGTCTGCCCTGCCACCCTCCTCCAAGGCGAGCTATGATTTTCTTTCTCTCGTACCCCACAACCTACCCCCGGGGCAGCCCCCGCAGCCTCTACAGAAACCACTGGCTCTGGGCAACCTTGGCCCCAGGGGGGCGGGGAGGACGCAGGTGCAGCATGGGGCGGGGCAGGGGGCGGGGCCTCTGAACCCACCGCGTTCCAGCCTTTCCGCTGCCACCCAGGTGCTCCTGAGCCAAGGAACGCGGGTGGTGGTCGCGGGGAGGGGAAGGGGAGCCCCGGGAGACGGCAGCAGGATGGGCGGGCGGCCCTCAAGCCCTCTGGATAAGCAACAACGGCAGCACCTAAGGGGTGAGTATCCTGAGTGGGGACAGGGTGGGAGTCTGGGTGGGAGGGAGCTCCAGCCATCGGGTCTGTACGCTCATGGAGCAGATGGTGCTGGGGGTCAGACCTAGGGCTGTCAAACACACAGGATGCCCTTTTTTTTTTTTTTTTTTTTGACAGTGTCTTGTTCTGTTGCCCAGCTGGAGTGCAGTGGCATAGTCTCTGCTCACTGCAACCTCTGCCGCCTGGGTTCAAGCGATTCCCCTGCCTCAGCCTCTCGAGTAGCTGGGACTGCAGGCGCACCGCTATGCCTGGCTAATTTTTTATATTTTTAGTTGAGATGGGGTTTCACCATATTGGCCAGGATGGTCTCGATCTCCTGACCTCGTGATCCGCTCACCTCAGCCTCCCAAAGTGCTGGGATTACAGGCGTGAGCTGCCGCGCCTGGCCAACGATGTCCTCTTAATGTGAATTTCATTCAGTGAATCTTTTGTTATTGTTAAGACAGGATCTTGTCTGTTGCCCAAGCGGGAGTGCAGTGGTATGATCACAGCTCCCTGCAACCTTGGCCTCCTGGGCCCAAGCGATCCTCCCACCTTAGCCTCCCGAGTAGGTGGGACCACAGGCGTGCACCACCACACCAAGCTAATGTTTTTATTTGATTTTGTAGAGCCAGGGTCTCACTATGTTCCTCAGGCTGTTCTTAAATGCCTGAGCTTGAGTGATCCTCCCACCTCAGCCTCCCAAAGTGCTGGACTACAGGCGGGAGCCACTGCACCTGGTCTGAATCTTAATGTTAGTATAAGTAAATCCCAAATTTTGCATAGTGCATACTTATGCTGAAAACCAATAACTCGTTTAATTTTTATTTTTTAGGACGGAGTCTCCCTCTGTCACCCAGGCTAGAGTGCAGTGGTGCGATCTCAGCTCACTGCAACCTCTCTGCCTCCAGGATTCAAGTGATTCTCCTGCCTCAGCTTCCCAAGTAGCTGGGATTACAGGCATGCGCCACCATGCCTAATTTTTCTATTTTTAGTAGAAACGGGGTTTCACCATGTTGGCCAGGCTGGTCTTGAACTCCTGACCTTAGGTGATCTGCCCGCCTTGGTCTCCCAAAGTGCTAGGATTATAGGCATGCGTCACCATGCCCAGCCCATGTCTTCCATTTTATTTGGTAAATATGGCGACCTGATTCAGGATAGGGGTTCAGATGGGAAGCATGGGACCAGCTGGAGGGTGTCCCAGACCCAGCCAGATCCTGAGGGACATCCTCCTGGGTGGGCAGGGACCAGCAGGTTATTTGGCAGGACACTGGTGATGGAGACTCAGTTCCCAATTTGAGACAAAGAAGGGTGAGTGCCACTCGGGTCCCTCTGTCTTCATATGCAGGGTGAGCCCCTGTGCTGGGCGCTGGGGACATTCTGGGGTTGGCATTGGCCTTATTCTGGCAGGCTCATGGTCTAAACTCCTTCCATCCTGTGGCTCTGCTATGTGGGACTTCTGTGCCCAAGGTGACCTCAAGGCACAGAATGGCTGCTGGAGCTCCAGCCATTGGGTCCACATTCCATGCAGCAGGGTGGAAGAATGTTTATGTTTTTGGGTCAAATCATGACCCAAAATTGCATGGTGAGAATGATGGGAGAGAGCTCACATGTTCCTTGAGTGTTGGGAAGAGCAGAAGTGGGTGACTGCCTGCCGAGGAGACAATGATCAAGCCAGGGCCGGAGGGATGTGATAGTGTTGGCAGGTAGGAGATACCGGGAGAGCATTTTCGACAGGAGAAAGAGCATATGCTAAGGCCTGTGGTGTATCTCACAAACAAACAATTCACGTTCACACCTTGGTCATGCCCTCACTTGCTGTGTGCCCTTTGGTGAGTGACTTCACCTTCCTGGGCTTTATTCTGTTGTTATATGTAAAATGGGGATAGCAACAATGCCTAGCTCATGGGGACATCATAAGGATTCGATGAGTTACTCTATGTAGCACTGGGATTTTTTTTCAATAGTGGCTTAAACAAGATAAAGATTTTTTTTTAATCAAACTGCAGGTGTGGACACAGGTAGGCTAGTAAAAGTTAGACACCTAAAGTCCTTCTGTCTCTTGGCTCTGCCACGTGTAGATTCCTATGCCCAAGGTGACCTCATGGCACAGAATGGCTGCTGGAACTCCAGCCATTGGGTCCACATTCTGGGCAGCAGAATGGAAGTATGTTTTATTTACAATCAAATGTATACACCTTAGGGCAACAGCTCACAGAGCTAGTCACCCATGTGACTCCTTCCTAAATAGATCAGGATACAGGACACTTCCATCACCCACAGAAAGTTCCCTTATGTGCTTTAAAAGCTTTTGAAAAGCCCCTCAGGTAAAGCGTATGGAGAAACTTTTGGGTGTGATGGATCCGCTCATTATCTTGATTGTGGTGAGGGTTTCACAGATGTGTGATTGTGTCAAATCTCAGCAAACCATAAGCTGTACATGATACATGAGCTACAAGTGAAAGTGTGGCTCACACCTGTATTCCCAGTGCTTTGGGAGTCCGAGGTGGGAGGATCGCTTGAGGCCAGGAGTTTGAGACCAGCCTGGACATCATAGCAAGACGTTGTCTCCACAAAAAATTTTAAAAATTAGCTGGGCCTGGTGGGGCGTGCATGTGATCCCAGCTACTGAAGTGGGGCCGAGGGAGGATCACTTGAACCCAGGAGGTGAAGGCTGCAGTGGGATTGCACCACCACACTCCAGCCTCGGGGTCAGAAACCCTGTCTCAGAAAGAGAGAAAGAAAGAGAGAAAGGAGGGAGGGAGGGAGGAAGGAAAGGAAGGGACAAGGCAAGCAGATCACTAGAGCCCAGGAGTTCGAGACCAGCCTGAGCAACATGGTGAAACCTCATCTCTACTAAAAATAGAAAAATTAGCCAATCATGGTGGCAGGCACCTGGAGTTCTGTAGTCCCAGCTACCTGGGAGGCTGAGATGGGAGAAGCCCGGGAAGTGGAGGCTGCAGTGAGCTGTGATTGCACCACTGCACTCCAGCCTGGGCCACAGAGCAAAACCCTGTGTCAAAAAGAAAGTAGAAGGGCGGGGGGAGGAGCTTCCTCCCAGCCACGTTAATGGGAACAGGCACAGGGGGTGAAGGGTGCGTGGAATTTGGTGACAACTTGTTGGGCAGCTCCGGATAACCATAGGAGCCCCAGGTGGCTTCCCTGTCTGTTTTGCCCTTCCCAAGCAGGTCTCTTGGGCAGGTTCAATTTGCTGGGCTCACTGTCCCCTTGTCCCTGCAGATCAGATGGACACCCTGCTGAGGAACTTCCTGCCCTGCTACCGCGGGCAGCTGGCAGCATCAGTCCTTCGGCAGATCTCCCGAGAGCTGGGCCCCCAGGAGCCGGCTGGAAGTCAGTTGCTACGAAGCAAAGTGAGTTTTGTGGGGGCGGAGGACCTTTGATGTGGGGGGGGGGGTCCTGGAGGAGCCCTCCCTAAGCCAAGCTTCCAACCTCAGACCTTTGCCATTGCCATAGGGTGACTTTAAATATTCACTGTTTGAATAAACATTCACTGAGCGGCCAGGCGAGGTGGCTCACGTCTGTAATCCCAGCACTTTGGGAGGCCGAGGCAGGCAGATCACCAGATGTCAGGCATTCAAGACCAGCCTGGCCAACATGGTGAAACCTCGCCTCTGCCAAAAATACAAAAAAAAACCAAAAAATAAAAATAAAAAAAAATTAGCTGGGCGTGGTGGCGCGCACCTGTAATCCCAGCTACTTGGGAGTCTGAGGCAGAAGAATTGTTCGAACCTGGGAGGTGGAGGTTGCAGTGAGCCGAGATCGCGCCACTGCACTCCAGCCTGGGCAACAGAGCGAGACTCCATCTTAAAAACAAAAACCAAAAAATCCTACCAACAAATAAAACCATTCATTGCACATGTCATTCATGCCACATCATGGGCTGGGCATGAGGACACACAGCCTCTGTCCAGCGACAAGGGCAGATCCTGCTCTAACCTCTGGGGTTTACAATCTGATGAGACATGAAGACTCCAAACAAGATGTGAAATGGAAAAACTTTTTTTTTTTTGACAGAGTCTCGCTCTTTTGTCAGACTGGAGTGCAGTGGCGTGATCCCGCCTCACTGCAACCTCCGCCTCCTGGGTTCAAGCGATTCTCCTGCCTCAGCTGCCCGAGTAGCTGGGACTACAGGTGTGCACCACCATGCCCAGCTAGTTTTTGTATTTTTCAGTAGAGACGGGGTTTCACCATGTTGGCCAGGATAATCTCAATCTTTTGACTACATGATCCACTCACCTCGGCCTCTCAAAGTGCTGGGATCACAGGCGTGAGTCACTGCACCTGGCAACTTTTTTTTTTTTTTTTGAAGTGGAGTTTCCCTCTGTTGCCCAGGCTGGAGTGCAATGGGGTGATCTTGGCTCACTGCAACCTCCACTTCCTGGGTTCAAGCCATTCTTGTGCCTCAGCCTCTAAGTAGCCGGGACCACAGGCTCCCGCCACCATGCCTGACTAATTTTTGTATTTTTAATAGAGATGGGCTTTCACCATGTTGGTCGAGCTGGTCTCAAACTCTTGACCTCGTCATCCCCCCACCTTGGCCTCCCAAATTGCTGGGATGACAGGCACGAGCCACTGCGTCTGGACTCCAGAGGTCTCTGGAACCATGAAGTTGCGTGCCCCATACAACTCACTCTTCACCCGCTTAGGAGATGGGTCTTTGACTGATGAGGAAACTGAGGCAGAGAGAGGCAAAATGGCCTGCCTGAGGTCACACCGCAGAGGTGTGATTTGAATCTGGGATCCATGCTTATTACTAATGCGGGGGGCTCCAGGAGCTGTGGACACAGAGCCTTTTTCCGCCTGGGACTCTCCCTGACCAGCCTGGGGCATCATAGGACCTGAGCGTCACCCCAGGGTACGGCAGGAGCTGTCTGGGTGGTTGGGACACAGGGACATCAGCCCACAGCCCCTCACACCTGCTGATCCCTCTGCTTGCAGAAGCTGCCCCGAGTCCGTGAGCACCAAGGACCCCTGACCCAGCTTCGGGGCCACCCGCCCCGGTGGCAGCCGATCTTCGGTGTTCTGCGTGGGGACGGCCGCCTGGAGTGGTTCAGCCACAAGGAGGTAAGTGAATGTCTCGTGGCCTTTCTGCTTCTGGGTCCCTCCTTCCCACGCCCCCCAGCCTCAGCTTATGGAGTCCATCTGTCAGCATAGCCCCCACCTCTATCAATCACCCACTGTGAATCTTGGGCCGCTATATGCTTGGTCTGTTGTAGATCACCTCGTCCCATCCCCTGCTGTGCTGGATGGGTAAACTGAGGCCCAAGGCAGTATCAGAGCTGTGGTTTAAACCTCTTGAGGCCTTTGCAAGTCAGACCTCTGACCCCTCTGCTTTCTGGCTGGGGAGCTTGGGATGATCACTACCTTTCTGAAACTCAGTTTCCACCTCTGTGAAATGGAATGATAGTGTCTCACCCATGTAGGGCTTCGAGGGTTCATCAAGTGGGTCCTCAGACAGCACATGGGACCAGCCTGGGAAATGGGGAGCCAGGGGGTGCTGGGAGTTCAGGGACTGAGGGAGGAAGGGAGGGAAAGGGAAAAGGAGGGAGAGAGAGAGAGGGCAGGAACAGGAGGAAGGAAGGGAAGGAGGGAGGAAGAGAGGAAGTTATGGGCACGGAGGGAGGATGGATTGGGGGGGAAGAGAGGGAGGGCTGGACCTGGTGGCTCACACCTGTAATCCCAGCCCTTTGGGAGGCGGAGGCAGGTGGATCCCTTCAGTCCAGGAGTTCAAGACCAGTGTGGCCAAGATGGTGAAACCTCATCTGTACTAAAAATACAAAAACTAGGGCCAGGCGCGGTGGCTCACGCCTGTAATCCTAGCCCTTTGTGAGGCCGAGGCAGGTGGTTCACCTGAGGTCGGGAGTTCAAGACCAGCCTGGCCAACATGGAGAAACCCCATCTCTACTAAAAATACAAAAATTAGCCGGGCGTGGTGGTGCGTGCCTGTAGTCCGAGCTACTTGGGAGACTGAGCTGGAAGAATCCAGGAGGCAGAGGTTGCAGGGAGCTGAGATCGGGCCGTTGCACTCCAGCCTGGGCGACAGAGCGAGACTCCGTCTTAAAATAAATAAATAAAAAAAATAAAATACAAAAATAACCAGGCATGGTGGTACACACCTGTAGTCCCAGCTACTCAGGAGGCTGAGCAGGAGAATCACTTGAACCCGGGAGGTGGAGGTTTCAGTGAGCTGAGATCGTGCTACTGCACTCCGGCCTGGGCGACAGAGCCAGGCTCTGTCTCAAAACAAAAGCAAAAGACAGAGAGAGGAAGGGAGGAAAGGTGGGGGGGGGGGGGGGGGGGGGGGGGGGGGGGGGGGAGGAGCAGAGGATTTTCCAGCTCATCTGAAATCTTCCCTGGATAGTACAGTTGGGACACAGAAGCCACAGTTCAGACCTGTCCCAACTTGGTTCTCTGGGTGCCTTTTGTAGGAATATGAAAACGGGAACCGCCCCCTTGGCTCCACAGCCCTGACGGGATACACACTCCTGACTTCCCAGCGTGAATATCTCTACCTTTTGGATGCTCTCTGCCCGGCCTCCTTGGGTAAGCGTCCCGGGGTTCCCAGGAGCAGGTTTCTCCACCCCCAGCATTGTTGATATGTGGGGTCAGATCATTGTCTGTGGTGGGGGCGTCCCGTGCACAGCAGGGTGTTAAGCAGCATCCCCGGCTTCTACCACTTGGAAGGCCAAGGCGGCTGGATCACTTGAGGTCAGGAGTTCAAGACCAGCCTGGCCAACATGGTGAAATCCCACCACGACTAAAAATACACAATTTAGCTGGGTGTAGTGGCATGTGCCTGTAATCCCAGCATTTTGGGAAGCGGAGGTGGATGGATCACCTGAGTTCAGGAGGTGGCATCATGAGGCCCCCACTGTGGATACGACAACCACAGATGTCTCCAACATTGCCGAGTGTCTCTCGGGGACGCCGTTGCCCCGGTGAGCATCCCTGTTCTGGAAAACAAACAAACACCCACTCTCGCCAGAGTGAGAGGAAGAGTTAAGTCATGGAAACAGAATCAAAATAGCAAAGGATAAAAACAGTAAAACCTGGGATGTGTGCTGTGGCTCATGCCTGTAGTCCCAGCTACTTGGGAGGCTGAGGTGGGAGGATCGCTTGAGCCTGGGAGGTGGAGGTTGCAGTGAGCCGAGATCGCACCATCACACTCCAGCCTGGGATATAGAGTGAAACTCCATCTCCAAAAACAACAACAGCAACAAAAACAATAGGCTGGGCGAGGTGGCGCACGCCTGTCATCCCAGCACTTTGGGAGGCCGAGGAGGGTGGATCAGTTGAGGTCAGGAGTTCGAACCAGCCTGGCCAACATGGTGAAACCCCGTCTCTACTAAAAATACAAAAATTAGCTGGGTGTAGTGGCATGTGCCTGTAATCACACCACTTTGGGAGGCTGAGGTGGGTGGATAACTTAAGGTGAGGAGTTCGAGACCAGCCTGGCCAACAGTGAAACCCCGTCTCTACTAAAAATTCAAAAATCAGCCGGGTGTAGTGGCATGCCCCTGTAGGGCAGGAAAATCACAGCTCAGAGACATGAAAACGTGTGCCCTAGAAAGTACTTTGGACAGGCTGGGCACAGGCTTACACCTGTGATCCCTGCATTTTGGGAAGCCAAGGTGGGCAGATCAAGAGGCCAGGAGATCGAGACGATTCTGGCTAACATGGTGAAACCCCGTCTCCACTAAAAAAAAAAGTAGAAAAATTGGCGGGGTGCTGTGGCTCACGCCTGTAATCCTAGCACTTTGGGAGGCTGAGGTGGGTGGATCACCTGAGGTCAGGAGAAAAAAAAAAAAAAAAAATTAGCCGGGCATGGTGGCAGGTGCCTGTAATTCTAGCTACTCAGGAGGCTGAGGCAGGAGAATCGCTTGAACCCAGGGGTCGGAGGTTGCAGTGAGCTGAGATCATGTGACTGCACTCCGGCCCGGTGACACAGTGAGACTCCATCTCAAAAAAAAAAAAGAAAAAGACAAAGAAAGAAAGAAAATGGAAGTGGTTTGGGGTTTGGTCAGGTTGGAACCCCGGCCGGCTAACTGCAAAGCCCCACATCAAGCCGGTCTCATATAACATCCTAGCTTGGATGGATTGGTGGTGGCTGCCAGGAGGACTGTACTGAGGAAGCTGAGGCTGGAAAGCCATGCTGGGATGGATTGGTGATGTCTGCCTTGGGCATGCAATGGAAGAAGGTGACTTTACCTCCCCACAAACTGTGCCCTGCCCAGCGCTGCTGGAATAAGGAAGGTGGCAGGTTTCATGGTGTGGCTCATATTTATCGAGCAACTGCCCATTTCAGGGACTGCTGTATGCATTTCAGGGGTATTTTCTCCTAGTGAATGAGTGTTTAGAAGATGCGACCTCCTCTGTTTGTTTTCAGGAGACCATACTCAGGAAGAGCCTGACTCCCTCTTGGAAGTGCCTGTGAGGTTCCCCCTATTCCTCCAGCACCCCTTCCGCCGGCACCTCTGCTTCTCTGCAGCCACCAGGGAGGCACAGCATGCCTGGAGGCTGGCACTGCAGGGTGGCATCCGGCTTCGGGGCACAGGTGGGTCTCAGGAAGGGTCCAGTAGTTGTGAGGCTAATGGTCTGGGGTCACACAGCTCAGCCTCTGTTGGCTTGGGACCTCTCCAGGCCTCACTTTTCTTACCCAGAAAATGGGTTGTTAGACTGGGCATGGTGGCTCATGCCTGTAATCCCAGAACTTTGGGAGGCCAAGATGGGCAGATCACCTGAGGTCAAGAGTTCGAGACCAGCCTGGCCAACATGGTGAAACACCATCTCTACTAAAAATACAAAAATTAGCTGGGCTTGGTAATGGGCACCTGTAATCCCAGCTACTCGGGAGGCTGAGGCAGGAGAATCGCTTGAACCCAGGAGGCAGAGGTTGCAGTAAGCCGAGATCACCCCATTGCACTCCAACCTGGGCAACAAGAGCAAAACTCCGTGTCAAAAAACAAAACAAAACAAAATGGAAAGAAAATGGGTTGTTGGGGGAGTGGGAAGGGACATCAGGCTGTTGTGAGTGACTAGGGCTGTGACAGAGACACGCAGGATTCTCTGGAAGCTCAGCCTGGGGAATGGGAATTAGAGCAGGCTTCCCAGATGAGGGGAAGCTGGGGTCTGAAAAAGAGGAGGGGCCAGCCAAGTGAAAAAGGGGAATAGGTCAGGCGCAGTGGCTCGTGCCTGTAATCCCAGCTTGATGCCAAGAGTTCAAGACCAGCCTGGGCAACATGGTGAAACTCCATCTGTACAAAAAATACAAAAATTAGCTGGGTGTGGTGGCATGTGCTTGCGGTGGTCTCAGCTACTCAGAAGGCTGAGGTGGGAGGATCGTTTGAGCCCAGGACTTGGAGGCTGCAGCGAACTGTGATCATGTCACCATACTTCAGCCTGAGCAATGGAGAGACCCCTATCTAAAAAAAAAAAGAGAGAGAGAGAGAGAAAGAAAGGAAAAAAGAAAGAGAAAGAGAAAAAGGAAGGAAGGAAGAAGGAAGAAAGGGATGAAGGAAGAAAGGAAGGAAAAAGAAAGAAAAAAAGAGGCCGGATGTGGTGGCTTATGCTTGTAATCTCAGCACTTTGGGAAGACAAGGCAGGTGGATCACGAGGTCAGGAGTTCAAGGTCAGCCTGGGCAAACATGGTGAAACCCGGTCTCTACTGAAAATACAAAAAATTAGTTGGGCATGGTGGGAGACGCCTGTAATCCTAGCTACTCAGGAAGCTGAGGCAGGGGAATCACTTGAACCCAGGAGACGGAGGTTGCAGTGAGCGGAGATCAGGCCATTGCACTCTAGCCGGGGCCACAGTACGAGATTCCGTCTCAAAAAAAAAAAAAAAAAAAGGAAGGAAGGAAGGATAAGGAAGGAAAAGAGGGAGAGAGGGAAGGAGGAAGGGAGGGAAAGAGGAAAGCAAAAAAGTAGCGGACCAGCAGGACTGACACACACAGTTGGGCAGGTTGTTAACTGCATAAACGACGCAACTGGAGGAGCAGGTAGTGTCTGCGGTATGTATGGCCTGAACTGCTGGTCACGGGGCTGTGGCTGCCAGCAGAGGGTTCCTTCTAAGTTGAATAAGGGTGCCTTAAGGGCTGGTGGTGATCCTGAGGGAATGTGTTCTCTGCGGCAGGCACTGCCTGTGCAAAGTTCCAGAGATGAGTGAGACTTGGGTGTTGGGGACCTGCAGGAGGAGGGCTTCCTCCCCGGGCCATGGGGAACCAGGCAGGCACTGAGCTATGAGCAGCCACTGAGGCCCAGTCCCTCTCAGTCCTGCAGCGAAGCCAGGCCCCTGCTGCCCGGGCCTTCCTGGATGCCGTCCGACTCTACCGGCAGCACCAAGGCCACTTTGGCGACGACGACGTGACCCTAGGTTCAGACGCCGAGGTCAGTGCCCCGCGAGGCCGCCACCGGGACCACCAGAACCCCTTCTGGCCGGCCGCGGCGCCCACGGCCCCTTCTCCTGCAGGTGCTGACCGCGGTGCTGATGCGGGAGCAACTTTCCGCGCTGCGAGCCCAGACCCTTCCTGGCCTGCAGGGGGCCGGCCGCGCCCGCGCCTGGGCCTGGACCGAGGTTTGCACGGATCCGGACCCGGGAACAGGGGGCGGGATCCGGGCGCTCGGGTTCCCCTCCTACGACTGTGGCCTAAACTTCTGCCGGTCTCTCTGACCCCCATCCTCGCCCCGCGTCTCGTCTCTCCTGCCCTCCTGTCCCGCGTGGGGTCCCCTCGACCGGTCTGGGCAGCTTCTGGAGGCCGTTCACGCAGCTGTCCTGGCCGGGGCCTCCGCCGGGCTCTGCGCCTTCCAGCCCGAAAAAGACGAGCTGCTTGCGTCGCTGGAGAAGACGATCCGCCCGGACGTGGACCAGCTGCTGCGGCTGCGGGCGCGCGTGGCTGGGCGGATGCGGAGTGAGACTCGGGGGCGGGGCCTGGGCTGGGAGGGGCGAGGCAATGCTGGGGACAGATGGGCGTGACCTAAGCGAGGAACGGCCATGGCCTTGGGTGAATAAGGGGCGTGGTCGGGGAAGGGCGGGGCCTAAGCTAGAAAGTGATGGGCGTGGTTTTGTGGGCGTGGCACTAGGGCGGGGCCTAGAGTCTGCCCCAAAGACAAGGTCCTGAGAGGGCTGTGCTGGATACAGCAAGGGCGGAGCCTCAGCGGGAGATCGGCGTGGCCTTGAGGCTGAGGCTGGAGGGGTTGAGGCCCGGAGCTGGGCCACAGCGGGTTGGGCGGGCCTGGAAAGTAGAAGAGCCGGGGAAGGGTGGGCCAAGGTGGCCCCTAAAATACTCAGTTGGGAATCCCGACTCGGCCCGCCCCTCCGAGGCTCAGTTTTCTCATCACTACAATGAGGTAGAAGAGGGTGCTCAGCGTCCCTGTTCGGGTTCCCCTCGCCCTGCTGAACTCGGGCCCCTGCCCATCCCCATCTGCGAGGCAACTTGCGGAGGGGACTCCAGGTCAGTGTCTTCCACTCCCAGCGGATATCAAGGGACCGCTCGAGACGTGCCTGCGCCAGCATGTGGACCTGCAGCTGCCCCGGGTCGCTCAGACCCTACTGGACACCGTGGAAGCCTTGCTCAAGGTGGTGCGGACCCTCCTGGCTCAAGGCATGGACCGACTGTCCGGCCACCTGCGCCAGAGCCCATCGGGCACGCGGTTGCGCAGGGAGGTGAGCTCCCGTGGGTAGGGGTTCAGCGGGCCAGCGGGTGATGTGTTGAGTCTTTCCTGTTGAAAACCTCTGAATTTGTTTTAGGCTGCTTTTTACTTATTGTGGACCCATCACCATGCTATAGTCACTGGAGCAGAGTTTTTGCTTTGTTTGTCTTGGAGACAGAGTCTCGTTCTGTCATCCTGGCTGGAGTGCAGTGGCACACACAATCTTAGCTCACTGCAGCCACAACCTCCCAGGTTCAATTGATTCTCCTACCTTAGCCTCCCGAGTAGCTGGAAATACAGGCGCATGTCACCATGCCCAGCTAATTTTTAAATTTTTTTGTAGAGACAGGGTCTTGCCTTGTTGCCCAGGCTGGTCTCAAACTCCTGGGCTTAAGCGATCTGCCTGCCTTGGCCTCCCAAAGTGCTGGGATTACAGGTGCGAGCCACTTCAGTGGCCACGAAGCACAGTTTAAAACATGAGGGGAAAGGAGTTGGATGAGGAGAGTGGCATTTTAGCAAAATCATTCTGAGATCACCCCCCAAACTCCTCCTCCCATTCGCCTGCAGGGAACAACCCATGTGGTCTTGTGAGCCAGATAATTCTGCTCAAGGCAGGTCAACTCAGTGCATCTGATATTCAAGTAGCAGCTAAAATCCATCCATCCACCCACCCATCCATGCACACATACATACATATGTGCATACAGAAAGCAGCACCTACTATGTGCCAGGCAACCTTCAACTCATTCC
>NW_016107595.1:1505394-1511987 GCF_001604975.1 Cebus imitator
ATTTTTTGTATTTTTAGTAGAGACGGGGTTTCACCATGTTGACCAGGATGGTCTCGATCTCTTGACCTCGTGATCCACCCACCTCAGCCTCCCAAAGTGCTGGGATTACAGGCTTGAGCCACCGCGCCCGGCCCCTCAACTCCTTCTTAACCTTCTACTTCCTAATCACCTTCTCCAGTAGCTGTCCCTGGTCCCCCTCTATGTCTTGTGGTAGCCTGTGCTTCTCTCATCACAGCCTCACTTTCATACCACTGGGGGAGATTTCTACACTCTGTCTCCCCCAATTTGTAAGCAAGGGCTGGCTTAGAGTATTCCATTTCTGCAGCCCCAGGGCCCAGCACAGAGAGGACATGAGGTGGTCATAGATCCAGGTCCAACTGAGTGTGCTCATTTCCTCTCAACTGTGCCAGCACCTCATGTTATCGTTTTTTCAGGTTTTATCATTTTATACCCATGACACCATGCCTCACCTCTCCTTTTATTTTTTGAGACAGAGTCTCGCTCTGTCACCCAGGCTGGAGTGCAGTGTGATCTCAGCTCACTGCAACCTCTGCCTCCTGGGTTTAAGTGATTCTCTCCCTCAGCCTCCCAAGTAGCTGGTATTACAGGTGCCTGCCACAGCGCCTGGCTAATTTTTGTATTTTTAGTAAAGACGGGGTTTCAATATCTTGGCCAGGCTGATCTTGAACTCCTGACCTCATGATCCACCCACGTTGGCCTCCCAAAATTCTGGGAATACAGGCGTGAGCTACCGTGCCTGGCCTTATTTTATTTTTTGACACAGAGTCTGTCTCCCAGGCTGACGTGCGGTGGTGCAATCTTGGCTCACTGCAACCCCTACCTCCCGGATTCAAGCGATTCTCATGCCTCAGCCTCCCAAGTAGCTGGGATTACAGGTGTGCGCCACCACACCTGGCTAATTTTTGTATTTTTAGTAGAGACGGGGTTTCTCCATGTTGGCCAGGCTGGTATCCAACTCCTGACCTCAAGGGATCTGCCTGCCTCAGCCTCCCAAAGTGCTGGGATTACAGGCATGAGCCACCACGCCCGGCCCACCGCTACTTTATTATGAGTTTCTTTGGTGACAACTGAGGCGGGATGTGTTTTCATTTGGGTTTCTCCTTTGGTGAATTGGCTGTGGGGTCCTTGGCCCTTTGCAATCAGCTGACAGAACCCCCCCCCCCACAAACTGCTTCCGGGAACATAGGTTTACTCATTCGGGGAGATGCCGTGGGACTTGGCGCTGATGCAGACATGCTACCGTGAGACCGAGCGGAGCCGGGGGCGCTTGGGGCAGCTGGCAGCACCGTTTGGCTTCCTGGGGATGCAGAGCCTCGTGTTTGCGGCCCAGGATCTTGCACAGCAGGTGAGGGTGAGCAGGAGCCTGGGAGGAGGCCAGCCTGCAAAGAGCACCTCCACTAAGTGTGTCCTGGAGAGATCATGATAATTGAGACAGACTCAGCGGGGATGCCAGTCTCATGGGGACATGAGCCCGTTTCCAGGCAGCGCCACACGTGGCGGACAGAGCTGGGGCAGAATGTACAGGGAGCGCCGAGGACGTTCCTGATCCATCTCTGGGGTTGACGGGACTTTCGGGAGGAGGGGACTTCCAACATGGGGCAGCAGTGGGAGGAATGAGGCTGGCGCAAGTCCCGAGTGAACAGTGTTGAGAGCCCTTGTCTGCATTTAGGGAACGTGGAGCAATTTTTTAGAAATGGGGAATATAGGCTGGCGAGATGGATGGGCAGATTGCTGAGTGCCCTGAGTATGGTGCTAAGGGGTGGGCTCTTTCCTGAGGGCAAAGGGGAGCCAGAGCATGCCTGTGAGCAGGGGGAGGGCGTGGCTGGCAGTTCTGCCTGCCGTAGGGAGCACAGGCTGTCGAGGGCAGGAATAGGGGAAGAACAGAGGAGGCCTGCACCAGGATTGCGGATGTCAGTGGGGAGAAGTGAGAATTGTTTTGAAGTCTGAGATGGGACCTGCTGATGGACTTGGTGACAGAAGAAGAGAGTGAGATGATTCAGTCCCACCTGGCACAGTTGTTCAGTTTTTGCACTGCACAAGAGCACTCAGTGGAGGAGGCTGAACTCTGGCTGACTCTCTGCTCCCCATTCTGGGCACCCTGGCACCATCCCCCAGAGGGAGGGGGCTTTCTGCCAGCTTCCACATAGTTTCCCACAGACTGGACCATTCCCAGGTCCTGAGAGGAGGGGAAAGGTGTTTCCTGGGACAAGGAGGAGGAGGTTGGGACAGGTGGCTGGTTGGGGCAGGCTGGATGCTGAGAAGGGGTCAGCTGGGCAGGCCAGGGCCCAGGAGGCTGGATCACTGATTCTGGGGTCATCACAGCATCTCCTCCCACAGCTCATGGCTGACGCCGTGGCCACCTTCCTGCAGCTGGCCGACCAGTGTCTGACCACGACCCTCAACTGTGACCAGGCTGCCCAGAGGCTGGAGAGAGTCAGGGGGCGCGTGCTGAAGGTGTGGTCTGCGGGTACGGGGTGGCACTGGGTGGCAGTGGGGCCTGGGTCCTCAGATGGTCACTAGAGGCGCCGTTGGGTGTGTTGTGCAGAAGTTCGAATCGGACAGCGGGCTGGCGCAGAGGAGGTTCATCCGAAGCTGGGGTCTCTGCATCTTTTTACCTTTTGTGCTGAGCCAACTGGAGCCAAGCTGCAGGAAGGTGAGTTAATGGGAAGCGTGCAGGCAGGTCTGAGCATTGCCACACAACCACGTAAGGCAGGCAGAATGTTCTTTGAATATGAGAGACTTCTGCCCAGGAGCCATGGCTCATGCCTGTAATCCCAGCACGCTGGGAGGCCAAAGCAGGTGGATTGCTTGAGGTCAGGAGATCAGTCTGAACAACATAGTGAAACCCCATCTCTATAAAAGTACAGAAGTTGGCCGGGCGCAGTGGTTCATGCCTGTAATCTCAGCACTTTGGGAGGCAGAGGCCGAGGCAGACCCTGAGGTCGAGAGTTCAAGACCAGCCTGATCAACAGGGAGAAACCCCATCTCTACTAAAAATATGAAATTAGCCAGGCATGGTGGCGCCTGCCTGTAATCCCAGCCGCTCGGGAGGCCGAGGCAGGAGAATCGCTTGAACCTGGGAGGCAGAGGTTGCATTGAGCTGAGATTGCGCCATTGCACTCCAGCCTGGGCAACAAGATCGAAACTCCAAAAAAAATCATCTCAAAAAAAATCGTCTCAAAAATAAAAACCAAAAACAAAAACAGAAGTTAGCCAGGCGTGGTGGCATGTGCCTGTGGTCCCAGCTACTCCGGAGGCCAAGAGGTGGGAGGATCAATTGAGCCCAGGAAGTCGAGGCTCCAGTGAGCTAGGATTGCACCACTGCACTCCAGCCTGGGCAACAGAGCAATGCCCTATCTCAAAAAAAGGGGTTTCTGTATCCTGAGCCCCGGAGCTGGGTCAGGTGGCTTTTCTAGGCTTCCACAATGCCATCTGCTTTGCCCGTGATGGGGCTGATTACCCTGTGTCTGCTGAGGAAGAGCTGGGATGGGTGTCATAAATCACATATAACCGGGTGACATGGGTACCAGAGGAGGGGCGTGGCGGATGATGGAGAGTTTGGGTAAGGGTTGGGTAACGGGTTACCAGGGGTCTGGAAGGATCTCCCTGTGAAATGAAGCCACAGGCCATGTCCCGGAGAGGGCATTCCAGGTAGAGGGTACAGCATGTGCAAAGGCCCTGAGGCCTGGCGGTGCCTGGCGTGTTGAAGGAACAGTGACGAGGTGGATGTGGCTGGGGCTCGATGAGTGGGAGAGTGTGAAGGAGGTCCGGGGAGTCCTAGGTGCCTGGCACACAGGGCTCAGGGGCACCAGGCGGGTGTCTGACACGGGTACAAATGGAATCTTCTAGAGAAAGTGGCTGGGGATTGGGGGAGTCCCAGCTGAGGTACTCACAATACTCCCTGTGAGGTGTGACTTGCTGTGTCTAATTAATCTCATGAATCCTTTCCACAATGATAGAGAATAGGGGTCACTGAGTCCATTTTAAAGATAAGGAAACTGAGGCCCAGTGTGGTGGTGAAGGCCTGTCATCCCAGCACTTTGGGATAGTGAGACCCTATCTCTACAAAAAATACAAGAATTAGCCAGGTGCGGAGTGCATGCCTGTAGTCTCAGCTACTTGGGAGGCTGAGGGGAGAGGATCGCTTGAGCCTGGGAGGGTGAGGCTGCAGTGAGCCATGACTGTGCCACTGCACTCCAGCCTGGATGACAGAGTGAGACCTGTTTATTTTTATTTTTATTTTTTTATTTTTGAGACAGAGTCTTGCTCTGTCACCCAGGCTGGAGTGCAGTGTCTCGATCTCGGCGCTCTGCAACCTCTGCCTCCCGGGTTCAAGCAATTCTCTCCCTCAGCTTCCCGAGTAGCTGGGATTACAGGTGCCTGCCACCACACCCAGCTAATTTTTTTTGTATTTTTATAGAGACGGGGGTTTCACCATCTTGGCCAGGCTGGTCTTGAACTCCTGACCTCCTGATCTACCTGCCTCAGCCTCTCAAAGTGTTGAGATTACAGGCATGAGCCATCGTGCCCAGCCAAGACCTGTTTATTTTGTTTTGTTTTGCGTTTTTTTTAATTTAAAAAAATATATAAACAGCTCCTTCAAAGCAGAATATTTATTTATTTATTTATTTTGAGATGGAGTCTCGCTCTGTTACTAGGGTGGAGTGCAGTGGCGTGATCTCAGCTCTTGACCTCATGATCCACCCGCCTTGGTGTCCCAAAATGCTGGGATTACAGGCGTGAGCCACCACACCTGGTCCGTGTTTATTTTGAAATAAATTTAAAAAAAAACCTTAAAAAAATAAAGATAAGGAAGCTGAGGCCCAACGCTCCCTCCCCCACAGCTAATCAAGACCAAGGTTAGGGCAGAAACCCACGACATAGGCCTCTAGAGCCCCTCCCCTCCAGCTGAGCCCCTAACCTGCCGTGGTTCCAGGAGCTGCCTGAGTTTGAGGGGGATGTCCTTGCCATGGGCAGCCAGGCTCTGACCACCGAGGGCATCTATGAGGACGTCATCCGCGGGTGCTTGCTGCAGAGGATTGACCGAGGTGAGTCCTGCCCTGCCATGGCTCAGGGGAGCCTAGGCTGGCAGCCACTGGCTGTATGTGCCAAGTCCCACCAGGGCCCCATCGCCTCTCACTCTCTGTGAACACTTACTTGCCATCCAACCTCAAGTCAGGACTTGGCCAGAGTTGGTCCAGGGTAGAGAAGCTCAGAGGGGCAGGGATGGAAACTCTCTTTGGATTGGGGCTCTGAGGGACGTATAGGAGCTCTCAGGATGAGGAGGAGGCAGAGTTCAAAAACTATGGATAGAGGTTGGGTGTGGTGGCTCACCCTTTTAATCCCAGCACTTTGGGAGGCTGAGGTGGGCAGATCACTTGAGGTCAGGAGGTCGAGACCAGCCTGACCAACATAGTGAAATCCCGTCTCTACTAAAAATATAAAAACTTAGCCGGGCGTGGTGGTGCACACCTGTAGTCCCAGCTACTCAGGAGGCTGAGGCAGGAGAATTGCTTGAACCTGGGAGGCAGAGGTTGCGGTGAGCCAAAGTCATGCCACTGTGCTGCAACCTGGGTGACAGAGCAAGACTCCATCTTTATTTATTATTATTATTTTTTTTTTGAGAGAAAGTCTCACTATGTTGTTGCCCAGGCTGGAGTGCAGTGGCACAGTCTTGGCTCACTGCAACCTCCGCCTCCTGGGTTCAAGTTATTCTCCTGCCTCAGCCTCCCAAGTAACTGGGGCTACAGGCACGTGCCACCATGCCCAGCTAATTTTTGTATTTTTAGCAGAGATAGGGTTTCCCCATGTTGGCCAAGCTGGTCTCGAACTGCTGACCTCCAGTGATCCGCCTGCCTCAGCTTCCCAAAGTGCAGGGAGTGGGTCCATCCTGAATTAATTTGTGATGTCTACCCAGAGCAGTGTGTTGGGAGGCGAGGCTGGTGGTGTCCAGGCTCGGTGAAGGGTGCAGGGATCAGCTAGCAATGTCTGCCATGGGTGCGGGCTGGGAGAGAGGCTTTATGTGAGCCACCTGTTCAGGATTCCTATTTTGAGACATTTGTAGTCTCTCTGGGAAAATGCAGGGTACCCACTGAATTTCTGAAAGAAAGAAAAAAAGAAAATGCAGGGAAGCCACTTGGTGCCTGGGCTTCCCCAGGTGTGTCCAAGAGTTTATCTCATTTCAGAATTGAAAAAGGCCCTTGGTGCCAATGATGTATCCTGCACTCTAGATGGCTGCTTGGAGGTCCCATGGGAACAGGACGAAGCAGGTGGGGAACTTCACAGCCTTCTGGAAAATGCCAAAGTGATTGCTGAGGGTGGGGAGGTGGGGGCCTGCATGGGGTGTATGGGATTGTCGTGAGTGTGGGTTCATGGATGGCACAGGATGTACCTTGCCTCCTTACCCAGCCAGGCTGGCCAAGCTCATGAACAAGCGCAGTGGGAAGCTGTGGAGTGTATCTGAGCCACAGAGGGATGCTCTAAGGCAGGCAGGCCTCTGACATGCATGCGAGCTCAGCCCTCAGGAGATGAAATTGTGGTGAATTTGTGTCCCATCTCTGTTTTTTTTTTTT
>NW_016107595.1:1514442-1515995 GCF_001604975.1 Cebus imitator
TCTGTTGCCCAGGCTGGAATGCAGTGGTATGATCTCGGCTCACTGCAACCTCCACCTCCCAGGTTCAAGTGATTCTCCTGCCTCAGCCTCCCAAGTAGCTGAGACTACAGGCGTGTACCACCACACCTGGCTAATTTATGTGTTTTTAGTAGAGACAGGTGTTTCACCATGTTGGCCAGGCTGGTCTCAAACTTCTGACCTCAGGTGATCTGACGGCCTCAGCCTCCCAAAGTGCTGGGATTACAGATGTGAGTCATGATGCCCAGCCTTTGTATTTCATCTCTAATGCCAGGAGTTAGGGGACATCTTCCAATGGCTACTTCCTGTTCCCAACTTGGAAAGGGAGACTGTAGTGTTGGGGTCCTTAGGTTTACCACCAGGAAGAGCTTGCAAGATGGGCATAATTTGGGGGATAATTTTTTATGCAGCAGTAGCTAACTAATACGCTTCCCAGCTGATCTGGGACAGAGAAACTGATCAACATTTACACTAACTTGAATAAATAAACGGTCCTAGAAAGACTTCTAAGGGCATGCACAGTGGCTCATGCCTGCAAACCCAGCACTCTGGGAGGCCAAGGCGGGTGGATTGCTTGAGCCTCAGAGTTTGGGACCAGCCTGGACAACATAGCAAGACCCCATCTCTACAAAAAGTTGAAAAATTAGTTGGGTGTGGTGGAACGCACCTGTAGTCTCAGCTACTCAGGAGGCTAAGGTGTGAGGATTTACTTGAGCCCAGGAGATGGAGGCTGCATTGAGCGTGGATTGCACCACTGCCCTCCAGCCTGGGCCACAGAGGGAGACCCTGTCTCAAAAAAACAAATTAACAAATACAAACTTGTGAGTGTCAGAATATTTGAGGATTTGCAATCGGATGTGAAGGATTGTGGACAGGCCCCTGAATCTCTTTCACCAGAACCACGCCAATTGGCATTTGGTTTCTATTCTTTCATACTAATAGCCAATGCCGCAGGGAATTATCTTGTACACGCCTTTTGTGCAAGTGCAGGTTCCCGTGGGCAGATCCCGCAATAGGAAAGCTCTGAATTTAAAGTGGGTGTGTTTGTCATTTCAACAGAAGGCTATCCCCCAGGTAGCCTCACCTGCCGCCCCTCGCCTTTGTTCGGGAGGGTTAGGAGCTGCTTTCAGCCCCTTCTCTGAGAACCTTCTTTCCTACCCTTCACCCTTTATCTTTTGGCTGGTTATACATTTCTCTTTTTCTTTTTATTTTTTTTGAGATAGAGTCTCTGTTGCCCAGGCTGGAGTGCAGTGGCAGGATCTTGCCTCATTGTAACCTCCGCCTCCCAGGTTCAAGCGATTCTCCTGCCTCAGCCTCCCAAGTAGCTGGGACTACAGGCATGCACCACCACACCCGGCTAATTTTTGTATTTTTAGTAGAGATGGGGTATCACCATGTTGGTCAGTAACCATGTTGGTCTCTAACTCCTGACTTCAGGTGATCCGCCTGCCTCGGCCTCCCAAAGTGCTAGGATTACAGGCACGAGCCACTTTGCCTGGCCTACGTTTTTTCTTTTTCTTTTCTTTTTTTTTTTT
>NW_016107595.1:1519200-1520376 GCF_001604975.1 Cebus imitator
CCCGGGTTTAAGTGATTCCTCTGTCTCAGCCTCCTGAGTAGCTGGGACTACAGGCAGGTGCCACCATACCCAGCTAATTTTTTTGTATTTTAGTAGAGACGAGGTTTCACCACTTTGGCCAGGATGATATTGATCTCCTGACCTGTGATTCGTCTGCCTCGGCTTCCCAAAGTGCTGGGATTACAGGCGTGAGCCACCGTGCCTGGCCCATTAACTCTGATTTTTTAAGCACTTATTACATACCAGATGTCTGACATGTCTGACTTTTTGATGTCTGTTTGATATTTTTCATTATACAGATGAGGAAACTGAGGCTGAGCGAGGAGCGACCTGTCCCGGGCAGCCAGGCTCTGGTGCCCAGATCCAGCCACGCGGCCCGCCGTCTTCTCGAGAAACACTCCACACCTGAATCTTCACCCGAATCTATCTTGTTTCTATTAGATAAATGTCTACAAGAGGAATTTCTGGGCCAAAATCGATGTGCCATCTTTAGGCTTTTGTACCCACTGCCCATCCAGAAAACCGTGCCATTGTATACTCCAAGCAGCAGCATTTGTGTATTTCTTCCACGTCTTTACTTTTTTTTTGAGGCAGAGTCTTGCTTTGTCACCTAGGCTGGAGCGCAGTGGCATGATCTCGGCTCACGTAGCCTCCCCCTCCCAGGTTCAAGTGATTCTCCTGTCTCAGCCTCCTGAATAACTGGGATTACAGGTGCCTGCTGCCACGCCCAGTTAATTTTTGTATTTTTAGTAGAGACGAGGTTTCACCATGTTGGCCAGGCTGGTCTCAAACTCCTGTCCTCAAGTGATCTGCCCGCCTCGGCCTCCCAAAGCGTGGGGATTACAGGCAAGAGCCACCGAGCCCGGTCCATTTTTTTTTCTAATAATAGAGACAGGGTCTCGCTATGTTGCTCAGGCTGGACTTGAACTCCCAAACTCCAAGCAATCCTTCTGCCTCGGCCTCCCAAAGTGCTAGGGTTATAGGAGTGATCCACCGTGTCCAGCCTCCAAATCCTTTCTCAACACGAGGACTTTTCATTAAAAGAAAAAACTATGCCAATTAGACACACACAGAAATCTCATTCTTTTATTTTGAATTTATTTGACTAGATTGAATTTACAAATAAGTTTATTATGGCCGGGCGCAGTGGCTCATGCCTGTAATCCCAGCACTTTG
>NW_016107595.1:1522141-1523407 GCF_001604975.1 Cebus imitator
TTTGAGACAGAGTTTCGTTCTTGTTACCCAGGCTGGAGTGCAATGGCACGATCTTGGCTCACCGCAACCTCCGCCTCCTGGGTTCAGGCAATTCTCCAGCCTCAGCCTCCTGAGTAGCTGGGATTACAGGCACACGCCACCGTGCCCAGCTAATTTTTTGTATTTTTAGTAGAGACGGGGTTTCACCATGTTGACCAGGATGGTCTCGATCTCTTGACCTCGTGATCCACCCGCCTCGGCCTCCCAAAGTGCTGGGATGACAGGCGTGAGCCACCGCGCCCGGCCCGAATCACTTTTTTTATCTGAAGGGTATGAAGGCTTCGTGACACAGGTTACAGATTTTTTTTTTTTTTTATCGGCTTGCTGCGAGCTGTTAGGGTTTGTTTCCTAGCTGCAAATCTTAACTTGGTATCAAGTTTCCCGGCCGGGAGAGCAGCCTTTCCCTACCTCCCTCTGCTTGCCAGGAAAGTCATGTGCTCAGTAGATAATGGCAGCCTCTCCACTCTCACGAGCTTTGCAGCTGCTTCCGGAGTGGGCTCCACAGGGATTCCCTGTGTTCTTGGTTCAGCTTACAGAGGGACGGTCACACTCCATGGAGACAGTTTCCTCCCATTCTGTCTGGAGTTTTCAGCCTCCCCTAAGACAATAAGATATTCCTGACCTTTCCAGCTACTTCCCTCCAACCCCACCTTCCGAAATACATTTTCGAATACATCTGCACTTCAGAGTCTCCTTCAGCTGTCTTCCTTTTACCCTGGACGGGGTGGGGCGGGATGTAGATGTTAATTCTGGAACAATTGCAGCCGCAAGAATTTGTCATCTTGCCCCTTTTGAGAAAACCATTGTTTGCCCTGGGGTCTTTTTCTTAATATGAAAACATCTTTCTTCGTCAAGTCCACAGAGTGTAAATTTGTTTTTAACTTTTTTTTTTCTTTTAAGATGGTGTCTCGCTCAGTTGCCCAGGCTGGAGTGTAGTGGTATGATCTTGGCTCACTGCAATCTCCACCTCTTGGGTTTAAGAGATTCTCCTGTCTCCGCTTTCCGAGTAGCTGGGATTACAGGTGGGTGCCACCACGCCCGGATAATTTTTTGTATTTTTAATAGAGACGGGGCTTCACCATATTGGCTAGGCTGGTCTTAAACTCCTGACCTCAGGTGATCCACCTGCCTCGGCCTCCCAAAGTGCTGGGATTACAGGCGTGAGCCACTGCGCCCGGCCTGTATCATTCTTTTTTTCCCTTTCTTTCTTCCTTCCTTCCTTCCTTC
>NW_016107595.1:1523742-1541919 GCF_001604975.1 Cebus imitator
CTGGGATTACAGGCACGCGCCACCATGCCCAGCTAATTTTTTGTAGTTTTAGTAGAGACGGGGTTTCACCATGTTGACCAGGATGGTCTTGATCTCTTGACCTCGTGATCCACCCACCTCAGCCTCCCAAAGTGCTGGGATTACAGGCGTGAGCCACCGCGCCCGGCCCTCTTTCTTTCTTTTTTGAGTCGGAGTGTAGCTCTTTTGCCAGGCTGGAGTACAGTAGTGCGACCTTGGGTCACTGCAACCTCTGCCTCCTGGGTTCAAGCGATTCTTCTGCCTCAGCCTTCCAAGTAGCTGGGACTACAGGTGGGCGCCACCACGCCCAGCTGAGTTTTGTATTATTAGTAGAGATGGGTTTCACCATCTTGGCCAGACTGTCTCGAACTCCCAAATACAAAATCAGCTGGTCGTGGTGGCAGGCGCCCGTAATCCCAGCTACTCCGGAGGCTGAGGCAAAAGAATCGCTTGAACCTGAGAGGCAGAAGTCTGATATCTCAGCAGTGGGCTGAGATCTCGCCATTGCACTCCAGCCTGGGCAACAGAGTGAGACTCCATTTCAAAAAAACAGAAAAAGAAAAAGAATTAAGTTGTAACCGGGGATGATGGCTCACTGGTAACCTCAGCACTTTGGGAGGTGGAGGTGGGAGGATTACTTGAGCCCAGGAGTTTGAGAACAGCCTGGGCAACATAGTGAGACCCCATCTCTACAAAACATTTAAAAATTGGTTGGGTGTGATGGAGTGAACTTGTAGTCCCAGCTACTTGGGAGACTGAGGCAAGGAGGATCAGTTGAGCCTGGGAGGTTGAGGCTGCAGTGAGCCATGATCATACCACTGCACTCTAGCCTGAGCCACAGAGCAAGACCCTCTCTGTGAAGACAAGAAAAAAAATGTTCAGATGTATTTTTTTTTTTTTGAGACGGAATTTCACTCCTGTTGCCGAGGCTGGAATGCAGTGGCACGATCTCAGCTCGCTGCAACCTCCGCCTCTAGGGCTCAAGCGATTCTCCTGCCTCAGCCTCCGGAGAAGCTGGGATTACAGGCGCGCATCATCACGCTCAGCTATTTTTTTGTATTTTTAGTAGACACGGGGTTTCACCATGTTGACCAGGCTGGTCTCGAACTCCTGACCTCAGGTGATCCGCACGCCTCTGCCTCCCAAAGTTCTAGGATTACAGGCGTGAGGTCCAGAACCAGGATGCCAAACCCACGTTGCAGCAGAGGAAACTGAGGCTCAGGTCTCTAGGGTCCCAAACCACGTCCTAAGTAGCCAAGCCCGCCTGGTGGCACAGCCTGGGTTTTATATTTGGCGAAGGTGGGGCGCATCAGGCTGAGGTTCGGGTGGTAGGAAGCGACCAGAGGAAGCGCGGGTTCCTAACCCTAAAGCTAACCCTAACTTCCCGTCCAAGCCCTCCCTCTTCAAGCGCTCTGTACCTTTAAGGATGATGCGGGGGCGGGGCGTCCTGGGTGGGGCTGCAGGTGACGTCACTCCGGGCTTTGAGTCTCTGAGAGCGTCTGGAGGCGGGGCCTGGACTTCACACCAGGCGCGCTCCTCCCCTTTAAGGCGCGCGGCCGGGCGGGGCCCTGAAGACTTTTTTTACCGTGCGGCCAGCGTCCTCCGGCAGAAAAACGACTTAAAGGAGACGCGTGGCGCTATGGCGGCGGCCCCACGCGCTGGACGGCGGCGCGGGAGGCCGCTCCCGGCGCTGCTGTTTCTGCTGCTGGTGCCACTGCCGCCGGGAGGCCCGCCGGGCGCGGACGCCTACTTTCCCGAGGAGCGCTGGAGCCCGGAGTCGCCCCTGCAGGCGCCGCGCGTGCTGATCGCGCTGTTGGCGCGAAACGCGGCCCATGCGCTGCACACCACGCTGGGCGCACTCGAGCGGCTGCGGCACCCGCGGGAGCGCACGGCGCTGTGGTGAGCCGAGCCCGCCGTCCCCATCGGGCGGGTCCCCGCGAGCTCCCTGCTGGCTGTCCCCTTAGGGGAGGGTCTACGCGTTCCCTGCCCGCTGTCCCCTTCGGGGCGGGTCTGAGATGCTTCCTGTTCGCTAACCCCATCGGGACGGTTCTACGCATGCCCCTGGGCGCTGCCCCAACCGGGAAGGGTCCACGTGTGCCCCTGCCTGCCGCCCCCATCGGGGCTGACCCACGGGTGCCCGCTGCCTGCTGTACTCCCATGAGGTGGGCCAGACACAGCCCTCCCACGTTAAGACAAGCGGGACCGAGTTCCTCCTGCTGCCCCTTTAGGGTGGGCTTCGGACCCTCCTGTCTGCTGGACCCTATTAGGGCAGATCTGGCCCCGCTGACTGGGGCTCTTTCCAGCTCCCTCTGAGACACGTACACCTCCGAAGAACGGAGCCCAGAGCACCCAGTGGGGCGTTTCCAGGGGCCACAGCTAACAGCCTTTCCGTGCCTGCTGCTGTTCTTAAGCTTGAACTCAGCTAGGCTCCAGGCCCCAATCAGACCCCTGCCCTGGGACCGGCGGTGTGTAGGGTCCAGGACCAGACGGCCCCGGAGTGGATGCTTTCTTGGGAGGGAATGGGGCAGAGCTCTGAGGAAGCCTGCAACTGGTGACCTCTCACTCCCCGCCTCAGTTTCCTCAAATGGAAAATGGTCCGGGCGCAGTGGCTCACGTACTAATCCTAGCCATTTGGTAGGCCAAGGTGGGCAGGTCACTTGAGCTCAGGAGTTCGACACCAGCCTTGCCAACATGGCAAAACCCCATCTCGAGAAAAAATTAGCCGGGTGCTGTGCCTTGTGGTCCCAGCTATTTGGGAGGCTGAGGCAGGAGAATCGCATGAGCCCAAGAGTTCAAGGCTGCAGTGAACTATGATTGCACCACTGCACTCCAGCCTGGGCTACAGAGTGAGACCCTGCCTCTAAAAAAAAAAAAGAAAAGAAAAT
This sequence comes from Cebus imitator, assembly GCF_001604975.1. NCBI lineage: Eukaryota > Metazoa > Chordata > Mammalia > Primates > Cebidae > Cebus > Cebus imitator. The sequence continues at coordinate 1,526,646 of NW_016107595.1, forward strand.
GAGTGTATTAATTAATACAATTCTCGCTTTGGGTTTGTCTCTGAAGATTAACCAGTAATGGATGTGAAGCTGGTGTGTCTGACATGGGCTTAGTGCTGAGTGATTTTATTATTTTTATTATTATTAGTGTCATTGCTGGTGTTACTGTTAATTTATTGGGTAGAATTAGCTCTTGGCACTATGGTCAAACTAAACTCCCAAATGTCCCTTTTCCTTCCACCTCATTCACCAGTCTGGATAATCCAAATACACAGTTGGTACTTAACAAACGTTTGTTGAATGAATGAATGACTGTAGCCCACTGAGGTGGGTGTGGTTCAGAGGAGAGGATGAAGGAAGGCAGGGGAGGGGGGTTATGAGATATACTGGTTTTTTTTTTTTTTTTTTTTGAGACGGAGTCTTACTCTGTTTCCCAGGCTGGAGTGCAGTGGCTCCAGCAACTGCAATGATCTCGGCTCACTGCAACCTCCACCTCCCGGGTTCAAGTGATTCTCCTGCCTCAGCCTCCCGAGTAGCTGGAATTACAGGCTTGAGCCACCATGCCCAGCTAATTTTTGTACTTTTAGCAGAGACAGGGTTTCACCATTGCGGCCAGGCTGGTCTCGAATTCCTGATCTTGTGATCCACCCGCCTCGGCCTCCCAAAGTGCTGGTATTACAGGTGTGAGCCACTGCGCCCTGCTGAGGTATACTTCTGTTTTGATATACATTCATCACCTAGGCTGGAGTGCAGTGGCGCAATCCCGGCTCACTGCAACTTCCCTCTCCTGGGCTCAAGTGATTCAACTCCCTCAGCTTCCTGAGTAGATGGAACTACAGGCATACACCACTGCACCGGCTAATTTTTGTATTTTTTCTGGAGACAGGGTTTTGCCATATTGACTAGGCTGGTCTTGAACTCCCGAGCTCAAGTGATCTGCCGGCCTCAGCCTCCCGAAGTGCCGGTATTACAGGCCTGAGCCACCACGCCCCGCCAACATTTGTGGGCGTGAGCTACTGTGCCCAGCTGGTTTATGATAGATACATTTTATTTTTAAAATGATTTATCATTTTTTGAGACAGAGCTTATAATATTTATAATAAATATTATTTTTCTTTTTTGAGACAGAGTTTCGCTCTTGTTGCCCAGGCTGGATTGCAATGGCACAATCTTGACCCTCCCAGATTCAAGTGATTCTCCCACCTCAGCCTCCCAGGTAGCTGGGATTACAGGCATGCACCACCAAGCCTGGCTAATTTTGTATTTTTAGTAGAGACCGGGTTTCTCCATGTTTGTCAGCTGGTCTTGAACAACCAACCTTAGGTGATCTGCCCACCTCGGCCTCCCAAAGTGCTGGGATTACAGGCGTGAGCCACCACGCCAGACCTATTTATTTATTTTTTGAGACGGAGTCTTGCTCTGTCGCCCAGGCTGGAGTGAAGTGGTGTGATCTTGGCTCACTGCAACCTCCACCTCCCGGGTTCAAGTGATTCTCCTGCCTCAGCCTCCCAAGTAGCTGGGATTATAGGTGCCCACCACCATGCCTGGCTACTTTTTGAATTTTTAGTAGAGACAGGGTTTTGCCGTGCTGGCCGGGCTGGTCTCAGACTCCTGACCTCAGGTGATCCACCTGCCTCAGCCTCCTGAAGTGTTGGGGTGACAGGCGTGAGCCATTGTACCCGGCCTGATATATATGTTTAAAAAGTTAAGCTACACATATTTGTTAGTGAATGTGGTTTGCACGATCCTAGAAGCTTAGTAATAAACCCGCCAATCACTAATGTATCTTTACTTCCCAGTAAACTGGGTCCTGTTCTTACCCCCGTGTTACCGATGAGGAAACTGACATGGAAACAGGGAAGTGTCCTGTCCGGGGCTACATACCTGGTGGGAGGCCAATCGGGATTTGGACCTTGACTGGCCTTGCTGCTGCCTGGTCCTGCCTCAGTCTTGCCAACTGCACTGCCTGACCCCTCTCCCTGCAGGGTGGCCACGGATCACAACGTGGACAACACGTCAACTGTGCTGCGGGAGTGGCTGGTGGCGGTGAAGAGTTTGTACCATTCCGTGGAGTGGCGGCCAGCGGAGGAGCCCAGGTGAGCGCTTTTCCCTGCTCCTGGTCTGACTGTGCCTCTGCTCACACACCCTCCATTGTCCCCGGACAGAACTACAGGTCCTGGGTTCCTCTCTCTCCCTCAGCTTCACAAATGGGCCATAATCCTCCCGCCAGACCTTTGTCCAAGCTGTTCCCACACTAGAATTCCTACACTCCCTTTTTCTTCTGGCCACGCCCACTGCTTTGTTCCCAGCCACGCCCACTGCTTTGTTCCCAGCCACGCCCACTGCTTTGTTCCCCGCCTCAGCGACTCAGTCTTGGTCCCAGCACTGGCTCTGCTGTTTAGCTGCCCCTGAGGCCCTGGGCAGCATGAACTACTCCCTGCCCCTCCACCACCTAGTTCCTTTATGGGCTTTTTTTTTTTTTTTTTTGAGACAGGGCCTTTACTCCGTCACCCAGGCTGGAGTGCAGTAGAGTGAACGCGGCTTACTGTAGCCTTCACCTCCTGGGCTCAAGCCATCCTCCCGCCTCAGCCTCCTGAGTAGCTGGGACTACAGGGACATGTAGTCATGGCCAGCTAAATGTTTTTGTAGTTTTTGTAGAGATAGGGTCTCACTGCATTGCCCCGGCTGGTCTTGAAGCACTGGCCTCAAGTGATCCTCTCACCTCTGCCTCCCAAAGTGCTGGGATCGCAGGCGTGGGCCACTGCACTGGGCCCCACTCGAGCGTCTTTCCTTTCCTCCAGTGTGCCTCGGGCTTTCTTCCCTCCAGCCCTTAGCACAGGCTGTGCCTCCAGCGAGGGACATTCTCCCCACTTCCCTTTTCTCCTCGTTTCCTTTTTCCCCCACTCAGATGAGCTTACATGTCCCCTTCTCCAGGAAGCTCTCTCTGATTAACCCGAAGGCAGCTCAGGCCCTCACTGGGCTTTGATAGTATCTTGTGCTGTCCACATCACAGCTGCCTCTCCGCAGATTCTACCCGGACGAGGAGGGCCCCAAACACTGGTCTGACTCACGCTACGAGCATATCATGAAATTGCGCCAGGCAGCCCTGAAATCAGCTCGAGACATGTGGGCTGATTACATCCTGGTAAGTTTCTCAGCCGGCTGGCTGTGGATCACAGGCAGGTCTGGGTGTCCCCAGGGAAGGTGGAGCAGCAGGATACCGGAACCATCCTTAACCTCATTTTGCAGAAGGGTAAACTGAGGCTTAGGGAGGGGAGGTGAGTTGCTCGAGGTGCCACAGTTGGTGAGAGGAGGAAGAGCTAGGATTCATTTGATCCTCAGCACTAGGAATGAATGGGCTTTTCTGTCCCCAGCTGTCCCCTGTGTTTGGACACTTGGGTTAAGTCCATTTAAAAAAAATTTTTTTTTTTGAGATGGAGTCTTGCTCTCGTGCCCAGGCTGGAGTGAGGTGGCACAGTCTCGGCTCACCGCAACCTCTGCCTCCCGGGTTCAAGCTGTTCTGCTGCCTCAGCCTCCGGAGTAGCTGGGACCACAGGAACCCATCACCATGCCTGGCTAATTTTTTAGTTTTATTTTTATAGAGGCCAGGCATGGTGGCTTTCCATCCCAGCACTTTGGGAGGCCAAGGTAGGTGGATCACTTGAGGTCAGGGTTCGAGACCAGCCTGGTCAACATGGTGAGACCCCCGTCTCTACTAAAAATACAAAAATTAGCTGGATGTGGTGCAGGTGCCTGTAATCCCAGCTACTTGGGAGTCTGAGGCAGGAGAACCGCGTGAACCCGGGAGGCAGAGGTTGCAGTGAGCCAGGATCATGCCATTGCACTCCAGCGTGGGTGACACAGTGAGACTCTTATCTCAAAAATAAATTAATTAATTAGACTTTTTTAAAAAATAAAAAATAGGCCAGGCCCAGTGGCTCATGCCTGTAATCCTAGCACTTTGGTAGGCTGAGGTGGGTGGATTACCTGAGTTCAGGAGTTCAAGACTAGCCTGGGCAACACGGCGAAACCCTGTCTCTACTAAAATACAAAAAATTAGCCAGGCGTGGCAGTGTGCGCCTGTATTCCCAGCTACTCCAGAGGCTGAGGCAGGAGAATTGCTTGAACCTGGGAAGCAGAGGTTGCGGTGAGCTGAGACCATGCCACTGCACTCCAGCTTGGGTGACAGTGTGACACTCCATCTCTAAAAAAAGGAAAAGGAAAAGAAAAGAAAGAAAAAATACGTTTTTGTAGAGACTGGGTCTTGCTATGTTGCCCAGGCTGGCCTCTAGCTCCTGGGCTCAAGTGATCCTCTTGCCTTGGCCGCCCAAAGTGCTGGGATTAGAGGCGTGGGCCACTGCGCCTGACTGGTCACCTCTGTTTTTATCACCATCATATATAATGGTCAAACCTTTGGATCACTTCCAAGAAGCAGGAGGATGGGGTCCGGGGCTGAGGGGTGGTGGCCACACTGAACTGCTGAGGCCTGAGTTGCACTTCCTCCTCCTGCGGGGACATTGTCTCATGGGGAAGGGAACAATTGGGTCTTCTTATTTGTTATGTTGTTCTTTTTTTTTTTGAGTCGGAGTTTCGCTCTTGTTACCCAGGCTGGAGTGCAATGGCGCAATCTCGGCTCACCGCAACCTCTGCTTCCTGGGTTCAGGCAATTCTCCTGCCTCAGCCTCCTGAGTAGCTGGGATTACAGGCACGCGCCACCATGCCCAGCTAATTTTTTGTAGTTTTAGTAGAGACGGGGTTTCACCATGTTGACCAGGATGGTCTCGATCTCTTGACCTCGTGATCCACCCGCCTCGGCCTCCCAAAGTGCTGGGATTACAGGCTTGAGCCACCGCGCCCGGCCATATGTTGTTGTTGAGCCGATATTGTGCCACTGCACTCCAACCTGGGCCACAGAATGAGACTGTCTCTCAAAAGAAAAGACCTATTGATTGAATGTTACTATGATTTCTTTAATTGATTATAAACTTATGGAGCACAAGTGTAATTCTGTTATACGCATAGATTGTGAAGTGGTGAAGTCAGAGATTTCAGGGCATCCGTCTCCCAAATAATAGACATTGAACTCATTAAGCAATTTTCTTTTCTTTTTTTTTTTTTTGAGATGGAATCTTGCCCTGTCGCCAGGCTGGAGTGCAGTGGCGCAATCTCGGCTCCGTGCAACTTCCAACTCCCTGGTTCAAGCGATTCTCCTTCCTCAGCCTCCCGAGCAGCTGGGATGACAGGCCCCTGCCATCACACCCGGCTGATTTTTGCATTTTTAGTGCAGTTGGGGTTTCACCATGTTGGCCAGGGTGGTCTCAGAAGACCTGACCTTAGGTAATCCGGCCACCTCTGCCTCCCAAAGTGCTGGGATTACAGGCGTGAGCCGCTGTGCCCGGCCCATCTCTTTAAAAAACAAAACAAAACAAAAAAAAAAAACAGAAAAGAAAAGAAAGGATTGAAGTGTGCAAAGTGATATGAGGCGGTGGCGGCTGGAGGTCCGCGTACACAGGCGGGGGTTGGGGGGGCGCTTGGAGGGAATGAGGAGCCATGGAGAGTTCATGAGCGGGGGAGGTCGGTGTTCTGATTTATGATTTTCAGAAGCCACTGTGGGCCAGGCGCGGTGGCGCACGCATGCAATCCCAGCACTTTGAGAGGCTGAGGCAAGTGGATTACTTGAGTTCAGGAGTTTGAGACCAGCCAGGCCTACGTGGTGAAACCCCATCTCTACTAAAATACAAAAATTAGCTGGGCGTGGTGGCACGTGCCTTGTCACCCCAGCTACTCGGGAGGCTGAGGCAGGAGAATCGCTTGAACCCGGGAGGGAGAGGTTGCAGTGAGCTGAGATGGTGCCACTGTGCTCCAGCCTGGGCAACGGAGTGAGACTCTGTCTCAAAAATAATAATTTTAAAAAGCCACTGTGGCTGCTGTGGGTAGCAGGAGGTGGGAGTAGAGGCCAGAGCGGCGTGCCAGCAATTGATGGATGAGCCTGTGTGGGGCGGGGCCGTGGAGAAAGGCAGGGGTTCAGGATGCATCTCGAGGTGACAGGGATAGGCTCTGCTTTGGGACTGGATGTCAGGGTGCTGGGGCGGGGACAGCGCCATGCCTGGGAGGAGGGTGGAGCTCCTGAGGAGACCCTTTGGCTTGGTGCCTTATCAGACCATTTTATAGGTGAGGAAACAGTGGGAGGGGACTCACTTTGGTGGGGTCTCAGAACTGGCAAGGCAGAAAGGTGGATCTGGAGCGTTCCAGAGCCTTCTGGCACAAAGCTGCCTTGTCCTGCCTCTTGGATTTTGCCTTTGTGGTTTGAGGTTGCCTGCCTTTAGCTTTTTTCCCCCTCAGCACACCGGGTGGAGCTCAAACTGCTGGTTCAAAACTCAAAAATGTCTTTTAACACAATTTTTTTTTTTTTTTTTTTTTTTTGAGACAGAGTTTCCCTCTGTCACCCAGGCTGGAGTGCAGTGGCGTGATCTCGGCTCACTGCAACCTCCATCTTTGGGTTCAAGCAATTCTCCTGCCTCAGCCTCCTGAGTAGCTGGGATTACAGGCATGTCCCACCACGCCCAGCTAATTTTGTATTTTTAGTAGAGACCAGGTTTCTCCATGTTGGTCAGGCTGGTCTCGAACTCCCGACCTCAGGTGATCCGCCCGCCTCAGCCTCCCAAGTGCTGGGATTACAGGTGTGAACCACCATGCCCGGCCCTAATGTTTTAAAATGAATATTTGGAGGGCCCCTTTCTCTTTTTACAAAAGCTATGGATGTTACTTGTAGAAAAAAAAAATAATAAAAATATACGGGCCAGGTGTGGCTCACACCTATAATCCCAGCTCTTTTGGAGGCCAAGGCTAGAGGATCATTTGAGGTCAGGAATTCAAAAGCAGCCTGGGCAACATAGTGAGACCCCATATCTACAAAAAGTAAAAAAAGAAAAAATTAGTCAGGTGTACTGGTGTGTGTCTGTAGTCCCAGCTAATTGGGAGGCTGCAGTGAACCATGATTGTGTCACTGTACTCCAGCCTGGGTGACAGAGCGAGACCTTTTCTTAGGTTTCATGTGTGTGTGTGTGTATGTGTGTGTACGTATATACATGTGTGTATGTATATATATAGATATATATGAAGTTTAAGAACGAAAAACATCTACTTTTTTTTTTTTTGAGACGGAGTCTCACTTTGTCACCCAGGCTGACATACAGTGGCATGATCTCAGCTCACGGCAACCTCTGCCTTCTGGATTCAAGCTGTTTTCCTGCCTCAGCCTCTGAAGTAGCTGGGGTTACAAGCACCCACCACCATGCCCAGCTAATTTTTTGTATTTTTAGTAGAGATGGGGTTTTGCCATGTTGGCCAGGCTGGTCTCAAACTCCTGACTTCAAATGATCTGCCTCAGCCTCCCAAAGTGCTGAGATTACAGGCGTGTGCCACTGTGCCCGGCCAGCATCTAAATTTTAATTGTGTCTCTTGGAGAGATTCACTTTCTCCTATTTCTCAGTTGTTTTAATGGAAGTCAGTTCATATAACATAAAATCATTTTGAAGTATGTAGTTCAGTGGCATTTAGTATATTTATTTGTTTTGCGACCACCACCTCTAATTCTGAAACACTTTCATCCCCCGAAGGAAAACCCCGACCCCATCAGCAGTCACTCCGCATTCTCCCCTAGCTCCTGGCAGCCACTCATCTGTTTCCTGTCTATGGATTTGCCTGTTCTGGGCGTTTCAGATCAATGGAATCTCACACTATGTGGCGTTTTGTGTCTGGTTTCTCTCACTCAGCATCGCGTGTTCAGGGTTCATTGCAGCATGGATCAGTGCTTCCTTCCTTTTCATGGCTGAATCTCATTCCATTGCCCGGTGGACCACATTGTGTTGATCCACTCATCCGTTGATGGACACTTCAGTCGCTTCCACCTTTTTGGCTGTTGAGATCCTTTTTTTTTTTTTTTGAGTTAGAGTGTCGCTCTGTCGCCCAGGCTGCAGTGCGGTGGCGCAATCTCGGCTCACTGCAACTTCTGCCCCCTGGTTTCAAGTGATTCTCCTGCCTAAGTCTCCAGAGTAGCTGAGATTATAGGCGTGCGTCACCATGTCCAGCTAATTTTTTTTTTTTTTTTGTATTTTTAGTAGAGATGGGGTTTCACCATGTTGCCCAGGCTGGTCTCGAACTCTTGACCTCATGTGATCTGCCTACCTTGGCCTCCCAAAGTGCTGGGATTACAGGCATGAGGCACTGCATCCTGCCTGGCTGTTGGGATTTTGACATGAACATAGGTATACAAAAACCTGTTTGAATTATCCGGGCGTGGTGGTACTCGCCTGTAATCCCAGCTACTCAGGAGGCTGAGGCAGGAGCATCACTTGAACCCAGGGGGTGTAGGTTGCAGTGAGCCGAGATCACACGCCACTGCACTTTAGCCTGGGTGACAGAGCAAGACTCTGTCTCAAAAACAAACACCAAAGACCTGTTTGCGTCCTTGCTCTCAGTTCTCTTGGCTCATACCTAGGAATGGGATTCCTGGATCATGTAGTCATTCTATGTTTAGCTTTTTGAGGAACTCTGCCACACTGATCTGGCTGTTTGTTCTGAATCAATATGAAAAGGTCACAGATTCAAACATCCAGAGGGACCGGATGGGGGATGTAACATGACCACAGGGCTTGTCCTAAGACGCAACCACGTCCCCTCTGCTACTGAAGGTTTCCACGTGGAAATGGTATTCCCAGGTCACTGGGAAATGCTGGGGTTCTAGTTTTTGTTGTGGTTCATGGCAGTGGATCGAAATATTCCAAACGAGGCTGCATGGGTGACAAAGCATGTCTGTGGACCAAGAGTAAAGGAAAAAGAATCCAGGCCAGGTGTGGTGGCTCACGCCTGTAATCCCAGCACTTTGGGAGGCCAAGGCAGGTGTATCACTTGAGATCAAGAGTTCAAGATCAGCCTGGCCAACATGGTGAAACCCCATCTCTACCAAAAAATACAAAAATTAGCCTGGCGTGGTGGCACGTGTCTGTAATCCCGGCTACTCGGGAGGCTGAGACGGGAGAATCGCTTGAACATGGGAGGTGGAGGTTGCAGTGAGCCAAGATTACGTCATTGCACTCCAGCCTGGGCGACAGAGCAAGACTTGATCTCAAAAAGAAAACACACACACACACACACACACACACACACACACACACAACCAACAAAACACGAAAACCTTCTAGTAGTTTTGTGATATATTGTGACTTCTGTGTCTTTACATCCAGGTAGAGGGGAACGTCTGGATCTAATCATTTTCTATATGTGATTTTCTTTGTGTATATATATATTTTAATTTTAGGCCAGGCGCAGTGGCTCACACCTGTAATCCCAGCACATTGGTAGGCTGAGGTGGGAGGGTCGCTTGAGCCCAGGAGTTAAAAATCACCCTAGGCAACGTAGAGGGACCGTATCTCTACAAAAATTATAACAAAAATAAAAGAATTATCCGGGTATGGTGACCCATGCCTGTACTCTTGTAACCGGGTGTTCAGGTCCTCGGCCCTCCCTGCCCCAGGCATGGGGAAAGAGGCCTCTAAGGTCCCAGATGGAGACATGAAAGAACGCAGGTCGGCTTGTCACGGGGAAGTTCTTGCCTTTGAAACCACGCCCCTTGTGGACCCGGAAGGAGAAGTTAACACATTGCCTCACTCTCAGCTACTTGGGAGGCTGAGATGAGAGGATCAGTTGACCCCAGAAGTTCCAGGCTGCGATGGGCTACAATTACACCACTGCACTCCAGCCTGGGTGACAGAGCAAGACGCTATCCCTTTAAAAAAAATCAGCCAGGTGCGGTGGCTCACGCCTGTAATCCCAGCACTTTGGGAGGCCAAGGCGGGAGTATCTTCTGAAGTCAAGAGTTCGAGATCAGCCTAACCAACATGGAGAAACCCCATCTCTATTTGCAGGGTCCAGCCCTGGAGTGTCTAGTGGGTGTTCTTTTGAGTGCGGAGGCGTTAGATCGCAGGAAAGAAAGACACAAGACACAGATAAGAGAACTCAGCTGGGCCCAGGGGACCGCTACCACCAAGGCACGGAGTCCAGGAGTGGCCCCGAATGCCTGGACGCGCTGACACTTATTGTATACAAGGCAGGGGGCGGGGTAAGGAGAGTGACTCATCTGACGTGATTGATAGGGTCCAGCAAATCACGTGCTTACAGTTCAGGGGCCCCTCCCTTTCAGGTAGCCCAGGAGAGGAGGCACATCCCTACGTCAGCATCCTTCTAAGCACTTATCAGAAAGATCAGAGGCTTTTAGGATTCCCCTGCTGTTACTTCTCACAAGTTCTACGAACCTAAAAGGAGAGCCAGGTGGGAAAGCGGAACTTGAAAGTGGACAAGGATGGTGGCCATGGGAGCACAGCACCACAGAGGCGTTTAAGCCCCTGGATGTCTGCGGGCTGGCCCTCAGGAGCCGGGCAGAGCAGAGTTCTCTGAACTCCCCAGTGAAAGGGAAACTCCCCTCACGGCCTGCTAAGTAACGGGCGCCTCCCCAGGCGCTGGCGCCACCGCAAGGCATTTACTCTCATCTCCTGATCACTTCTCACAATTTCCCTTCAGTTCCTAGTTATATTTCACCCGATTATGTCTATACTATAAAACTAAAATCATTCTGTGCTGTAATACTAAAGCAAATATTGATAAAGAATCATGACTTAATAGGATGGATTATATAATTGATTATGTGATTGTTTCTAAATATATTTGGGATCATTGCTAAAAGTAATCAGTTATTGATTATGCTGAGACAGATTGTGCCTTCAGTCTGTTGCCTTGGCACCTGGGCAACTTTCTCCCCACATCTACTAAAAATACAAAATTAGCCAGATGTGGTGGCGCATGCCTGTAGTCACAGCTACTGGGGAGGCTGAGGCAGGAGAATCGCTTCAACCCAGGAGGCGGAGGTTGCAGTGAGCTGAGATCACGCCACTGCACTCCAGTCTGGGTGACAGAGCAACACTGTCTCAAAAGAAAAAAAAAAGGTTTTGCTACCTTCTTGCTCATTGGTTGTTCATCCACTTCTCAGGGCTAGCTCAGTGCCTAGAATTTTCTTTGAAGGAACTCAAGACCTTTGCTTTATTTCCATGATCCAGGGTATCCTGCAGGCCCCCAAGATGGGGTCCTTGCTCCATTTCAGCCAGTGTGGGGGGTACTTCCAGAGGTCTTTGTCAGCCCCCCAGGGCTCTGGCCTTTGCCCCAGCTGTTCCGAGCAGTAGCCTGACCTGGGGTTACTCCAGCCGCCCATGCTGATGCCATGTGGGGCGTTTTGCAGTTCGTAGACGCAGACAACCTGATCCTTAACCCTGATACGCTGAACCTGCTAATCGCTGAGAACAAGACGGTGGTCGCCCCCATGCTGGATTCCCGGGCTGCATATTCCAACTTCTGGTGTGGAATGACTTCTCAGGTAGAGTGAGGGCCTGGGGACTGGGGGGACTGGGCTGAGCAGGTGGGTGCCATGGCTGGAGTGTAACTTACCATTATAGCCTTGTGGGGAGTGTTTTACAAAAATCATGATGGAAGCTGGGTGTGGTGGTTCACACCTGTAATCCCAGCACTTTGGGAGGCCGAGGCAGGCGGATCACCTGAGCTCAGGTGTTTGAGACCACCCTGGGCAACACGGTGAAACCCTGTCTCTACTAAAATACAAAAAATTAGCCAGGCATGGTAACTGGTGCCTGTCCTCAGCCACTCGGGAGGCTGAAGCACGAGAATCCCTTGAACCCGGGAGGCGAAGGTTGCAGTGAGCCGAGATGGTGCCCCGGCACTCCAGCCTGGGTGACAGGTGACAGAGTCAGACTTGGTCTCAACCAAACAAAATAAAACCTCAGGGTAATCTTTAAACAGCCCCCCGAGGGCAGCTGGGGGTGAAGCATAGAGGTCTTAAATTGTCCCCCATGCTCCTATTTCGGAGGTGGAAACAGAAACACAGAGAGGAAGTGACTTGCCTAAACTCACACAGCTAGAAAGTGGTGGTGTCAGGATGGGACTTCAGGTATGGCTTGATCCAGGTGTTCAGATAACTGTCTTTCCCCATTTCTTGGGTGGCTTCATTCTTAGTTGGCTTGAGAGTGACCCCAGCCGCATCCAGCCGTCATCCACTGTGATTGGGCCATCTCTAGTCTCCTCCGTACGCCACCTCTGAACTCATTACTGAAGCTGGGAAAATACAAGGCTCTTTCTTTTTTTGGGGGGGATGGAGTCCCTCTGTGTCTCCCAGGCTGGAGTGCAGTGGTGTGATCTCAGCTCACTGCAACCTCCGTCTTCCGGGTTCAAACGGTTCTCCTGCCTCCACCTCCTAAAGTGCTGGGATTGCAGGCATGAGCCACCATGCCAGGCCAAGGCTCTTTGCTCTTGGCCCAGCCTGGCCGCAGATCCCACACTGGGCTTGAGTCTGGGTTTCTGGGGCCACAGGCACACACCGTTGTGCCCAGCTCTCTACCTGGTCCTGTTCCGTGTCTCCCACTAGTGCCTCCATCCTCACCTTTCGAGACCCCCATGCAGAACTCTGCCTCTCGCCCCGCAGGGCTACTACAAGCGCACCCCTGCCTATATCCCCATCCGCAAGCGAGACCGCCAGGGCTGCTTTGCGGTTCCCATGGTGCACTCGACCTTCCTGATCGACCTGCGGAAGGCGGCGTCCAGGAACCTGGCCTTCTACCCGCCCCACCCCGACTACACCTGGTCGTTTGACGACATCATCGTCTTCGCCTTCTCCTGCAAGCAGGCAGGTACGTACATGAATGGTCTGCCGGCCGGGCATGGTGGCTCACGCCTGTAATCCCAGCACTTTGGGAGACCGAGGCGGGCAGATCACAAGGTCAGGAGTTCGAGAACTGCCTGGCCAACATAGTGAAACCCCGTCTCTACTGAAAATACAAAAATGAGCCTGGTGTGTCTGGTGCCTGTAATCCCAGCTACTTGGGAGGCTGAGGAGGAGAATTGCTTGAACCCGAGAGGCAGAGGCTGCTGTGAGCTGAGATCGTGACATTACACTCCAGCTTGAGCAACAGTGTGAGAGTCCATCTCAAAAAAAAAAACCAGAAAATCTATTGGTTGGTCAAGTGAAGTGGCTTATGCCTGTAATCCCAGCTAAGGTGGATAGATCATTTGAGGTCAGGAGTTTGAGACCATCCTGGCCAACATGGTGAAACCCCATCTCTACTAAAAATACAAAAATTAGTCGGGCATGGTGGAGCACGCTTGTAATCACAGCTACTAGGGAGGCTGAGGTGGGAGGATCACTTGAATCTGGGAGGCGGAGGTTGCAGTGAGCCGAGATCGCACCCCTGCACTCCAGCCTAGGAGACACAGTGAGATTCTGTCTCAAGAAAAAGAGATCTATTAATTGAATGTTACTATTATTTTTTACTTTATATAAACTTATAGAGCACAAGTGTATTTTTATTACATGTATAGATTGTGAAGTGGTGAAGGCAGAGATTTTGGGGCATCCATCCACCAAATAATATACATTGAACCCTTTACACAATTTTCTTTTCTTTTTTTTATTATTTTGAGACAGAGTTTCGCTCTTGTCGTCCAGCCTGGAGTGCAGTGGTGCAATCTCAGCTCACCACAACCTCTGCCTCCCAGATTCAAGCGATTTTCCTGCCTCAGCCTCCCGAGTAGCTGGGATTACAGGCGTGCGCCATCACCCCCGGCTCAGTTTTGTACTTATAGTAGAGACAGGGTTTCTCCTTGTTGGCCAGGATGGTCTCAAACTCCTGACCTCAAGTGATCCGCCCACCTCAGCCTCCCATAGTGTTGGGATTACAGGCGTGAGCCACTGCGCCTGGCCAATTCTCCTGATTTCTACAGCCGAGCACATATTAATTGTTTAATTTGGAAGGCTGGTGTTTAAAGAGACAGACAGCCTCATGTTGACTTGTTAACTGGAAACCAGAGGTCGGCAAACTGACCCACGGGCCAAACCCCGCCCACTGATAGCTTTTATACCACCACAAGCTAACAACAGTTTTCATGTTTTATTTTTATTTTTATTGTTTTAGAGACACGGTCTCACTCTGTCACTCAGCCTGAAGTGATCCACCCACCTGGGCTTCCCAAAGTGCTGGGGTTACAGGCATGAGCCACCGCGCCTGGCCGAGATGAGGTCTCGCCCTCTGTTGCCCAGGCTGGTCTCAAACACCCAACCTCAAGTGGTCCTCCCGCCTTGGCCTCCTGAAGCCCTGGATGGAAGGTGTGAGGCACTGGGCCTGACCCGTTTTCACGTTTGTCTGTTGCTTCCCTGCCCACGCAGAGGTACAGATGTATGTGTGCAACAAGGAGGAATACGGCTTCCTGCCGGTGCCGCTGCGCGCCCACAGCACCCTCCAGGATGAGGCCGAGAGCTTCATGCATGTGCAGCTGGAGGTCATGGGTGAGTCTGCCCACACGCTGCCCTGGGAGGGGCTGGGTTGCTCCCCTTTCACTGATGTCTCGAATCCATCCTTTGAGCACTGATTGAGTGCCAGACAGATGCCGATCCCTGTGGGGGCTGCTGGGTGCAAGGGCACGTGAGAATGAGGTGGAGGATTGTCCCTGTTCTCAGAGTGCTGGTTTCCAGGCAGCTGTACACAGCCTGCTCGGGGTTGTCGGGTGGGCTTCCTGGAGGAGATGGCATTAAGGAGCAGGGTGAGTAGTTAGTTCACCAGAAAGGGGATTGCAGCAGGAGGTGGGCAAAGGCCGAGAGGCTGGAAGGGACATGAACTTGAGGAACAGGCAAGGTCAGTGAGCCCCTGGGGTTGGTAGCCAGGGCCAGGGTAGATGGCCTCAGAGACCAGGCTGAGAAAGGGACCTTCCCCCTGAGGATGGTCAGGAGCTAGGGAGGGTGTGGAAGCTGAGAGGATGGCAGGTTTTCACTAAAGAACTGCATGTAGGCCGGGTGTGGCGGCTCACACCTGTAATTCCAGCACTTTGGGAGGCCAAAGTGAGGATTGCTTGAGCCCAGGGGTTCAAGATCAGGCGGGCAACATAGCAAGACCCCATCTCTATATAAAAAAATTTTTTTTGAATTAGCCAGACATGGTGGTACATGCCTGTAGTCCTAACTACTCAGGAGGCTGAGGTGGGAGAATCCCTTGAGCCCAGGAGTTGGAGGTCGCAGTGAGCCATAATTGTGCCACTGCAATGCAGCCTGAGCAATGGAGTAAGACTTTGTCTCAATCAATCAATCAATTTCCCAGCTCTTTGAGAGGTCAAGACAGGCGGATCCCTGGAGCCCAGTAGTTTAGTTTGAGAACAGCGTGGGCAATGTGGTCAAACCCTGTCTCTA
>NW_016107595.1:1542034-1545211 GCF_001604975.1 Cebus imitator
GGGAAGAGGATCCCTTGAGCCCAGGAGGTCGAAGCTGCGGTGAGCCGTGATCACGCCACTGCACTTCAGCCTGGGCAGCAGAGCCAGACCCTATATCAATCAATCAATCAACCAATCATAAAAATCCATAAACTATGCGGTGGTCTTGGGATGGCGCTCCCATCTCAGCCATTTCTCATGTGGGCCTCTCCCTGCACTGGGCGAAGAAAGCCCTGATGACGCCACTTCCGTTCCCACCACTGCACAGATGGAGACTGGGTGGGAGGGGTGAGGCCTCCGTCCCGGGGCTCAGTTTTCCCAGTCTCACCGATTTCTGAACGACGCTATCTGCGGCTACCCCTGGTGGCTCAAGGTGGAATGGTACCCTGCCCTTTGTGTTTGGGGGAGACTTTTTTTTTTTTTTTTTTGAGACGGAGTCTCACTCTGTCACCCAGGCTGGAGTGCAGTGGCACAATCTCGGCTCACTACAACCTTTGCCTCCCAGGTTCAAGCGATTCCCCTGCCTCAGCCTCCCGAGTAGCTGGGATTACAGGCGCCCGCCACCACGCCCGGCTACATTTTTGTATTTTTAGTAGAGACGGGGTTTTGCTATGTTGGCCAGGCTGGTCTCGAACTACTGATCTCATGATCTGCCTGTCTCAGGCTCGAAAAGAGCGGGGATTACTGGCGTGAGCCCCTGCGCCCCGCTGCTAATTTAGTTTGTTGTGGACATTAGGTCTTACTATGCTGCCCAGGCTGCCTATTGTTGTTTCTGGTAAGAAAAATGATTCACACTATTGTTAAAAGCTCAGGCATGACAGACATGTGCTTATTTTCCTGATTTTTGTGGGCCAGAGCAAACTACACAGAGCAGACAGACAGAAGGTCTGGAGGTTTCAGATACTTGTGCAGCTACTTCCTGTTTTCCCAGTAAAATCCACGTTTTTGGTCAGGCGTGGTGGCTCATGCCTGTAATCTCCACACATTGGGAGGCCGACAGAGGCGGATCACTTGAACTTGAACTCAGGAGTTCAAGACCAACCTGGGCAACATAGCAAGATCCTGTCTCTATAAAAAATACAGCAATTAGCTGGGCATTTGTGGCTCACACCTGTAATCCCAGCTACTCGGGAGACTGAGGCTGGAGAATTGCTTGATCCTGGAAAGTGGAAGCTGCAGTGAGCTAAGATCGCGCCACTACGCTCCAGCCTGGGCCACAGAGCAAGACCGTGTCTCAAATAAAAAAAATTACATTTTCTCTGTGTGTTGCAGTGGTGTGATCATAACTCACTGCAGCCTCTGATTCCTGGGCTCAAGCCATCCTCCCACTTCAGCTTCCAGGGCGGCTACAACTCCAGATGCATGCCACCATGCCTAGATAATTTCAGAATATTTTGCAGAGATGGGATCTCATATGCCCAACCTGTTCTTGAACTGTGGGCTCCAGCAGTCCTCCCGCCTCGGCCTCTCAAGGCTGCGAGTACAGGCACAAGCCAAGGTACCTGGCAGTGTTTCTTTTTTTGGAGATGGAGTCTCTGTCCCCCAAGCTGGAGTGCAGTGGCACCATCATAGCTCATCATTGCACCATCTGCAGCCTTGAACTCCTGGGTAGTCCTTCCGCCTCAGCCTCCCACGGAGCTGCTGATCCCCCCCTTTTTTTTTTGAGACAGAGTTTCGCTCTTGTTACCCAGGCTGGAATGGAATGGTGTGATGTCAGCTCACTGCAACCTCCGCCTCCCGGGTTCAAGCAATTCTCCTGTCTCAGCCTCCTGAGTAGCTGGGATTGCAGGCACGCGCCACCATGCCCAGCTAATTTTTGTATTTTTAGTAGAGACGGGGTTTCACCATGTTGACCAGGATGGTCTCGATCTCTTGACCTCGTGATCCACCCGCCTCGGCCTCCCGAAGTGCGGGGGTTATAGGAGTGAGCCACTGCGCCCGGCCTGATTTCCCCTTTTAATAAGCACACAAGCCATATGGATTAGTGTCCTAATGACCTCATTTTAACTCGATTGCCTCTGTACAAAACCATGTGTCAAAATAGGATCATATCCTGGGGTACTGGTGGTTAGGACTGGCGAGACACAGTTCAACCCATGACATCCTGCGTGATCTCATGGCATCTCTTCATGAAACCTCTGAGTGCCTTACGGGCCCATTTTATAGCTGAGGAAGCCGAGGCCCAGGCCGGTCAAGGTTACACAGCATGCCATCATTTCTTGGTTCATTCTACGAGCAATGATTGAGTGCCTGCTGTGTGCCAAGCCCCTGGGTTGGGCACTTGGGACCCAGCGTGAGCAGACAGACCTGGTGTCCTTCCCAACAGGCTCACAACAGACAGGCACGGGCCAGGGGGTTAGGGCACCAAGGATGGGAGCTTTGATGGTACAAGTCCAGGTGCTGTAGGGGCCCAGAGGAGGTACCTGGCCCAGCCTGGAGAGTTGGGGTTTGGGGAGGGTCACCCCCATGCCCAGGACATCATAATTGAGAATTAAGGATACGGAGGAGGGAAGGGAAGGGTAGTTCTGGCAGGAACCCAGCATGTGCAAAGGCCCTGAGGTAGGAATGGATGTCTTTGGGCTGGCCTGGGCTTAGAGGCGGGACTGGAGGGCGGAGTGAAGCTGGAGCCTGGGGCGTGGCCAGGACTTAGAGGCCGGGCTAGGGACACGGTGAGGCTGGGGCCTGGGGCGGGGCTATGGGCAGGGTGAAGCTGCAGTCTGGGGCGTGGCCAGGGCTGCGAGGTGGGGCTGGGGGGCAGGTTGGAGCTGTAGCCTGGGGTATGGCCAGGGCTTAGAGGCGGGGCTGGGGACAGGTTGAAGCTGGGGGACTGGGGCGTGGCCATGGCTGAGAGACAGGGCTAGGGGACGGGGTGAAGCTGGGCCTGGGGTGTGGCCAGGGCTGAAAGGTGGAGCTGGGAGTGGAGGGAAGCTGGAGCCTGGAGTATGAGCAGGGCTGAGAGAACGGGGCTGGGGAGCGGGGTGAAGCTGGGCCAGGGCTGTGGCTAGGGCTGAGAGGCGGGGCTGGGGCGGAGTGAAGCTGGAGCCTGGGGCGTGGCCAGGACTGAGGCGGGGATGGGGAGTGGAGCGAAACTGAAACCTGGGGCGGGGCCCGGACTGAGGCGGGGCTGGGGAGCGGAGTGAAACAAACCTGGGGCGTGGCCAGGGCTGAGGCGGGGCTGGGGGAGTGGAGTGAAACAAA
>NW_016107595.1:1545435-1552859 GCF_001604975.1 Cebus imitator
GGCCAGGGCTGAGGCGGGGCTGGGGGAGTGGAGTGAAACAAATCTGGGGCGTGGCCAGGGCTGAGGCGGGGCTGGGGGAGTGGAGTGAAACTAACCTGGGGCGGGGCCAGGACTGAGGCGGGGCCAGGACTGAGGCGGGGCTGGGGGAGTGGAGCGAAACAAACCTGGGGCGGGGCCAGGCTGTGCGGAGTTCAAGGGACAAGGGAAGGGCGCCTAGAGAGCTGTGCTGATGTTGGCAGAGCGAGGTCAACTTTGTGGGCAAAGCCAGGCCTACTGGGAGCTATGGAGCGGGTGGGAAAGCATACTGGAGAGAGGCTGGAGGCCCCTGCCCCAGCGACTCGTCGACGTCTCTGCCCCACAGTGAAGCACCCGCCGGCGGAGCCCTCCCGCTTCATCTCAGCGCCCACCAAGACGCCGGACAAGATGGGCTTCGACGAGGTGGGGTGGGCCTTCCCTGGAGGCGGGGCGAAGGCTGGGGGGCGCTTGCTAGCAGGGGCTGATCTGGCTCCGGGCGCTCCCGGCCGCAGGTCTTCATGATCAACCTGAGGCGGCGGCAGGACCGGCGGGAGCGCATGCTGCGGGCACTGCAGGAGCAGGGGATCGAGTGCCGGCTGGTGGAGGCCGTGGACGGCAAGTGAGTCCGAGGTCTGGAGGGGTGTGGGATTGCGGGTGTAGACCTCGCTGGTAGACGACAGGTGATTCCAATGGGGGCGGGCTTTGGGTACAAACAGGTGTAGACCACGTCAGTGGGCCTCATGGAGGGGAAGTGAATGGGACCTTGGGGAAGGAGTAGATCCTCGCAGATGTAGACCATGGAAGGCGAGTGAATCCTGACCCAGGGTTTGCATGCTGCCACTGTAGACCATGCTGGTGGGGACCGTGGAGGGGAAAGTCAGTCAGACCCCAGGAGAGGAGAGCAGGTTTGCCCACGAGTCTATACCATGTGCAGGCGAGTGGGGCCCCATGTGTCCAGGAGGGGTGCCTACGCTCCAAGAGGGGGACCAGCTGCTCAGTGCTGCAGGGCTGAGGGGGGGCAGTGGTAGAATAGCAGGGGATGGCAGAATAGCAGGCAGGGTGAGCCTTCCTCGTGACCCTCTCCTCCTCCTCTCCAGAGCCATGAATACCAGCCAGGTGGAGGCACTGGGGATCCAGATGCTGCCCGGCTATCAGGACCCCTACCATGGCCGGCCCCTCACCAAAGGCGAACTGGGCTGCTTCCTGAGCCACTACAATATCTGGAAGGAGGTGTGTCCTGAGCGGTGGGCGGATCCAGAATTATGACTCTAGATCTCCTCGGAGATTTGGAGAAGGAAGGGGTTGAAGGAGTTAGTTGCTCAGAACCCCAGCCAGGTGGCCAGGCCTCCAGCCTCAGCCGTGGGCCCCACGGCCTTTTTTTAGTGAATGATTCACCAAACCAGCTGTATCAACCCCAGGTGTGTCTGCCAATCCTTCTATTATGCACATGTGGGAACTGAGGTTGGGGGGATGGGTGAGCCCTTTTGAGCAGCAGGTGGGGTCTGGGGCCTGGGACCTGTAAACGAAGCTTTTTCACTCCCAGCTTGGTTTCCATGCTTGATGTTTAGTAATAGAAGTCATGGCTACAGAGCCACGTTAAACCAGCACCTGCCCGGTGCCAGGGGCACCCCACCAGCCCAAGCATCCTCAGCCACCCTCAGGGTGAGAGGCAGTGATTGGAGAAGGATGTCTGACTGGGATTTGAACTTGGGGCCCTCAGGACTGGGCACGGTGGTACACACCTGGGATCTTGACTACTCGGGAGGCTAAGGTGGGAGGGTGGCCTGAGTTCACGGCTGCAGTCAGCCGGGATAGTGCCACTGCACTCCAGTCTGGGCAACAGAGCAAAACCGCAGCTCAGAAAAAAAGAGAAAAGCAGCCGGGTGCAGTGGCTCACGCCTGTTACCTCAACACTTTGGGAGGCCGAGGTGAGCAGATCACCTGAGATCGGAGTTTGAGACCAGCCTGGCCAACATGGTGAAACCTCTTATCTACTAAAAATACAAAAATTGCCCAGGTGTGGTGGTGGGTGCCTGTAATCCCAGCTACTTGGGAGGCTGAGGCAGGAGAACTGCTTGAACTTGGAAGGCAGAGGTCACAGTGAGCCCAGATCGCGCCACTGCACTCCAGCCTGGGTGACAAAGTGAGACTGTCTCATTAAAAAAAAAAAAGAAGAAAAAAGGAAAAACTTGTGATTATCAAATGTGAAGCCGAATGGGGTTGTGCGGCTGCAAGGCTGAGGTGCATGAGGCGTGGGTGTTTGAGGGGCTGAGAGGCCTTCCTCTCCTGAGATCCATCATGGGTGGAAGAGGGCAGAGGTTTAGATGTCCATGTGCCCCTGGAGCTAGGAGAGGAGGGGAGATGTGTTGGCTTCTCTCCGGGTCTCTCAGAGCTTCTCAAAGCAGAGCTCTGGGCTTTAGGGCCGGGCCTGGCCTTGACTTGGGCTTCCTCACTCAGGTGGTGGACCGGGGGCTGGAGAAATCGCTCGTGTTTGA
Organism: Cebus imitator; assembly: GCF_001604975.1. Taxonomy (NCBI): domain Eukaryota; kingdom Metazoa; phylum Chordata; class Mammalia; order Primates; family Cebidae; genus Cebus; species Cebus imitator. The sequence continues at coordinate 1,547,946 of NW_016107595.1, forward strand.
GGACGACCTGCGTTTTGAGATCTTCTTCAAGAGACGCCTGATGAACCTCATGCGGGATGTGGAGCAGGAGGGCCTCGACTGGGACCTTATGTGAGTGGGGGTCTGAGGGTGGAGTGAAGCTGGGGCCTGGGGTAAGGCCAGGACTTAGGTGGGGCTGAGGGCAGGGTGGAGCTGGGGCCTGGGTACACAGCCAAGTCTTAGAGGTGGGGCTGGGAGGCGGAGTGGAGCTGGGTCCTAGGGGCGTGGCCAGAGCACTGCAGCTGAGCCTTGAGCCTGTATGTCTGGGTGTGATCGGGTGGTAGGCGTGGCCTGGGACGTGGCCAACTCCTGGAAGCATAGCAGGTCCCTGGGCCTGAGAGCACTGTCAGGGCTGTAGCCTATAGGGAAGGGCCTTGGAAGGATCACCCAGAACTCAAAAGGCCTCGTCAGAAGCCTGCAGGCTTGGTCAGGGCTTAGAGACTTGATTGAGGCCTGTGGAGCTGGGTGTGGTTAAGATTTGACGGACCAGCCTGTGGGTGTGGCTGAATAGCATGGGGGCGTGGTCATGGAGGGCGTGGTCAGAGCTGGGGGTGTGGCTGAAGAGCGTTGGGGCATGGCCAGGGCACCTGGGTCTTAGACCAGGCCTGGGATGGGAGTACCACCAACGTGTTTTCAGGACTGGAGCCGTCCTTCTCTCCTGTAGGTGGGTTGGTTTGTCTCCTCCCTTCCTCCTCTTTCTTTGCCTTCCATGCGCACTGCCCTAATCTGCATTCCGGGGACACTGCCCCATGTGAATAGTAACTGCACCCCTTTATTCCTGACTGCTGCCCACAGCCCGGCGCCTCGCCCACCTGCATCCCCACCGCCCTCTGAACTCAGAGTAGTTTCAGCCTCAGAGGACATCTGCGTGATCCTGCTCTCCCTAGCTCCAAATCCTCCGTGGCTCCCTTATGCCCTTGGGAAAAACTCACACTCCCCCCATGACCCCCAGACCCCTGGGCTCCTGCATTCGCTCCATCCAGTCACAGTTTCCTCTTGTTGCTCCGCAAACATTCTGAGTCTGCTCCCATCCCGGGGTCTGACGGGGAACTAGATTCCTGGCTTTCCGGGCAAGCGCCCTTTGGAGGGCGGGAGGAGAGTGACAGGCCCAATCCTGCACCCCAGCTACGTGGGCCGGAAGCGGATGCAGGTGGAACACCCCGAGAAGGCTGTGCCCCGTGTGAGGAACCTGGTGGAGGCCGACTACTCTTACTGGACCCTGGCCTACGTGATCTCCCTGCAAGGCGCCCGCAAGCTGCTCGACGCCAAGCCGCTGTCCAAGATGCTGCCTGTGGACGAGTTCCTACCCGTCATGTTTGACAAGCACCCAGTGTGAGAGGGGCAGGCGGCTGCTGGGCTGCGGTCTCCAGCGGGTCTGTCCTGGGGGCGGGGGGTGTGAGACTCAGGGCTCCGAGGAGAGGTCTCTTCTTCTGCCCACTTCTCCCTCCGTTTGCTCCTCCCAGATTTGCCTCCGTTTGTATACCCTGTCCACTTCATCTTTTTTTTTTGAGATGGAGTCTTGCTCTGTTGCCAGACTGGAGTGCAGTGGTGCAATCTTGGCTCACTGCAGCCTCCGCCTCCTGGGTTCAAGCAATTCTCTTGCCTCAGCCTCCCGAGTAGCTGGGACTGCAGGCACGCGCCACCAAGCCTGGCTAACTTTTTGTATTTTTAGTGGAGATGGGGTTTCACCATGTTGGCCAGGATGGTCTTGATCTCTTGACCTCATGATCCACCCGCCTCGGCCTCCCAAAGTGCTGGGATTACAGACGTGAGCCACCTCACCCAACCCACTTATGTCTTTATCCTTGCTGACTTCTTCCTCACCCCCAATTTTTCCTCCAGCTGTCCCTTCTCCCCCTCCCCTGAAGCCATTGCTGCCCCTCATTCCCCTCCTGCTCCCCACAGGTCCGAGTACAAGGCCCACTTCTCCCTCCGCAACCTGCGCGCCTTCTCCGTGGAGCCGCTGCTGGTCTACCCCACACACTACACAGGGGACGACGGCTATGTGAGTGACACAGAGACCTCAGTCGTTTGGAACAATGAGCAGGTCAAGACTGACTGGGACCGCGCCAAGTCCCAGAAGATGCGGGAGCAGCAGGCGCTGAGCCGGGAGGCCAAGAACTCAGACGTGCTCCAGTCCCCGCTGGACAGTGCCGCCCGGGATGAACTCTGAGGGGTGGCAGCCAGAAAGCCAAAGTAGCCGTTGCTGGCCCAGCCCCCACGTGCTCACTGAGGACATCGGGGCCACCTCTGGACCCCTTGGCAGGCCAGGGAGGGCTCCCTGTGTGGGGTGGTGTCCAGCCGGCCCTTGCTCAGCAATCACGTGCACACAGGCAGCATAAGTGGAGTGCCTACCGCACGCCAGCCACGGGACTTGGCACCAGGGAATTGGGATGAACCAAACCCTCTTCATCTGTTCATGTGCCCAACACTTATTAAGCACCTGCGGTATACCTGGTTCCCATGTTATAGCAGTGAATGAGGCAGAATGATTCTCTCCATCAATGATCGATTCAGTCATCAAGCAGTTACTGATCAGATTAAGAGGCAGGCACTAGTGATACACTCATTTTTAAAATTCACCCAAGGATTTAGTGAGTGCCTACTGTGTGTTGGGTGACATTCGAGGCTCTGGGAGTTTTTTTTTTTTTTTTTTTTTCCTTTTATCTACTGTCCTGGTTCTTTGCTCAGACTTCCCGTGGCTCCAATCGCCCCTACAGATGAGACATCCCTGAGACACAAGAGCGGCCTGCTGTGGCAGGAGAATATGATTTTTTTTTTTTTTTTTGAGACAGAGTCTCGCTCTGTGGCCAGGCTGCCGTGCAGTGGCGTGATCTCGGCTCACTGCAACCTTCACCATGTGGGTTCAAGCGATTCTCCTCCCTCATCCTCCCTAGTAGCTGGGGTTACAGGCATGTGCCACCACACCCAGCTGATTTTTATATTTTTAGTAGAGACGGGGTTTCATCATATTGGCCAGGATGGTCTCCATCTCTTGACCTCGTGATCTACCCGCTTCATCTTCCCAAAGTGCTGGGATTACAGGTGTGTGCTACTGCGCCTGACCTTTTTTTTTTTTTTTTTTTTTTTCCATAAAGACAGAGCCTTGCTCTGTCACCCAGGGTGGAGTACAGTGGTGTGATGTTGGTTCACTGCAGCCTGTGCCTGCCGGGTTCCAGCGATTCTTGTTTTCCGGCCTCCCAAGTAGCTGGGACTACAGGTGCGCACCGTCACGTCTGGTTAATTTTCGTATTGTTAGTAGAGATGGGTTTTCACCATGTTCGTCAGACTGGGTCTCAAACTCCTGACCTCAGGTGATCTGCTCACTTCGGCCTCCCAAAGAGCTGGGATTCCAGGCATGAGCCACTGTGCCCAGCCCAGGCGCTGAGACTATTGAGATAAATAAGATCCTTCCATCCGTTTATTCGTGCACATATTGAGCACCTACTGTGTGCCTGGCATTCACGTCACAGAGATAAGTTCTGGATTCGGTACAGTTACTGAGTACCTGCCGTGTGCAGGGAGCTGAGCTCTGGGATGCAAATGGAAGCAAACAAGGTACTTTTCACCTTTTTCCTTTTTCCCTCACTGCTAGATGGTGTGGGAACTTTTCACTCTAATTGGCTTCTTGCCCACACACCTCAAGAGCACTGACTGTGTGCCAGGCACTAGTGATACAAAAGTGACAGCTGTTCAGTCTGCATTTTTCATCATCCACTGGGCGTTGGGCTACATACCAAGTGCTAGGGCACAGAGACGAACGAGATCGGTCCCTTCTACATCCACAAGCATTTACTGAGCACCGTGCGCCAGGCCTTGCAGACTCCCAGTTGGGTTGAAGGGTGGTTGACTGATGTTTGATTCCTCCTGTGTCCCTGGTCATCTGAGCTGTGTGCAGATAACATCCCCCCACCACCCAAGAGGGAGGGTAGCTCTTCCCCCACCAGGGCAACCACAGGTCCTGGTGGCCCCACGGTCACATGTCAGCCCCCCTGGAGGGGGCGCCTGTTGGAGACCGGGGCTGGGTGTCCCTTGCCCATCCCTGGTTCCCTGTGTTTTGCCTCCCTGCCCTTATGTCTCAGGTGTGATCCCTGGCTGCTTGATGAAGTTGCTCTATTCAAGTCTTCGGAGGGATCGTGTATTTGGGGGCTTTTCGGGGGCTCAGCTGCACTGGGGCACCGCCCGTGGCCTGGGCGAGACATTTTCCCACAAGGGCCAGAGGAGGTGCTGTGCCTTCAGCCTGAATTGAATGTCAGAACCAGCCAGCGGTGCTTCACCTTCTGGGGGATAACTTGCTTATATTTTAAATAAACGTTCCTGGTTGGTTTTCACAGAAGTCTATGGAGTTTTGCTCGGTGTCAAAACACTGCCCACTTCCCCACCCCTGTCTACGCAACAAGATTTGGGAGAAAACCGGGGTAGGTGGAGTAGAGAAGCTGCCCAGTAGAGAAACTTCCCCGATATAGGCGGGGGACCCACAGCTCGCTCTTGGGTCAACTTCAGGATTCTCCCAGATGACTCTGAATAAAGATGGGCTGTCATGGTTTGAGTCCACCAAAAACAGACCTTGAAGGGCCCAGTGCGGTGGCTCACGCCCGTAATCCCAGCAGTTTGGCAGGCCAAGGTTGGTGGATCTCTTGAGGTCAGGAGTTCAAGACCAGCCTGGCCAACATGGTGAAACCCCATCCTACTAAAAGTACAAAAATTAGGGCCGGGCGCGGTGGCTCAAGCCTGTAATCCCAGCACTTTGGGAGGCCAAGGCGGGTGGATCAGGAGGTCAAGAGATCAAGACCATCCTGGTCAACACGGTGAAACCCCGTCTCTACTAAAAATACAAAAAATTAGCTGGGCATGGTGACGCGTGCCTGTAATCCCGGCTACTCAGGAAGCTGAGGC
>NW_016107595.1:1552919-1565290 GCF_001604975.1 Cebus imitator
GATGCCTGTAATGCCAGCTTCTCAGGAGGCTGAGGCAGGAGAATCGCTTGAACGCGGGAGGTGGAGGTTGGAGTGAGCCGAGATCAAGTCACTGCCCTCCGGCCTGGGCAGCAGAGCAAGATGCCCTCAAACAAAAAAGGCTGGCCAATGGAGCCACTGTGGGGTGAGGGTGTGGTGAGAGCCCTGTGTCCCCTCTCATGTCATAAAACTTCCCCAATATAGGTGGGGAACCCACAGCTCTGTCTTGGGTCAACGTCAGGATTCTCCCAGATGACTTGAATAAAGAGAGGCTGTCATGGTTTGGGTTCCCCCACACAGACCCCAAGATGAGGATTGGAGGGCACTTAAACGTCAGATAGTGACCCCAGGAACTTGCCGTGGAGTGGTAGGGAAGTGAGACAAGAAGGGAAAGAGTGGTCCCGCCCCAGGGATAGAAGGCTAGGGTGCTGCAGCATGACCAATCGAATTTGGATTTCCTGGGTCAAATGCTTACAAATTCTCAGGATTATTACACCCTTAGGGTATGTAAGAATACACCCAAGGGCTGGGCGTGGTGGCTCACATCTGTAATCTCAGCACTTTGGGAGGTCAGGAGTTCGAGACCAGCCTCACCAAAATGGTGAAACCCCGTCTCTATTAAAAATACCTAAATTAGCCAGGTGTGGTGGTGCATGCCTGTAATTCAGGAGGCTGAGTCAGGAGAATCGCTTGAACCCGGGAGGTGGAGGTTGGAGTGAGCCGAGATCATCAACCCATTGCACTCCAGCCTGGGCAACAAAATCGAAACTCCATCTCAAAAAAAAAGAAAAAAAAAAGAATGTAGCCGATACTTTTATAAACTAACACACATAGTGTGCAATCAGTGTGGAAAAAATCAGAACTTAACAGCTAAGCAAAAATCAAATCACACATTTTCAGACACGACTAGCATTTTCTTTTTTCTTTCTTTTTTTTTGAGACAGAGTCTGGCTCTGTTGCCCAGGCTAGAGTGCAGTGGCACGATCTCAGCTTACTGCAACCTCCACCTCCCAGGTTCGAGCGATTCTTCTGCCTCAGCCTCCTAAGTAGCTGGAATTACAGACACGTGCCACTACGCCTGGCTAATTTTTGTATTTTTAGTAGAGACGGGGTTTCACCATGTTGGCCAGGCTGGTCTTGAACTCCTGACCTCGGAATCCACCCACCTCGGTCTCCCAAAGTGCTGGGATTACAGGTGTGAGCCACCGTGCCCAGCACAACTAGCATTTTCAAAAATTTTCCAGCCTTCCTCATTTGCATGGTGTAAATATATATGCATTTTAAAAAAGAGAACCATGTTATATAAACTGATGGAAGCTGCCTTTTTATTTTTCATGGAACACATTTTTATTTTCTAAGCAAGGGATCAAACTGTACCTAGCTTTTTTTTTTTTTTTTTTTTGAGACAGTCTTGGTCTGTTGCCCAGGCTGGAGTGCAGTGGCGCGATCTCTGCTCACTGCAACCTCCGCCTCCCGGGTTCAAGCGATTCCCCTGCGTCAGCCTCCTGAGTAATGGATTGCAGGTGCACGCCACCACACCTGGCTAACTTTTGTATTTTTAGTAGAGACGGGGTTTCCTCATGTTGGCCAGGCTGGTCTTGAACTCCTCACCACAAGTGATCCACCTGCCTCGGCCTCCCAAAGCACAGGGATTAAAGGCATGAGCCACTGCACCTGGCCTCCTACTGGATTTTTCAATTTCAGTTGGGTGAATTGAGTCAGGTGGGATTGCTGGGTCAAGTTTCAGTAGAGGCGGCCATATTCTTTTTCTTGTTGAATCCTATTCATCATCTATTGACCAGAGTGGGTTAGCCACATTTTGTTTGTTTGTTTGTTTGTTTTGAGGTAAAGTCTGGCTCTGTCGCCCAGGCTGGAGTGCAATGGCGCGGTCTCCGCTCACTGCAACCTCCGCCTCTCGGGTTCAAGTGATTCTCCTGCCTCAGCGTCTGAGTAGCTGGGATTACAGGCGCCCACCACCCCGCCCAGCTAATTTTTTTTTTTTTTTTTTTTTTTGTAGTTTTAGTAGAGATGGGGTTTCATCTTGTTGGCCAGGCTGGTCTCAAGCTCTTGACCTCATGATCCACCCACCTTGGCTTTCCAAAGTGTTGGGATTACAGGCGTGAGCCACCGTGCCCGGCCTATCCACGTTTATTACACAGTCCCTTCTGTGAAAACTTTCTTTTCTTTGAGGCAGTGTCTCACTTTGTAGCCCAGGCGGGAGTGTAGTGGCATGATGCTGGCCCACTGCAACCTCTGCCACCCATCCCCATCCCCTCACCCTGGGTTTAAGCAACTATCCTGCCTCAGCCTCCCAAGTAGCTGAGATGAGAGGTGCCCGCCACCAAGCCCAGCTAGTTGCTGTATTTTTAGTAGAAATGGGGTTTCACCATGTTGGCCAGGCAGGTCTCGAACTCTTGACCTCAGGTGGTCCTCCCGCTTCAGTCTCCCAAAGTGCTGGGATGACAGGCGTGAGCCACCATGCCCCGGCCTCTTCTGTGAAACCTTTGTTTCTCATATTTTTCAGGGAAGTTTCTAAGTCTTATTTAATTCAGTGAGTCTCAACCAGGGGTAATTTTGTTCTTCAAGGGACATTTGGCAATGTCCCCTAAAATCCTACAATGCTAACACCATCCTACATTGTACATCCTATGTGGTAGGATGGAGCTAAATATCCTACAACGGACAGGACACCCCAGTATACAGAATGTTCCAGTCCAGAATGTTCATAGTGCTGAGACTAAGAATTCCCGTACCCAACCAGGTGTGGCGGCTCACGCCTGTAATCCCAGCACTTTGGGCGATTAAGGCAGGCAGATCACTTGACCCCAGGAGTTTGAGACCAGCCTGGGCAAAACACTGTCTCTACAAAAAATAGAAAAACTTAGCTGTGTGTGGTGTCTGTCATATGTCTGTGTTCCCAGCCTCAGGAGTCCGAAGTGGGAGGATTGCTGGAGCCCAGGAGGTCGAGGCTGCAGTGAGCCGAGATTACGCCATTGCACTCCGAACTGGGCAACAAAGAGCAAAACTCCATCTTAAAAAAAAAAAAGAACTTGGAGGTGGTGCCTGGGAGTTGAATTTTATTTTGAAGGCTCCATACAGTGTTACCTTTGACCTCCGCACTTTCAGGAAGTGATCATTCCTTCTGGAACTTTCTAAATACACACACACACACACACACACACACACACACACACACTGTGTATTTTTCTTGTCTTTTTTTTTTTTTTTTTTTTTTTTTTTTTTTTTTTTTTTTTTTTTTTTTTTTTTTTTTTTTTTTTTTTTTTTTTTTTTTTTTTTTTGAGATGAGGAGTTTTGCCCTTGTTGCTCAGGCTGGGCACAGCACAATGGCACAATCTCAGCTCACTGCAACATCCACGTCCTGGGTTCAAGTGATTCTCCTGCTTCAGCCTCCCAAGCAGCTGGGATTACAGGCACGCGCCACCACGCCCAGCTAATTTTGTATTTTTAGTAGAGATGGGGTTTCTCCATGTTGGCCAGGCTGGTCTCAAACTCCTGGCCTCAGGTGATCCTCCTGCCTCGGCCTCCCGAGTGCTGGGATTACAGGCGTGAGCCACCGTGCCCCATCCCCACTGGCATCTTTTGCTAGTGGTCCCTTCTCGTGTCACTCCAATCCCTTCAACTCTATTTATTCACCTAATCCTTTTACCTCCCTCTTCTACAAACACTTGCAATTACATTTAGAGCCCACTCAGATGATCCAGGATAATCTGTTCATAACCTCAACATCCCTGACTCAATCATATCTGCAGGGCTGGGCATGATGGCACGTGCCTGTAGTCCCAGAGGCTTTGGTGGCAGTAGGATTGCTTGAGCCCAGGAGTTCGAGGCTGCAGTGAGCTACAATCACACCGCTGCACTCCAGCCTGGGCGGCAGAGCAAGCTCCTGCCCAAAAAAAAGAAAAATTACATCTGCATCTGCAAAGTTCCTTTTGCCATTTAAAGTATCTTCCATAGGGGCCAGGCACAGTGGCTCATGGCTATAATCCCAGCACTTTGGGAGGCTGAGGCAGGTGGATCACCTGAGGTCAGGAGTTCAACGCCAGCCTGGCCAACATGGTAAAACCCCACCTCTACTAAAAGTACAAAAATTAGCCAGGCATTGTAGCGCACCCCTGTAGTTCCAGCTACTCAGGAAGCTGAGGCAGGAGAATCGCTTGAATCCAGGAGGTAGAGGTTGCAGTGAACTGAGATTGCATCATCACACTCCAGCCTGGGCAACAAGAGCGAAACGCCATCTTAAATAAATAAATAAAATAAAGTAATATCCACAGGTTCTGGGCAATAGATGTGGCGATCTCTAAGGGGACATTATTTAGCCTAATGCTACAGTATCCTTTGAAGGGCATTGTGTCTTGCTCTATGGATGTGTCAATCATATGATATACAGTTGGATGTATCATAATACGGTGTACATCAGTCATGGATCAAGGTGGGAAAATAGAAACCACTTGAGGTTTTTTTTTTTGAGACAGATTCTCCAACCGTTGCCAGGCTGGAGCGCAGTGGCACGATCCCAGCTCACTGCAACCTCTGCCTCCCTCACCCAAGCGATTCTCCGGCCTCAGCCTCCCGAGCAGCCGGGACCACGGGTACATGCCACCACGCCCAGCTACACTTGAGGTCTTTTAACAGAATGGGGCTTCATACAGGAAATTCGCAACCACTCAATGCTGCCAACGTAGCCTGAAAAACAGCCACAGACAATACATAAATGAATGAGCCTGGCTGTGTACCCATAAAACTTTATTTACAAAAACCAGTGGTGGGTCAGATTTGGCCCAGGGCTGAAGTTTGCAAACTCTGGGTACAAAGCATCAGGAATGAACCTGGTCCCACAGAGATGACCTTGAAGAAGGGGCTTTCCAAAGCTCCCCGAGGTTGTCACTGAAGAAGGGAATGCTGAAACCCCAACTGTTTCTACATCTGGCTGCCGGCAGAGTGAAGGGGAAGGGAAACCAAGACGACGCCAGTCTCCTTCGTGTTCCAGACTCCCAGAGGTGCCTCGACACCCTGGGTGTGCCCAGCCTCAGGGGAGATCTGCACGTGTAGGTGGGGCTTGGGAACGGGATTGGGGGGACGGGGCGCGGATGCTGATGTCAGCCTGCCACGGCTGGTTGATTTGCATATGTTACAATGATGATAGGGACAATGGCAAAACTGTAGGATGCATCATTATAGTCTCCCAAAGTGCCGGGATTACAGGCATGAGCCACCTCGTCCTGTCCCCACCGGCATCTTTTGCAGAGTAATTATCATGCAATAGAATCAACTACATAATGAAATGTAATCTCAGACAGATCATCAGCCACATAATTGTGTTATGCCCTCCAGGAGACAGAATATGCCTCTTTTTGAAGTTCCCGGGTGGTTCTGCCAGGTTGGCTGGTGGAGGGAGAAGAAGGCAAGAGTCAAATGGGGTTAGAATGAGAGGGACAGTGAGCGATTGGGGTGGGGCGTTTCAGGCGAGAGTGAGGCCCGTGATGGACGTGAGAACAGTGTGAGTTCAGCCTGCGGTTGGGAGAATTGAGGAGAAGCGGGGAGGAAAGTTGAAGAACAATGGGGTCAGGTCGGTGGCTGGCGAACTGTGGATGAGGGCCAAATCCAACTTTTTTTTTTTTTTTTGAAACGGAGTCTCACTTTGTAGCCCAGGCTGGAGTGCAGTGGCGCGATCTCAGCTCCCCGCAACCTCCACCTCCCGGCTTCAAGCTATTCTCATGCCTCAGCCTCCTGAGTAGCAGGGATTACATTACTGAGTAGCGTGTGCCACTACATCGGGCAATTTTTTTTTATTTTTAGTAGAGATGGGGTTTTGTTATGTTGGCCAGGCTGGTCTCGAACTTCTGACCTCAGGTGATCCAGCCCCCTCGGCCTCCCAAAGTGCTGGGATTACAGGCATGAGCCACCATGCCCGGCCTCAGATCTGACTTGTTTTTAAAAAATTTGGGGGGCCCGGGCGAGGTGGCTCATGCCTGTAATCCCAGCACTTTGGGAGGCCGAGGCAGGTGGATCACCTGAGGTCAGGAGTTTGAGACCAGCCTGACCAACACGGCCTGTCTCTACTAAAAATACAAAAATTAGCAGGCATGGTGGTGCACACCTGTAATCCCAGGTAATGGGGAGGCTGGGGTAGGAGAATCACTTGAACCTGGAAGGTGAAGGTTGCGGTGAAGAGAGATCATGCCACTGTGTTGTACTGGATCGAGCGTAGAAAGTTAGCACCAAGAGAAAAGTATGCGAGATTGCAGGGTCATTTATTATGCTGGCGACCACAGAGGACTCATGTCTCTCCAACCTGTGGCGTCAAAAGGAGGGTGCCAAGACTTTTTATACCTGAAAAACCACCTTGGGAGTGGGGGTGAGGAGCGGGGATGGGGATGAAAAGGTTTCGGACATTCCAAGGGCTAGGGGATTCTGTAAATTACCTCCTGGGCGGAGACGAGGGTGGGGGTCTCCAGACATTCCAAGGGCCAGGGGACTTTTGTCATTCTGTTTGTTACTTCAGTGGTTTACAGAAGTCAAGATAAGCATTTGTTTGCACACAGATCTTAGTTATCCTGGGCTGCTTATTTTAGTTATTACTGGTAAGCAAAGGCTAGCAATTCTGGCACAATATCACAACTGGACTCCTGCCTAGGCGACAAGAGCGAGACTCCGTCTCAAAACCTGCAAACAAACAAAACAAACAAACAAAAACTAAATTTTTTTTTTTGTTGAACACAGTATCTGGAAAAAAATCCTTTAGAATTGAGGTGAGATTCAGACAACATGAAATTAACCATATTAAAATGTCCAATTCAGTGGCATTTAGCACATTCACAATTTTGCATGACCATCACCTTGATCAAATTCCAGAACATTTCATCCCCCTGAGAGGATGGAAACCCCGTTTCCAGCAGTAGTCACCCCCCACTCCCCCTTCCCTAGCTCCTGGCTACCACCAATCGGCTTCCTGTCTCTATGTGTTCCCAGGAGTCCTTATCAAGGCCCCAAGAGAATGTTCTTGGATCTCCCGCACGGAAGAATTCAGGGCGAGTCTACAGAATAAGTGAGAGCAAGTTTCTTAGGAAAGTAAAGGAATAAAGAATGGCTATTCCGGAGACAGCAGCCCTGAGGGTTGCTGGTTGTCCATTTTTATGGTTATTTCTTGATGATATGCTAAACAAGGGGTGGATTACTCATGCCTCCCCTTTTTAGACCAAGTAGGGGAACTTCCTGACGTTGCCATGGCATCTGTAAACTGTCGTGGCGCTGGTGAGTGTAGCAGTGAGGACCACCACAGGTCACTCCCGTGGCCAGCTTGGTTTTGGTGGGTTTGGGCCAGCGTCTTTACTGCAACCTGTTTTATCAGCAAGGTCGTTACGACCTGCATCTTGTGCAGACCTCCTACGTCATCCTGTGACTTAGAATGTCTTCACCGTCTGGGAATGCAGTCCAGTGGGTCTCAGCCTCATTTTACCCAGCTTCTTATTTTATTTTTTTATTTTTATTTATTTATTATTATTATTATTTTTAAAGATGGGGTCTCACCATGTTGGTCAGGCTGGTCTTGAACTCCTGACCTCAGGGGATCTGCCCACCTCGGACTCCCAGCAAAGTGCTAGGATTACAAGCATGAGCCACCGCGCCCGGCCAATTTTACCCAGCTTCTATTCAAGATGGAGTTACTCTGGTTCAAACGCCTCTGATGTATGGATTCGCCTCTTCTGGACATGTCATGTCAATGGAATCTCACACTATGTGGCCTTTTGTGTCTGGGTTCTCTCACTCAGCATCATGTTTTTGGGGTTCAGCCACGTTGTAGCAAGGATCAGTGCTTCCTTTTTTTTTTTTAGATGGAGTTTCGCTCTTGTTGACCAGGCTAAAGTGCAGTGGCGCGATCTTGGCTCATTGTAACCTCCACCTCCCAGGTTGAAGTGAGTTTCCTGCCTCAGTCTCCCCAGTAGTTGGGATTACAGGCACATGCCACCACACCCAGCTAATTTTGTATTTTTGGTAGAGACAGGGTTTCACCACGTTGCCCTGGCTGGTCTCGAACTCCTGACCTCAGGTGATCCACCCGCCTCAGCCTCCCAAAGTGCTAGGATTACAGGCGTGAGCCGCCGTTCCTGGGCTGTAACTGTTTAATACTGCAAAAGACCAGAGTCAATAGATTCCGCTCTGCAGACCATCCAGTCTCTACTGCAACCGCTCAGCTCTGCAGTTCCAGCCCCAGAGCAGCTGCAGACAATACACACATAAGCGGTGTGGCTATGTTCCAATAAAACTTTATTTCTGCACCAGGTAGCTCATGCCTGTAATCCCAGCACTGTGGGAAGCCAAGGCAGGTGGATGGCTTGAGGTTAGAAGTTCGAGACCAGCCTGGACAACATGGTGAAACCCCATGTCTACTAAAAATACAAAAATTAGCAGGGGGTGGTGACGCGAGCCTGTAGTCTCAGCTACTTGGGAGGCTGGCGCAGAAGACTCTCTTGAATCTGGGAGGTGGAGGTTGCAGTGAGCCGAGATCGCACCACTACACTCCAGTTTGGTGACAAAATGAGACTCTGTCTCAAAATAAATAAATAAATAATATAAATAAAACAGACATGACTAGGCACAGTGGCTCGCGCCTGTAATCCCAGGACTTTGGAAGGCTGAGGCCTAAAGCCAGGAGTTCGAGACCAGTCTGGGCAACATGGCGAAACCCCGCCTCTACAAAAGATACAAAAATTAATCAGGCGTGGTGGCACACACTCCTCAGGAGTGTGAGGTGGGAGGATTGCTTGAGCCCGGGAGATCGAGCATGTAGTGTGCAGTGAGTTGAGATTTTGACTCTATTGCAGCCTGGGTGACAGAGCAAGACCCTGTCTCAAAAACAGACAGACAAACAAGAAAATCCCAAGGAACCCGACAAAAGCAGACAAGCACGGGTTCCTGGGTTGAATTAAGGGTGTGTATTCCTGGCGTTTGTATCTTAACTTCCTTGAATTAAGGGTGACAGATGGCTGGATCACCTGAGGTCAGGAGTTTGAGACGAGCCTGGCCAACATGGTGAAAACCCGTCTTTACTAAAAATACAAAAATTAGCTGGGCATGGTGGTGGGCGCCTGTAATCCCAGCTACTCAGGAGGCTGAGGCAGGAGAATCGTTTGAACCCGGGAGGCGGAGGTTGCAGTGAGCCGAGATCGCGCCACTGCACTCCAGCCTGGGCAGCAGAGACTCTGTCTCAAAAAAAAAAAAAAAAAAAAAAAAAAAAGCAACGTTTGTACAACATCCTAGGTTCAGATGCCAGCTCCGTCTCTTCCCGGCTATGTGATCCAGGCACGATCTTGTCTCTCTGTGCCTCCGTTTTCTTCTCTGTAAAATGGGGATGACTCCAGTTGTGGATGAGCCTCGTTCATGGGCAAATGGTGTGTTCTACTGAGTCTGTGTCTAGTAGGTGCTAAACGTGCCTAAGTTTGTTTTTTATTTTTTTGCTGATAAAGGAATGCAAAAAGGCAGCCACGTATCCAAGGCTGTGTGTGCTTTTTCTTTTTTTAATGTCTGCTGTTAATAAAATATTTTTACAGAGACCAAAAAGTCAGAATAGTGCAAAACATCTCAACACCATGCATTCATGACCACTTCTCGTTTGTGTTAAACATTTGTTCCAAGTCACATATTTACAGAGAAATGAAGGCATCTGTGCAGACGCCGGACCGACGGGGTGGAATCAAAACAAAACAAGAAACGAACAACGTTTTGATTTCACATCTGCAATCACATGCTAAGAGAAGCTGTGTGGAGGGGAAGCCTCCCAGGACTGCTTGGCCGATTTGGAGGTTGTCTGACGGAGCACGAGACAGGGATGGACAGGGGTCAAGTCCCCCTGGCTGTGTGGTTGGGGATGATTGGGGGACCCTCCGCCTGTGACCTGTGTCTCCGGAGAGCCACTATGGCTGGATGGGGGGAAGGGGTGGGGTATTACTTCACACAGTCAACTTCATTTTTCTCTAAAACAATAAAAGGCAAAGAGAAAAGCAACACGTGTCAGCAAAGACAACTTTGGTCCTCAACGATTCTTAGGAAAGGATTTGAGGAGCAGACGGGGTTGTGA
The DNA here is from genome assembly GCF_001604975.1 of Cebus imitator. Taxonomy (NCBI): domain Eukaryota; kingdom Metazoa; phylum Chordata; class Mammalia; order Primates; family Cebidae; genus Cebus; species Cebus imitator. The sequence goes on from NW_016107595.1 coordinate 1,563,034, forward strand.
CCCAGGTCGGAGGCCCTCCCCCCAGCTTCCCCAGGGTGGCAGAGTTCCGGGAGGCCCCAGGCTGTCCCCATCTGCAAAATTGACAGCACATGGGGGTAGGGGTGGGGGACAGAAAGGCTCTGAGATCCCAGCCGAGAGGTCCCAAGGATTTCTAGTTGGGTGTTTAGTTTTTTGCATCTCTGATGGGGGCATGGTGAGGTTTCAGGCTCTGGGGCCTGAGAGGGGAATCAGGGGCATGGACAGGCACCTCCTCATTTTATGCAAATCATTCGAGGACAGATTGGTGAGACAGAACAGATCCTTTTTTCTCCAGGACACTCTCTTTACTTCCCCCAAAAGCCCTGCTCTGGTCTCTGCAGTTCTTTTTCTCTGTATTTCTCCATCTCTGTGTCTCTCTCCACCTCTGTCTCTCTCCGTCCTCATCAGGGCATGATCTCACCCTCTGTCTGTTTTCTTTTCTTTCTTTCTTTTTTTTTTTTTTGAGACGGAGTTTCACTCTTGTTGCCCAGGCTGGAGTGCAATGGCTCAATCTTGGCTCATTGCAACCTCTGCCTCCTGGGTTCAAGCGATTCTCCTGCCTCAATCTCCTGAGTAGCTGGGATTACAGGCACACGCCACCATGCCCAGCTAATTTTGTGTTTTTAGTAGAGATGGGGTTTCTCCATGTTGGTCAGGCTGGTCTCGAACTCCCGACCCCAGGTGATCCGCCCGCCTCGGCCTCCTGAAGTGCTGGGATTACAAGTGTGAGCCACGGTGCCCAGGCTTCTGTCTCTGTTTTCTACTTTCTCTATTCCTCTTGGTCAGGGGACTTTGAGGCATCACTCAGTGTCACCCCTTTAACCCCCACCCTGCCACAGGCCAACCTCTGTGGCCTTTCACTGATTCATGGAAATCTGGGCCACCTCCTTGCATGAAGCCAGGTCCAGGGTTCAGAACCCTGGAGGTGTCGTCAAGGCTGGGCCCTGCATCCACTTGCCGGATGGCCTTGGGGAAAGCCCTGCCCCTCTCTGAGCTTTGTTCTGCCAAGACAGGAACTTCCTGATTTCAAAAGGTTTTCAGCCCCCTGGACTCTTTGTCTTTTCTCTGTCCGTGTCTCAGCCGTGTCCACTCTCTGTCCCATGTGTTGGCCTCAGTCTGGCTCAGACAGCTCCTAAGTGCCCAGGTCCGGGTGGAAGGGGAAGGCTGGTACGGACACGGACAGATGTGCATGTGGATGTGTATTCACACACCCACCCCGTCCCAACACATAATTCCACTAGGCACATCCTCGCTGGCACCCCCTTGTCCTCAGCCTGTTCTAGGTAAAGTTGGGGTTCCTGAGAGGCCTCAGACCCCAGTCTGGGAGAAACAGCTCAACAGAGACACTCCCAGTCCCATGGCATCAGGCTGGACTGGAGGAGGGACGGAGGCTGGGAAAGTCCTGAGGGGAAAGAGGGAGGGTTTTCTTCAAGAGAGGTTTTCGTGATGGGTTTTGAAGGATGAGTAGGAGCTCTCTGGGGGAAAGAAAAGAGGGAGGAAATTGCAAAAACAGTTCTATCCTGGGAGTCAGGAAAATTCATTCACCAAATATTCCCTAAAGCTTGCTTCCTTCACATATCTGGGCCATTGCTGGGGAACCCTAAACACACACACACACACACACACACACACACACACACACACACTCCTGAGATCTTGATCACACACACACACACACACACACCGAGATCATGACCAGAAATACTCCTAAGGAATCCTTTGGGAAATATTTTGTCTCTCTCAGGCAACTCAATTTCCTCGTTTCTTTCCAGCCATCCAAAATCTTCCAGATCACCGTCATCCCAGGTCACAGATCACATCTTCCCCTTTGGGGTCTACTGGTTACAACCCTGAGTCATCCATCCTCTCCCCACCCTCAGCCATGGCATGGTCCGAAACTCACATCTGCTCCTCAGTCCCTTAACAGACACTCCCTTATTCCTGGCTCCAGCTTCCCAATCCTGCATGAGAATTTGCATTTTAACCTTTGGTTCAGAACCTCTAGTTACCTGCACCCGTCTGAATTTAAGGGACACGTGGTACCTTCAAGCAAATTAGAAAGTGGCACCCCTTCTTCCAGACAGTTGCCCTTCCTGTGTCGGTAAACCATCATCCTAAACATACAACACTTAAGGTCTAGGATTTGCATGTGGCCTTCTTAGAGATGCCAAACCGTTGGGCACTATACAACTGGGACAGCTGTGCCCCACAGTCCTGAAGCTCATCTAAGGGCAGATTT
>NW_016107595.1:1565525-1577279 GCF_001604975.1 Cebus imitator
TTTTTTTATCGGCGAGGGGACAGATGGAGCATTGGTTGCTGGTTGCCCAGGCTGGAGCACAGTGGTGTGATCTCAGTTCACTGCAACCTCTGCCTTCAGTGTTCAAGCAATTCTGCCTCAGTCTCCTGAGTAGCTGGGACTACAGGCACACACCACCGTGCCCGGCTAATTTTTGTATTTTTAGTAAAGACAGGGTTTCACCATGTTGGCCAGGCTGGCCTTGAACTCCTGACCTTAAAGGATCTGCCAGCCTTGGCCTCGCAAAGTGCTGGGATTACAGGTGTCTTTTCTTTAAATACAGCCTTCGGAATTTTTCCAAGAATCAATTTCAGCATCTCCAAAACATCCTCACCCCTCTTCACTGATTTTAGTCTTCACAGAACAGCTTTTGCATGCTGGAATACAATCTCTCCCCAGCTTAAAAATCTCCTAGAGCTCCCCAGCTGTCTTAGAATAAAAGTGACACTCCTCAGGACATCAGAGGAGACCCTGCCTGGTCTGACACCTCTGCAGATCTCCTCAGCCCCAAGGCTCCTCGGGGTCCTCCTTGCTGGCTCAGCTCCAGCCATGCCACCCTTCTTGTTTCAACAGTTCTCATCTCCTGGCCTTTGCACGTGCTGTTCCCCCTACCTGGAGGTCTTTTCTCTCAAGCAAGTGGTTCCCTCTCATTCTTCACCTCGGAAAGCCTCCCCATCTGATCTTCCATCCTCCAGGAACCCAGCTACTCATCTCACCCCGTTTTCATTTCTCCCCAGCACAGCAAACTCTTGCCCTTCCCAATCCAGCAGAAAAAGGCATGCCATCCACACAGGCAGAAAAACAGAGCAAACAGTTCATGCTGAACTTTCTCTAAAGGTCCTGTAAGCACACGGTAACTCCAGCCAAGTCACCACAACCTTGCTCATTGGAGAAGGAGTTTCCAGCAGGCAAGAGGGCCACCCGAGCATATATCCTGTGGCTTGGGTGTTTGAATGAATGAATAGGATCTTGGGAACCCAGCTCTGAGTGTGTTTGTGTTTTTTTTCTCTCTCTCTCTCATGCACACACACCCCTAGAGTTTCTGGTCTCCTGTTCTTTCCTGTCTGGAGAATTCTGGGAAAGGAAGAAGGGTGGAGAAACCTGGGACCAGAGTTCCCAAATTCTCTCTTTTGTGGTGGGAGGTCAAGAGCCCTCATGGCATCCCCTAAGGAGTCCCAGGAGAAAGGGTTGAGGGCAAGGGTTTTGCTTGGCAGCCAGAGTAGGACAGGTGAAGTAGGGGTCTTGGCCTGTACCTCCCACCCCTTGGAGGAGGCCCCCAAGGGGGAATTAGCAGCAGTAGGGAGCTGTGTCAGGTCATCCCGACCTCAGCCCACCCTTCCATGGGGCACACAGGCCTAAGGGAGGGGATAGAGGGTATGGCACTGGGAACCTCAGCCGAGTCTCAAGCAGCTCTTTGAGCCTCAGTTTTGCCATCTGTCAAATGGGTGTGTTGAACTCTACGATATGAGGACTGGGTTTGTTGGGAGAGAAGAAGAGGCTAACTCCCAAAGGGAAGTAGGGGCAGCGTGGGTGCCCCAGAGCCGTCCCTCGGCTCCCAGGGTTTGGGCGCCCAAGGGCGCATGTGCTTTTGAAATCCCATACTCCCCCCTCCCCCCATTTATTTTTTGCACAAACATCTAAAGGGACTACGGTATTCCCGGTCCCTCCAACCAGCATCCTGGTCCCTCCAGCCCCCAGGCCACCTCCAGGGGCGCTCCGGGGAGCCCTAACCCTTGCCCAGGGCTCCCCCTTGAGTGAGCTGAGATTTTCATACTTGGCAATTGGTCTGGGGTCCCAGGGTTCTGAGACCCGCCTTATGGCTTTTCCAGGGGACAGGAGACGGTACCTCCCGGTACCACAGCCCCGGGATGTGGCCTCCTCCATAGGGACGAGGTTTCCCCCATCCCAGCTCAAAATGCCCCCTAAATGCTGGGGGCGTGGCCTCGAGTTGGAGATGTGGCTTCTTCCTTCGTCGCACCCTTGGGCCTGGCCTCCTGAGAGGGCGGGGCATCCTTCATTCCTAATTCCCCCAAAGGGAGAGCTATATCAGGGACATAAGCGCAGCCCTCCCTCAGGGCGGAGCCCCCCGAGCCCCGCCCCGAGGGCGGTCCCACTGAGGCGCAAAGCCCCGCCCCTTCCCGCCCAGCGCCCTCCGCGCAGGCGCAGTGCCGCTCGGCTGCGCGCCCGGCGCTAAGGCGCAGGCGCGGCACCGCCCTCCTCGGCGGAGCGCGTGTCCGACTTGAGCTTCACGAACTCCTTGGCCACCTCGTCGTTGCTGCGCTGCGAGAGGATGCGCAGCACCGTGAGGCCCGTGTCGTCCATGTGGATGCGGCGGCCGAGCGGCAGCCAGCAGGCGGCAGTCCCGCGCTGGGCCAACTCCCGCAGCTGCAGCACGGCCAGCCCCACCGTGCGGTCCTCGCGCGCGAAGCAGTAGTCCTTGACGCACACCTGCAGCTCGTAGCACTCGGGGCTCGCGTCTGCGCTCAGCGTGCTGCGGGGAACGGGGCGGAGCGTGAGACATGCCACGCCCACCGGGACGCCCCGCCCCACGGCCTCGCCCCCACTGCGTTTGCGGTCCACGCTCACGCCGGGGAGGGCCACACGGGGTATCCACACCTATCACCCCCCAACGATACACTAGCCCCGCCCATGCCCCGTGACTTGTCCTACAACCTAGTGCTTGGCCACGCCCACAGCAGCTGACCCTGAGCTGGGCCACGCCCACACCCCAGTGTGTTCCCTTTGCACCCACCGAAAAATGACCTCATAGTTTTACATCCAGCTCCCGCCCCTCAAAATAACCCTTTCCTCAAACACCGCCCCGCAAGCCCATGCTCCCAACATGAGATACCCGTGCCTGTGCCCTCTTCTGGCTGAACTGCTACCCGCACGGCCCTGCCCCTAATGTACCACCCAGACGCTCTTTAACTAGGCCCTCCTCTAGAACCCTGACGTGGCCCTTTCCCCAGACCCCCAGCCCGCCCCTCTTCCTCCCAAGATGCCCTCCAGACATGAGCCTGCCCTGGTGCCTCACTATGGGTGACACTGCCTCCCGTATGCCCCTCACCTGTACTCCTGCCCCTAAGCAGTCCCAGTGACCGACAAGAGCCCTCCTGCAGGGCCATTCCCAGCTGCTCCCTCTTGTCCCCCTCCCAGGTCGCACACCTTGATCTCTGAAGTACTCCGACCCACTCTTCCTGACATCTGACCTCCCACTAGACCAGGCTTCTCCTCCCTAAGGGAGCCAATCGTCCCAAACCCTTCTGACCAAGAGCCCTGTGCTGACACGACCTGGAACTGGCTTCAGTCTTGTCCCATAGGAACTCCCAGCCCCTAGATGATACCAGCTAACCAGCTGTGATTTACCCTTACCCCTGTGCACCATTTTTTGTTGTTGTTGTTTCTTTTTTTCTTTTTCTGAGTGGGAGTCTCCCTCTGTCACCCAGGCTAGAGTGCAGTGGCAGAATCTCGGCTTACTGCAACCTCTGCCTCCTAGGCTCAAATGATTCTTCTGCCTCAGCCTTCCTAGTAGCTGGGATTACAGGCATGCATCACCACACCCAGATGACTTTTTGTATTTTTAGTAGAGATGCGGGGTGGGGGGTGTCTCACCATGTTGGCCAGGCTGGTCTCGAACTCCTGACCTCAGGTGATCCACCCACCTTGACTTCCAAAGTGCTAGGATTACAAGCGTGAGCCACCTCGCCTGGCCCATAATTTTTTTTTTTTAAGGCAGGGTCTTGCTATGTCTGTCACTCAGGCTGGAGTGCAGTGGCATAATCATAGCTCACTGCAGCCTTAAACTCCTAGGCTTAAGGGATCTTCCTGCCTCAGCCTCCCAGGTAGCTGGGACTACTTCCTTCTGCATTTCTGTCCTCCGAGCATCCAACAACATTGCCCTGCCCCAGTGCCATGTGAGGCTGACAGTCGACCCAAGGATCTACCCCACATGACCCCAACTCTGCCCCTGCTAACCACCCCCATCTACCCCACTGAGCAGACTTTTTTATTTTTTTGAGACAGAGTCTTGCTCTGTCACCCAAGCTGGAGTGCAGTGGCACAGTCATGGCTCACTGCAACCTCTGCCTCCTAGGTTCAAGTGATTGTCACAGCCCGCAGCCTCTGGAGTAGCTGGGATGACAAGTGCCTGCCACCACACCCGGCTAATTTCTGTATTTTTCTTTTTCTTTTTTGAGTCTGCTCTGTTACTCAGGCTGGAGTGCAGCAGTGCCATCTTGGGTCATTGCAATCTCTGCCTTCTGGGTTCAAGTGATTCTCCTGTCTCAGCCTCCCGAGTAGCTGGGATTACAGGCGCCTGCCACAACGCTGGGCTTAATTTTTTATATTTTTAGAAGAGATGGGGTTTCACCATGTTAGCCAGGCTGGTCTCAAACTCCTGGCCTCACGTGATCTGCCCACCTCGGCCTCTCAAAGTGCTGGGATTATAGGCGTGAGCCACCATGCTCGGCTAGAGCAGACTTCTTTTTTATTTGAGACGGAGTCTTGCTCTGTCACCCAGGCCGGAGTGCAGTGGCCCGATCTTGGTTCACTGCAACCTCCACCTCCGGGGTTTAAGCGACTCTCCTGTCTCAGCGTCCCAAGTAGCTGTGATCACAGGCGTACACCACCACACCCAGGTAATTTTTTTTTTGCACTTTGAATAGAGAGGGGGGTTTCGCCATGTTGGCCAGGCTGCTCTTGAACTCTTGACCTCAGGTGATCTGCCCGCTTTGGCCTCCCAGAGTGCTGGGATGACAAGTGTGAGCCACCAGGCCCGGCCAGAGCGGACATTTTTTTTGCTCTCCACATTACCAGCATCCTCTAGGCCCTGTCCTGATACCCAGAGCCTAGGTGCACTCACAACTCTAGGAACCTCCATCCAATGTGACCCCCACCCCGATGCCTGGAATCCATCCACACTCCACTCTTGTTCCCAGAGCCGACTCCCTCCGAGGGGCTGCCCTAATGGTCCTGAAAAGGCTCAATGTGGACTCCAGGAGTCCCCAACCCCAAGCGTCCTCAGTCATGTCCCAGGTCCCTCAGCCCCTGACTCATAAGCTTCACCACTGCCACCCTCATCCCTTCACCAGACAGTCTCCAGCCCCAGCAACGGCCCCGCCCACCACGCACTGCCTGCCGACTTCCCCTCCCCTCTGCAAGCCTTTATCACGAAATTACCCCACTCCACTCATTGCCTCTCCTGGGATCTGCCTGCCCCAAAGGTGACCTCCATCCTCGTGTCCCCTCCCTGATGTCACTCCTGCACTACTAAAATGTCTCCCTTTCCAGCACCCCCACCTAGAATGTGGCCCCTCCCATTCCCGGGCCCAGATCCCAGATCCCTCCTGCCTACCTGGCCTTGGGGTTCACCTGGGGGATACCCCCTCCCTTCCCCCCATGCTCTTCAAAGCATCCCAAACTCACAACTGGAAGCTCTCATTGTACTTGGGAGCCCAGCTATTGTTCTTGGATTTGGTCGCAAACTTGCGTTTCTTGTCGCTGAGCTGGGGCCCAATGATGTTGACCTCGATGAACGGCCGGAAGATGCCAGAAGTCTGCCACTTGAGGTCATTGGCAGCCACCACTGTAGGGGGAAGTAGAGGGTGAGACAGGTCAGGTTCTCCCAGTAGGAAAAAGCAGATGTTTGTGGTTCTCAAAATCTGTCTAAGGCTCACGCTTGTAATCCCAGAACTTGCGGAGGCCAAAGCCGGTGGATCACTTGCGCCCAGGAGTTTGAGACCAGCCTGGGCAACACGGTGAAACCCTGTGTCTATTAAAAATACAAAAATTAGCTGGGTGGCACGCGCTTACAGTCCCAGATACTTGTGGGGCTAAGGCAGGAGGATTGCTTGAGCCTGGGAGGCAGAGGTTGCAGTGAGCCGAGATTGTACCACTGCACTCCGGCCTGGGTGACAAAGCGAGATCCTGTCTAAATAAAAAAAAAAAAAATTAAAGACAGGGCTCGGTGGCTCACACCTGTAATCCCAGCACTTTGGGAGGCCGAAGCGGGTGGATCACGAGGTCAGGAGATCTAGACCATCCTGGCTAACACAGTGAAACCCCGTCTCTACTAAAAATACAAAAAAATTAGCCGGGCATGGTGGCATGTGCCTGTAGTCCCAGCTTCTCAGGAGGCTGAGGCAGGAGAATCACTTGACCCAGGAGGCGGAGGTTGCAGTGAGCCGAGATCGCGCCACTGCACTCCAGCCTGGGTGACAGAGACTCTCACCTCTAAAACAAACAAACAACAACAAACACACGTCAGGGGTGAAAATACAACAAAAGTTGGGAGCAGCACAGATCCCCAACACTTCAAAGCCTCCGTATCCGCTCGAGGCTGGCTGCTCTTACACTGTCGTCATCCCAGAGAAAAGCCAATTCTATCATTTTATTTTTATTTGTTCACATGGAGTCTTGCTCTGTCACCCAGCCCGGAGTGCAGTGGCGGGTTCTCGGCTCACTGCAAACCTCCGCCTCCCGGGTTCAAGCGATCTTCCCACCTCAGCTTCCTTGAACAGCTGGAACTACAGGTGCACGCCACCACACCCAGCTAATTTTTGAATTACTCTGTCACCCAGGCTGGAGTGCAGTGGCTCGATGTCGGCTCACTGCAACCTTCACATCCCGGGCTCAAGAGATTCTCCTGCATCAGCCTCCCGAGTAGCTGGGACAACAGGTGCACCTACCACAATTGGTTAATTTTTGTATTTTTTAGTAGAGACAGGTTTCATTGTGTTGTCCAGGCTGGTCTTGAACTCCTGACCTCTTGATCTGCCCACTTCGGCATTCCAAAGTGCTGGGATTACAGGTGTGAGCCACCACACCTGGCCGCCCTAATATTTGAATTTTTAGTAGAGACATGGTTTCACCATGTCGGTGAAACATCACCACACTTGGTTAATTTTTGTATTTTTTAGTAGAGACGGTTTCATCGTGTTGACCAGGTTGGTCTTGAACTCCTGGCCTCAAGTGATGCACCAGGCTTGGCCTTCCACAGTGTTGGGATTACAGGCCTTGGTCACTGTGCCTGGCCTAATTCTATCTTATTTAAGCCATGCTGAATGCAGCCCAATCTGTTCGGGTCAGCAAAAGCCATGAAAAGGAAAGCAAGGCTGAGACACGGAGAAAGTGGGATTCAGTCTTATAACACTGTTTACCCTGCTGGATCCAGCCATGCCTGAAGGTGGCCACCTCTGGACATTTTTGTTTCATAGACCATTAAACAACAACAACAGCAAAGGGTGTTGCTTAAGCCAGTTTAAGGGTGGTTTCTGTTTTAGAGCCTAGGGAGTCCGTCCCACCTGAGACCACTCACCTTTCACTGTGACCTTGTGTTCTCCAGTTCCTGGATGAGTGAACAGCTCAACATGGACGGAGACTTCACCCACAGCGTCTTCTACACCCGTGCCTGGGCAGGGCAGGGGAGGATGGTTGGCATGAGCTCTGTTCTTTCCCACCCACCAGGAGGGACCTTGATGGCCTCCCACCCACCCCGTGCTGGCAGCACCAGGTCATCAGCCCTGATAGGGAGGCACTGGGTGAGGGGTGGCCCGGATGGGAGGTGCTCTTGGAAAGCCAAGAATCCCGGGTTCTGGCCTTTTACTGCCTTGCTGTGTGATCTTGGGGGTGTCTCTTAACCTCTCTGGGCCTAATGCAATTCTTTTCTTTTTTCTTATTCCATTGATTATCATGCTGTCAAAACTCAGTCTTCCTGTTACATCTTGGCAGTGTCTGGCTCCCTGGGCTCCTTTGCCAGTTTGTCCTCTTGGCTGCAACAGTGTTATTGATTCCAGATTCTCATCCTACATAGCTGCCACACCTTCCATCCCCCTTGGTCATTTTCCTTTCTGTGTGTCCTCAGACTGACCCTGCACCTCAGTCTTTACTTCTGTTCTTTGTCTTCACTTCCTCCTAGCTGCCCATAGACTGGAAAATCCTACCAGCTCTACCTTCAAAATACATCCAGAAGCAGAGCCACCATCTTTTTTTCTTTTGAGACGGAGTCTCGCACTGTCGCCCAGGCTGGAGTGCAGTGGTGCGATCTTGGCTCACTGCAATCTCCGCCTCCTGGGTTCAAGCGATTTTCTTGCCTCAGCCTCCTGAGTAGCTGGGACTACAGGGGCCTGCCACCACGCCCAGCTAACTTTTGTATTTTTAGTAGAGATGGGATTTCATCATATTGGCCAGGCTGGTCTCAATCTCCTGACCTCATGATCCACCCGCTTCGGCCTCCCAAAGTGCTGGGATTACAGGCATGAGCCACCACGGGTGGCAGAGCCACATGCCCCCAGCATCCCATGCCTGGACCATTGCAGTAGCCTCCTTGCCAGGCTCCCTCCTTCTGCTCTTTCATCTGCTCTCAACACGGCAGCCAGAAAAATGCTATTCAGTCAGCTCATGTCGGCCGGGTGCGGTGACTCACAGCTGTCACCCCACCACTTTGGGAAGTTGAGGCAGGAGGCTCACTTGAGCCCAGAAGTTTGAGACTAGCCTGGGCAATGGAGCAAAACACCATCTGTACAAAAAATACAGAAACGAGTGGCCATGGTGGTGCGTGCTTGCAGCCCAGCTACTCTGGTGGCTGAGGTGGGAGGATTGCTTGGGCTTAGAAGGGTCCAGGCTGCAGTGAGACGAGATCACACCACTGCGCTTCAATCTGGGTGACAGAGCAAGCCCCTGTCTCAAAAAATGAAAAATAAATAAATAAAAAAAATTCAAAAGTCAGATCATGTCTCTCTTTGGCTCAAAACTCTTTCATGGACCAGGCAGTGGTGGCTCATGCCTGTAACCCCAGTACTTTGGGAGGCTCATGCCTGTAATCCCAGGATTTGGGGAGGCCAAGGTGGGCAGATAACTTGAGGTCGGGAGTTCAAGACCAGCCTGGCCAAAATGGTGAAACCCCATCTCTAATTTTGAAATTACAAATACAAAATTTTTGTATTTGTAAAAATACAAAAATTAGCCGGGTATGGTAGTGCATGCCTGAAATCCAGCTACTTGGGAGGCTGAGACAGGAGAACCACTTGAACCTGGGAAGTTGAGGTTGCAGTGAGCCAAGATGAAACCACTGTACTCCAGCCTGGGTGACAGAGAGAGACCCTGTCTTAAAAAAGAAAGAGAGAGAGAGAGAGAAGGAAGGAGGGAGAGAAAGAAAGAAAGAAAGAGAAAGAGAGAGAGAAGGAAGGAGGGAGAGAAAGAAAGAAAGAAAGAGAGAGAGAGAGAGAAAGAAAAAGAAAGAAAGAAAGAAAGAAAGAAAGAAAGAAAGAAAATAAATTAGCCGGGCATGGTTGTGCATGTGCCTGCAGTCCTAGCTACTTGGGAGGCTGAGGCAGGAGGATCTCTGAAATTCAGCAGGTTGAGGCTGCAGTGAGCTATGATCCTGCCACTGCACTTCAGCCTGGGTGACAGGGCAAGACTCTGTCTCAAAACATGAAACAAAACAAAACAAAGCAAAACAAAGTCTTCCCTGGCTCCCACCTCACTCTGAAATAATCGAAGTGGGTTTTGTGATGCTGCAACACCCCTTCCAGAAGTGGCCCTTTCCAATAGGTCCCTATGACCTCTCCCCACTCACCCCATTCTTGCCCTTGTTAACTGTGACCCAGCCCCATGGGTCACCTCATTGCATCCCCTGGCCCAGAGCCCTCATCCCTTTCATAGGGGCATCTTTTATTTTCCTTACCCCTATTTCTCTTTTAATGCAGAATCAAGATTAAGTTTCTTTTTTTTCTTTTTCTTTTCTTTTTTTTTTTTTGTTGAGATGGAGTCTCCTTCTGTCACCCAGGCTGGAGGGCAGTGGTGTGATCTCGGCTCACTGCAACCTCCAACTCCCAGGTTCAAGCAATTCTCCTGCCTCAGCCTCCCAAGTAGCTGGGATTACAGGCATCCACCAACACGCCCAGCTAATTTTTGTATTTTTAGTAGAGATGGGGTTTGATCATGCTGGTGAAACAGGCTGGTCTCAAACTCCTGACCACAAGTGATCCACCCACCTTGGCCTCCCAAAGTGGTGGGATTACAAGCGTGAGCCACTGTGCCTGGCCTCAACCCCTGATATTTCCGTTCTATAGCCAACAAGTCCCTTGTCTGCTTGAATTATGGTGTAGTGTGCTTCTGTCTGAGGCCACCACATGTGTCCTTTATGGTTCCAGTGGGGATCATTGATGGGGGAGCTTAAAAGAATCTGTGCCAGTTCTGCCTTCTGTGACTCAAAAGGGCATCCTATAGGGCCTGAGGACCTGTGACCGCCAGCACCTCCCCCAGGCCCTCCCAACCCCCACCAGGCAGCTCCCCTTCCTGGACCACCCCATGCACAGGGAGAAGAAGGGGAAAGTCAGAGGTGAGGGTGGGAAGTCAGGTCAGTCAAAGGCTGATTGGGTTACCTCGCGCTGGACAGGAAGTGACTGATGATCGGGGAGCACAGGGGCCTGGAGACTCCCATCACCCCAGTACTGGGGTATGCGGCCCCGGTCTTTGCTGCCCACCCCAGGTCCCGTTCCTTGACGCCTCAGGCTCCCATTCCACCCCCGACCTCCACCAGTCACATGCTCAGCCGCTCTCCCCCCCCGCCCCAGGCTGATGCTTCACAGCAAGCTCAATCCGGGCCAGACTGGGGTGCTGGGGGTGCTGGGGGGAGTCGGACAGTGGTGGGTCAGGTGAGGGGTCAGACCAAGGCCAAAGCTAGTAAGAAGTGGGGAGGGGGGCAGTGCTGGGTGCCCCCATCCCATGCTTTGCTGGCTCCGTGGGGAAGGGTCTTTCCTGGGCCTCTCAGTGCCTCTCCCAACCCCATTCCCCACTCCCCAAGTCCCGGGACCCCTGCAGGGGAAGGTTCCTGGGACAAGTGGTCGAATCTCTTCTGCTATCAGCATCTCATCTGTGGAATGATGGACCCCTTGTGGGGCAATAGGAGAAATCCTTTTCAGATTCCCCAAGAAGGCTAGGCATGGAGGCTCACGCCTGTAATCCCAGCACTTTGGGAGGCCAAGGTGGGAGGATCACCTGAGGTCAGGAGTTAGAGAGCAGCCTGACCAACATGGTGAAACTCCCTCTCTACTAAAAATACAAAAATTAGCCAGGCATGGTGGCGCATGCCTATAATCCTAGGAGTGAGGAGACCAGCTGTGAGGCCAGGAGTTTGAGACCAGCCTGGGCAACAGAGCCCGAGAGGTGGAAGCTGCAGTGAGTTGAGATTTTGCCATTGCTCTCTGGCCTGAGTGACAGCGCCTGTCTCAAATTAAAAACAAACTGGCCGGGCGCAGTGGCTCGCACCTGTAATCCCAGCACTTTGGGAGGCCAAGGTCAAGGTGGGTGGATCACTTGAGGCCAGGAGTTCGAGACCAGCCTGGCCAACATCGTGAAACCCCGTCTCTACTAAAAATACAAAAATTAGTCAGGCATGGTGGTGTGCACCTATAACCAGTTACTCAGGAGGCTGAGGCAGGAGAATTGCTTGAACTCAGGAGGTGGAGGTTGCAGTGAGCTGAGTTTTCAGCCTGGATGACAGAGCGAGACTCTGTCTCAAACAACAACAAAACCCAACACAGATTCTTCAAGAAATGCCTGGCATGAGGTCTTGCTCAGCATTAGAGGCTGATAAGTGTTCAACGTTTTCAACACTGGAAATAGGACATCAAGTATATTATTAAGATCAATAACACCAGGCACGGTGGTTCATGTCTGTAATTCCAGCACTTTGGGAGGCTGAGGCGGGCGGATCACCTGAGGTTGGGAGTTCGA
>NW_016107595.1:1577484-1581372 GCF_001604975.1 Cebus imitator
AAAAAAAAAAAAAAGAAAAAAGAAAAAAAGAAAAGAACAATAACAGCAGTGAGGAATTGCTGAGATCTTATCCTGTCCCAGACATGGCTCTAAATATAAGTCCTCCAGTTCTAAACATAATCTCATCAGCCTCTTACAGTAGCTCACAGCTGTAATCCCAACATTTTTGGAGGCCTAAGAGGAGGATCACTTGAGGCCAGGAACTGGAGATCAGCCTGGGCAAGAAAGTGAGACCCCCCTCCCTGACAAAAAATTTTTAAAAATTAGCTGGGCATGGTGGCTGGTGCCTGTAGTCCCAGTTACTCGGGAGGCTGAGGCAGGAGGATCACTTGAGCATGGGAGGTGGAGGCTGCAGTAAGCAGTGATTACACCACTGCATTCCAGCCTAGGTGACAGACGGAGAGGCTGTTTCTAAATAATAACAATATTAATAACAATAATCCTATGAAATAGGGTCCTTGAGTGTCCCCATTTTACAGATGAGAAAACTGAGGCTCAGGGAGACAGATTCTTGCCCAAGGTGCCTACCCAGGGAGTGACTGAGCTGGGATCTGAGCCCACCTCTTAACCTGACAGGTGTCTGTCCCCGGGTCCCGGAATATGGCTTAAAAAAGACATCATCTCGGGAGAAATGGATTCTGGGATTCCCACTGGAATCGCTTTTTCTTCCCCATGTGGAACCAGCAAATCGTCCTTCCCCCTCACCCGCCTGGGCCCTCCAAGCCACTCAGGCCTGGGCGGGGGCCCTGCAGGCCCTGGAGGCAGAAGGGCGAGCCTTTTACTAGCCGGGGCCGGGAGGGGCGCAGGCACCGGGCACCAGGCGCGGGTGGCGGGCGGGCGGGCGGGCGGCGGAGGAGGCACGTACCCTTCTCAGGATAAATGTCTTCACTAAGGGTAAACCTAGTACCTTTTCCACCATGGACTAATTGGGGGGTGGAGGGGGGAGAGAGGGGGGGAGCATGGGGAGCGGGGAGAGACGAGCCAGTGAGAGGTGAGGATGGAGGAGTGTGTGTGGAGGGGGCAGGGGAGGTGCGGAGAGGGGACAGCGAGTGAGAAGGAGGAAAAACAAGAGAGAGAGAAACGTCAGCTGCAGACAGACGGACAGACAGACACACAGCCTCCTGCTCCAGGGACGCCAGGGACACTAAAAGCAGCCAGATCTGGACAGGAAGCTGAGCTCAGAGACCCAGCGTCCACGGAGGGCACTGGGCTGGCTGGATCGGGGGAGAAGAGGACCGCTGGAGGCTCCCCTCGCCCCAGACTGGGTGTGACGGCGACTCTCCCTCCCCCTGCTGAGGTCAGCTGCCAAACTTCTTTCCCTTGTCTGTCGGGACCAATTGTGAAAAGGGGGGGTCCCCAGGAAATCCTGCTCTCCATCCAGCCCCAGCTGCCCTGTGTGTGCGCTCAGAGAGGGACAGGAGACCGAAGCAAAAGACAGAGAGAAAGAGAGAGAGAGTTTGAGAAATGGGAACTCCCTCTCTGTCCACCCTCCCCCACCAAGTCGAGGTCCCTCCCTCCCTTGGGGCTGTCAATCATTCCTTAGCACCATGACATCACAGAGGTCCTGCTCAGGGGACTTCAACCACTCCCTGGGACCATGATGTCAGAAGCCCCACCCCTGGACCTGCCAATCATTCCTTGACCCCTTGACGTCAGAGGTCCTGCCCATCCTGAGCTGTCAATCACTCCTGACGATCCTCCAGAGAGGTCAACCACTCCTTGGACCCATGACTCTCGAGGTCCTCCAGGAGCCGACAATCATTCATTGGCCCTGGGACACCACAGATTTTCCCAGGAGACGACAATCACCTTGTGGCCCTACAACGTCATAGGTTCCACACCCTGGTCCTTGATGTCAAAGACATTCCACCCCAGAGCTGTCAATCATTGTCTGGCCCCAGGAGATTACAGATTTTCCCAGGAGTGGACAAACACCTCCCGGCCTGTGATGTCAGAGGCCCCGCCCCCACAAACGTTCCATCACTCATTGGTCCCTGGACTTGGTGCAGAGATGTCAATTCTGCCCCATCCATGACGTCACAGGAGGAGTGAGCCAATGGCAGCTGCTTAGGCTCTGGGTTGGGCTGCCTCTGCAGAGCTGGAAAGGGTGGTGGGGTCTGGGCGCCCTTACCCTGGGCCGATTGCGTCTGTACGAAGGTCTTGATGAGCAGGTCGGTGGCCTGCGTGTAGAGTGACAGGGCATAGCGCAAGGATTGCAGGTCCGGGCTCTTCTCCAGGAAGGTCTTCTTAAGGCCCACGCCACCCGCGTGGAAATATTGCTGTGGAGGATGGGGTGGGGACAGGTGAGGCTGGTGGCATCCTCTATCCACTCATATAGGGCTGGGCAGCCCTGCAGTTACCACTCCCGATCCCTCCCTCTGCTACTTTTTCACCTCCTCCTTTGCTTTGATCAGTGAACTCCTATGCATTCCTCAGAACCCATCTCTCACATGCCCTCTTCCCGCCTTGGGCTCCCTCAGCCCGCATCCTTCCCTCTACCCCAAGCCTGACTCTACAAGGCTGAGGATGGCGTTCCTTAAGCCTCCAGCATTAGCCAGCCCAGCTCTGGCACAGAAGGGGGATGGAGGGAGTATTTACAAATTAATGAATTAATATGGGTCTCTGCACCCCCCACCTGGGAGGGGCAGAGGTAGGGCCTCTCACCTTGATGGTGTCCAGGGCCAACTCAACAACGGCACACTGCTTCGGGGTCAAGCTCTTGGCTTCTTCTCGTACCATGTGGTCCTGGATGGATAGGGAGAGGGCCACATGGGTAGTGTGGGCCCTGCCTTCAGAATCTGTGTCTATGGGCCTCATCTCTGTAAAACTTGGACAAGCTGGGCTGAGGGTCAATGTTTTCATCATCCCAGGACCCAGCATGTGATTGGCACACAGCAGGTGCTCAATAAATATTTGGTGAATAAATGACGTGCTCTCTTGATCAAGATGTACCTGAAGCTGAACTATTCACACTTTTCTGACACACTGGGGAGCAAATATCTTGTGCTTGAGTGAGTAGAGTTCCTGTCCTTGCAGCCTGTAATGCATGTCATCATCCTGGGACCCCTCCCCCAGGATGATGGCAACCTGGAAGCCACGTGAGTATGGGGGGGCAGTCCCCCACCCCATAATCTGTCCCCACTCCTCACCTTGAGTTTGGACAGCTGGCCCAGTTCCTTGGCTGCATTGAAGATCATCTGGGTTCCCTGCAGGTAACAACAGACAGCTGGGTGAGGGCAGGGGTGCTACCGCCTTGTCCCCAAACACTCAGCTGACACCCCAGTCCAGGAGACCATCTTGGTCCTTGCCCAATGGCTCGGGGCTGGGCAATAATTGTGTCCCAGGGACAGGGGTCTGGAACTCCCCAGGATGAACTCAAGAGGATGTGGTAACCTTGTCCTTGAAAATCCAAGTCCCGTGAGGATAGTACCCACCCTCTCAGCCCCACCCAGGCTTGTGAAATGGGAGAAACAGACAGGGACCAGGTTGTGAGGGGCAGTGGATTGGGGGAGCCTCAGACAGTGGTGTTTGTGGGTGTGGGCAGGGCTTTTCAGGGAAAGGGAGTGTGGGGAAAACAAGAGATTGGGCTGGGGTTTCAGAAAATGGCTCTGGTGAAACACCTCCTCCTCCTCAAGGCATCAGCCCCTCTGCAGGGAAATTTCCCCTGTCATCTGGGAGGACTTTCAGTCTGAGTTCTGTTTTGTTTTGTTTTTTTGACACAGGGTCTCCCTCTGTTGCCCAGGCTGGAGTGCAGTGGCATGATCATAGCTTGCTGTAGCCTCAAACTCCTGGGCTCAAGAAATCCTCCCTCCTTCCCAGTAGCTGGGACTACACGTGTGAGCAACCATGCTCAGCTAATTTTTTTTTTTTTAGTATAGATGGGGTTTT
>NW_016107595.1:1581387-1596363 GCF_001604975.1 Cebus imitator
TCTGCCCGCCCCGTTCCCCCAAAGTGCTTAGATTACAGGTGTTGAGCCACCGTGCCTGGCTATTTTTAAATTTTTAAAAAATTTTATTTATTTATTTTTTTTTTAGATGGAGTTCCACTCTTGTTGTCCAGGCTGGAATGCAATGGTACCATCTCAGATCACTGCAGCCTCTGCCTCCTGGGTTCAAGTGATTCTCCTGCTTCAGCCTCCCAAGTAGCTGGGATTACAGGTATGCACCACCGTGCCCGGCTAATTTTTGTATTTTTAGTAGAGACGGGGTTTCTCTGTTGGTCAGGCTGGTCTCGAACTCCCAACCTCAGGTGATCTGCCCGCCTCAGCCTCCCAAAGTGCTGGGATTACAGGCATGAGTCACCACGCCCAGCTGCTCAGCTAATTTTTTAATATTTTTGAAATATTTTTCGTAGAGATGGGGTCTTGCTATGTTGTCCAGGCTAGTCTTGAATTACTGGGATCAATTGATCCTTCCACCTCAGTCTCCTAAAGTGCTGGGATTACAGGCATGAGCCACATTGCTAGCCAGTCTGAGCTTTTAAAGGAAAAATCCTCCCTCTATACAACAAACACCTCCATATCCGTCCTCCATCCCACCCCCAAACAGATACTAGCAAGATGGCGATGCGGTGATGGCTCTCACAATCTAGATGGGTCTGGGTTCAAATCACAGCCCTGCTGTGTGCCCTGGGAGAGTCACTTAACCTCTCTGAGCCTCAGTTTTCCCATCTAGATGGGGAAAATTAGATTCACTTTGTGGCTTAGTCTGAAGTAAACAAGTCCTTGCTCAGTGTTCACTAATTATCACTTGGTCTCAAAGTCAAAGGCAATGTTAAGGGAGACGGGGTTCCAGCCTGGAAGCCATGCATGTGTCTAGCCTCCTCTGTCACTGCTGGGTGGCCCCAAGTGTGTCCCTGAGCCATCTGAGCCTCAATTCTCACCCTGGCTAACAGGGATACCCACAGAAACTTGGGGGACAGAGTAGGGCTGAGTATTGAGGTAACGAGTCTTGTATTACTGGGCTCTGGGATGGTCTGGGGGTCCTGAGTGAGGCTAGATGGGGAGGGGCCCATTTGCAGTGGGGATATTTGGAATTATCTTCATAGTTTACCTGCCGGCCATGTGGTCATTCCTACTAGTGTTATTATTATCATCTTGGCTGCTACTATCATTCTTATTTCTTATCTGTGATCCTGAAGTTCTTACAAGGCACAGTTACTCAGAAGCCCAGTGAACTGGGCCTCAGTTTCCCCTGCTGCACCCACCTGTAGTCTGGAAGGGCTCAGGGGCCTTCCTGGGCACCTTCTGCCCTACCCACCAACCCCCCACCCACCACTCCCCACGAGCAAGCCAGACAGACAAAGGAAGAAGAGACCAACAGACAGGTTCACAGTACGCCCTCAGACGGCACGGACCACAGAGGTGGAAGGGGGCACGGGGTGGGATGAGGGAGTGGGGTGGGAGCCAGACAGACAGTGAGAGGCTGGTCTTACGTCTGAGTGGCTTGTCAATTTCACCCTGCCCTGTGGAGAGAATCAGGTGGAGGTCAGCGTTCTGGTGGCTGCTGGGAGGATACTCAGTGGGACTTCCCTGCCCCCTCAAAGCACAGTCCCACTTCCCAGCCCAGGAGCTCCTCCCCAGGTCCTGGGTCTAATGGTGGGCCCCCTCCCCGGTTAGCACCTCCTCTTGTCCCCTAGCATGGGCTTCAGGGTTAGACTCCTTGACTACCAGCATACTCTCTGGGTGCCCAGGAGGCTGGAAGCAGCCCCATCCCACAGTCAGACTGCCCCAGGATGAGGTACCTGGGGAAGTGGGGAGATGAAACAGGGGTAGGAATCTCTCCTCCCCCAGTTCCTAAGGGGCTGCCCCTATATCTCTGTACCTGACTCTACAAAAAAACATACTAACATATACTGCAAGTTCACTCCATGCTGAAGAACTCATACACGAAACTACACACATACACTCCTAAACACTTGCAGGCATGTGGACAATCACACACATAAACCCCTACACCCTTGACCCCACAAGGATTCACATACACATATAGGGTGCCTGGCACATTGAATGTGACCCCCAAAGGGCTGGCTGAGAGAGTAGGCAACCCCTGTGTCCCACATTCACAAAGCTAAGACTCCATTTATATGCACACAGGCACAATAACTTCTTCTGCACAAATGCACAGCAAGACAGCTGCCTGCGTGTTGCTGTAGCTCCCATGTTGCTGTAGCTCCCATCTCCGTAACAACAAACATCCATTAGCACAGCAACAACAAAAAAAATCTATGTAAAAAATAACATGTCTCAATCCAGAGTGGTGATCCAGTATGTAGGCTCTTCAAGAAGCCACAGAGTTTCAGCTGAGCCCAGGGCTGTAGGTACTGCTGTGGGAGGATGGGAGCTGTTTGTGCACACACATTAGTTCACATTTGCACACACGCTGCACATTCTGTCCCTGGAGAATCACTTCATCTCTGACTTCTGGTTTTTCGGGACTTGGTTAGGACAGCTATCCCTACCCACGACCCCCAGCTGGCCTTCCTGCCCAGGTGCACAGATGCACACACATGCACACACATGCCCAGACACCAGAGCTCAGGGCCTCAGTGAGATGAGGCCCTCATTACCTTTTCTAATCCCTTGCCATGTTTTCTCAAGAGGTTCCCCTGCAGAGACAATGTCACAGGGTGATCAACCTGGCAAGTTGTGCAGGGTGGGAACCCAGGATGCTCACAGGTATATTCATGGGGACAGGGGAATCCACACTGCACAGGGGACTGATGATTGGGTTGCATGGGGATTGTGGTGTGTGTGTGTGTGTGTGTGTGTGTGTGTGCGCGCGCACGCGTGCGCTTTAATGACTGACTCTTAAATGGTGTGAGAGTCAGAGACAGTAAACAGAGAGAGAGAGAAAGAGATAGAGATACAGAGCTAGAGAAAGCCAGAAAGAAAGGAGAGAAGTCACTGCCAAAACATAATCCGTTTACATTTACTGTACAATGAGACTCTTGGTTCTTGGGTTAATAGCAAAGAAAATGGGCTGCATATTCAGACAGATCTGAATTTGAATCCTGACTCTGGCATTTACCATATGACCTTGAACAAATGACTTCTCTCTGAGCCTCAGCTTTCCTCATCTGCAAAATGGGGACAATAATATCCACCTCATTCAAAGGCCTGTTATGAAGGTGAGCTGAAACGGGGGCTATGAGAAGGTCTGGCATATGGGCAGTCATTAAATGCAAATTCTTTTATCCCCCGCCCATAAGTGCATTGCTGTGGTTGGCTATGCTGCCACCAAAGCATATCCTTTGGCTCTCTATGGTTACAGCCAAAGACCCAGGCTGCAGCTACCAAGAAGTAAGAAGAGCACTTGTAAACTTTTGACAAAGTGAAATCTGTGACAGCCTTGTCTTGCCCACAAAGGGAAAATCTGAAGTTGTTTTGTCTCTACTCTCGTACATGTCTGCATATCACTGCCCCCACCACCACCACCACCATCATTAGCTCTGATTTAGTGATCGCTGCCTCTGGGCCAGTCACTGAGAGTGTAGTGGCATGATCTTGGCTCACTGCAACGTCTGTCTCCTGGGTTCAAGCAATACTGAGATGAGTATTTTAATGCATCATGCCATTTGGTTCTTAGAACTACCTTCAGGGACATGATGCAATGAGCCCCATTTTCCAGACAAGGAAACAGAGGCTGGGAGGTCAAATGACTTCCCAAGGTCACACAGAGAGAGAGAGTGGCAAGGCTAGGAACTGACCCCAAGTCTGCGTGACATCAAAGCCATGACACAAGTCTCCCACTTGGGCACCTGGGTGTGTGTCTGGCATTGGTGTGTGCCAGTGTGGATGGCGGGAGTCGGGTCGGCAGGGTGGTGGGGTACTGAGGAATGGTCTGGAGCATGGAATTTCAGGGGAGTCAGAAGTAGAGACCCTCACGTTGAGGATCTGCATTCTGGGAAGCTGCTGACAGTTCAGAGCCCAAAGAGGAGGTCAGAGGGATCCTGGGGCTGATCCTCTTTCTAGATTCAGGGCATCTGGTGGCATCTGGGCACGGGAGCGAGGTTGGATTCTACCCATAGATGGCAAGTCCGCTGCGAAGGAGGAGCTGGGCCCAGGGTTTGGAAGTGGGTTGGAGGGGGGCTCCTCTGGACTTCAATGGGACAGGGTGGGTGGGTGTGGTCTCCCTCCCTCCCAGTCCTGCCCCCTCCCCATGCCCTGCCCCAGACAGACACAGGCACATCTAGGCGGGAGGGAGGATGGTGGGTGAGGAGGGGGCGCTGGGTGGGTGGGGAGAGGGGTGCAGCGACGCGGTGGGCTGAGTCCCGACACAGAGCGGACGGACAGACAGACAGACAGACGGGCCTCTACTTACGATCATCTGTCAGCCATGACGGGGGCGGGGTGGTGGGGGAGGGGGGGGAATAAGGTACCATAAGTTTCCCAGGAAGGCCAGGGAGGGGTCGGAGACGGCAGCAAGGAGGGGCAAGACCCCTGCCCCAGTCCAACCCACAGGATCGGGGAGGCTGGGAAGTCCGGGCCTCCCCGACGAGAGGGGCATGACCCCTGCCCCAGCCCAACCCACAGGATTGGGGAGGTTGGTAAGTCCGGGCCTCCCCGACTATTGTCGCCTCTCTTTGGCCCCCGAGCACCCTCCCCAAGCCTCCAGCCTTCCTTGGGGAAGACCTCCCTGTTCCTTGATGTGCCCATAGCCCACGTGCCATTGCTGTCCTCAGGTTCCTGAGGCCTCCCGGAGGGACCCACACCCAACTACATCCCTCTACAGATGTCTGGGTCCCCCTGGTCCTTGGCAGGGGAGGAGTTCTATAGATCCTGGTCTCTGGATGGCCACTGACCTCTACTTGACCTCTCTGACCCTGGATGCCCTTCATCACCTCTGGCTGACCTCCAGGAGCCCCCTGGTCTATTGATCTCTGATCTTTGGAATGAGCCCCAAAGCCCTTAGAAAAACCCACCATTGATGTCTTTGATGTCTATGTGTTTTTTTTTTTTTTTTTTTTTTTTTTTTTTTTTTTTTTTTTTTTTTTTTTTTTTTTTTTTTTTTTTTTTTTTGAGACAGGGTCTCACTCTCGCCCAGGCTGGAGTGCAGTGGCGCCATCTTGGCTCACTGCAGCCTCCACCTCCCGGTTCAAACAATTCTCGTGTCCCCGCTTCCCAAGAAGCTGGGATCACAGTCATGTGCCACCACACCCAGCTAATTTCTGTATTTTTAGTAGAGACAGGATTTTACCATGTTGCCCAGGCTGGTCTTGAACCCCTGACCTCAACCAGTCTGCCTGCCTCGGGCCTCCCAAAGTGCTGGGATTGCAAGTGTGAGCCATGGTGCCCAGCCAAGGTCTATGCCTTCCATGACGGAAGCCTACCTGTTTTCTAGATGACCTCTGATCTCTGAATGCTCTTTTGACCTACATGCGACCTCTATGACTTTAGATATCTCTTGACTACCTAATCTCTTTGACCCTGGAGTCACCGTGATGGACTCTGAATGACCTCCTTAACTCTTTGATGAACTTTAACCCCCATGTGACCTCTCTGACCTCTGAATGGCCCCACTGACCTCTGGTGGCTTCCACGACCCTTGGATGGACCTTGAGCCTGGATGACCTCTCTGAGCCTGGACGCCTTTGTTCACACCCCCCAGCCTCTCTAGGCACCAAGTTTTCTGGGCTCCCACCAGGGAGGTGACCTAAGTGTCCCCATGGGCCCCCTGCAGGCCTCACCGTCTGGTCGGTGAGGGGTGGCAGGACGATGGTTTTCTCCATGGTGTTCATAACCAGCTTCCACAGCTCCTTCAGCACTCGTTTCAGCACCGTCTTCTCACAGATTTTGGCAAAGAGGGTCAGGCTGGGGGGGAGGGGCAGGTCTGAGAGGGGGCCCAGCTGGTCCCAACCCACAGAGCCCCTTCCCTTAACAGCTGGGCAAGGCATTCCACAGACATGAAAGAGGGCACACAGCCTGTACAGGGACCCCTGGGTGGTCTAACGGGGCTGTGATATCTGATGCATAAAAAGAAGAGTGAGTGGTGGTTGGACTGGCCAGCAGGGACCAGATGGGAAGGGGCATCAGTGTCTGGAAGACTTGGGCCTTATCATGAGGCTAGGGGTAATGGGGAGCCATGGTGCATTCAAGAGGGAGACGTAGCCAGCCTTTCATGTTTGAAAGAACAGTGTGGGGGATGAACTGAAACAGGAAGGATGGAGATCAGGGACTATAAGGGATAAGGCCAAGCCCAGGAGAAAGAGGAGGGGAATGGTCAGAGGAGGGCAGACTTGAAAGGGAAAACAGCAAAGAAATTGTGGTTGGATGTATAGGGGTTGAAGGAGAGAGGCAGTCCACCATGATCTATCCACCAACTGATCCAGTACCCACCAATCTATCCCTCCTCCAGTGGTCTTTAATTCTCTATTTTTCTATCCATCCATCCATCCATCCATCTGTTCATCCATCCATCCTTCTATGTATCCTTCTATCCATCTACCCACTGGTCCATTTATTTATCCATCCACTAGTTCATTCATCCATCTGTCCATCCATCTATGCATCAAAACATTTATTCATCCATCCAAATATTTCCCACCTATTCATCCATCCATCCATCCATCCATCCATCCACTGACCCACTCATCTACCCACCTACCCATCTGTCCATTCATTTATGCATCACAACATTTATTTATCCATCCAAATATTTATCCACCTGTATCCATGTACCATCCATCCACCTACCCATCTGCCCACCCATCCACCCATTCATTTATTCACCCAGCCAGCCATCTGTCCATCCATTTCTGCATCAAAACATTTATTCAATGATCCAAATATCTATCGACCTAATCATCCATCCATCCGTGCATCCATCCATGCATCCATCCAGCCATCTGTGCATCAAAACATTTATTCATTCATCCAAATATTTATCCACCTATCCATCCATCCATCCACTCATCCACCCATCCATTTATTCATCCATCCACCCATCTGTCCATCCATTTATCCATCAAAACATTTATTATCCATCCAAATATTTGTTCACCTATCCATCCATTTATCTATCCATCCATCCAACCATCCATCCATCCAGCCAGCCAGCCAGCCAGCCAGCCAGCCAGCCAGACATCCAGCCATCCATCCATCCATCTATCCATCCATCCATCCAGCCAGCCAGCCAGACATCCATCCAGCTATACATCAAAACATCTATTCACCCATCCAATGACCACCCAGCAAATGTTCCCTGCACACTCTCTGCAGACCAGTTCCTGGGTCACTCTGGCCCTGCCCCAGCCCCTCCCTGGCCAGCCCAGTCCACCTGGCCCGGCTCACTTGCTGTCCAGCAGGTCCATGATGGGCTGTAACACATTGTCAGCATCCTGGGCCACGCTACTGCAGGCACTGGCTGGCACATTGCCTGTGCCCTTAACCTGGCTAAGGATGTCACCCATCTGTTTGACACACTCTTCAATGTGTGGCTGGAAGCTGGGGACACAGAAGGGAAGGGCTCAGACCAGAGGAAGGGCTGGATGAAGACGCAAATGCTGACCTGTGGTTGTTAAGGTCATAATCAGCATCACAGCACATAATCAAGCAAGAATGAAGAATCATAACAGCAGAACCAGGCAAAAGGATAAGACATTTGCCTGTTGTTCATTCTCAAAATCCTACTCAGGTACTATTATGGTCATCACCCACACTTTACAGAGGAATAAAAAAATATATAAGGCTCAGAGAGGTTAAGTGATTCCCCCAAGGGAGTCACTAGTCACAGCTAGTAAGCAGTAAAGCCAAGATTTGAACTCAGCCTTGTCTAACTCTGAGCCTGCAATCTTCATTTCTACATCTGCTGAGCCTCCAGATGCCCCAGGCTCAGAGGGCTGGGGGCTGTTCCCTCCCCACTGCCCCCAGCCCTGGAGATGCTCCCACCTGGTAGCAAACACCCGGCTGAGTTCGTCCAAGACATTATTGAGTTTCACCTGAAGCTCCTTCAAGATGTCACTGGCTTCGGCATCCAACTAAGGAGAGAGAAGGGACATCAGGCCAGGTCCAGTAAGCATCCACACGTACTGGGCACTTTCTCATCTGACCCAGGGAAAGGGATCCCAAGGGGCTGCAGGGGAAACTGAGGCACAGAGAGTTGCACGGCATGCCTGGATTTAAGAGCATGGTTGAGCTGGAATTTATCCCCAGGCCTGGTGGCATATGAGCTCGGGGGCCTGCAGGAACACACGCAATGGTGGGGGTGCCCCCATCCCTTCTCCAGCCCTGCCTGGGCCCTGCCTCACCTCCTTCCCTCCCATGGCTTCGAACATCTTCTCCAGCTGAACTCGTAGCTGTTGCGTGTTGTTCATGAGGATGCAGGGCTGTGGAGGGGAACAGAAAGGGGAGTCAGGCCTCAGGACCTCTCCCCAGAGCCCCCCTACCCACTGCCAGGGACCTCGGGATGGTTTCAGGGTCTGGGTTTGGAGGAAGCTGGGGTTCTGCAGGGTCACCTGCAGATGGAAGGCAGCATTTGGGCTCAGGTTTCTGGGCGTGTTGTCGGGAGGGGGCATCTCTGGGGATTGGTGGGACAAGGAGGACTCAAGTAATCTCCCAACCCCAGGCCCGGTAGGTCCATCAGAGGGGCTGGGAACTCTGGGGTAGTGCAGTTTCCTGCAGGGGCCCAAAGTTTTCCAGTTCACACCCCGAAGGCTTCATTTGCAACAGCCAACAGTGCCACACTAAGGTGGGTGCCCTCACACCCAGATGTACACACAAGATCCCCCAAAGACACACAAATCCAGACAGGCACAGCCAGACACAGCCACAGACACACACTCACACCATGCACAGTCAACACAGCCAGACGTACACACACACTCACACTCACTTATACTCTCACACTATATGCAGTTAACTCAGCCAGACGAAACATGGTCGCACACACCCAGACACGCACAGTTGGACACACACATAAGCATACACACACACTACAACCGGTTAACACAGCTAGATAAAATACGAGATGTACACCGAGATGTGCACAGTTGAACACACACACACATACACACACTCATGCTTTACCCAATTAACACAGACGGATAGAACATGGCTAGACACCCACACTCAGATATGTACAAACACACACAGACAGTCACACGTATGCTCACGTTATACCCACTTAACACAGCTAGATGAAACGTAATCAGGCATGCGCACTTAGATGTGCACAGCCAGACTCACACACACATTCATGCTACACCCAGTTAACAAAGCCAGCACACTCAGATGTTCACGGACTCACACACACACAGTATACCAGCCAACACAGACAATACACAGTCACATGCACTCGGATCCCATACACTCAGGCACACGCAACTAGATACACTCTGATCACACACATTCAAACAAGCACCTCTAACCACACACGCAAGCCAGTCAGATTACACACAGCTGGACACACATAGCACCAGGTGTCAGGGCCCTGGGAAGAAGGGAGCCCTGGGGATGCTGAATGGGGCTGAGGAGGGGATAGGTCAGGGGCCCCCGCAGGTCACCACTTTCTCCTTCTCCTTGGAGCAGTAGGAGGCAAAGTCCTTGGAGATGATGTCTGCGTACTGGAGGAGCACATTACTGATGGTCTGGGAAGACACAGAGTGTGGGTGAGAGGAGAGGCTGGGACCAAGGCAGGTTCCAGTCACCAGGTGCCATCAAGAGCCACTAGTGAGATCAGTGATGAGCTCAAACCTATTAGCACCTAAGATGGACCCTTGGGCTAGGCAGATTCTCCACCCAAGATGACCATCAAGGCCTAGAGGAGGTGCCACTCGGTGAAGACAATCATTTTATGTAGACCCAGCTCTTTTTCTTTGTTCTTTTCTTTTCTTTTTTTGAGACAGAGTCTTGCTCTGTGGCCCAGGCTAGAGTGCAATGGCATGATCTCGGCTCACCACAACCTCCGCCTCCTGGGTTCAAGCAATTCTCCTGCCTCAGCCTCCTAAGTTGCTGGGACTACAGGCAAATGACACCACACCCAGCTGATTTTTGTATTGGGGTTTCACCATGTTGGTCAGAATGGTCTCGAACTCCTGACCTTGTGATCTGCCCGCCTCGGCCTCCCAAAGTGCTGGGATTACAGATGTGAGTCACCGCGCCTGGCCAACCCAGCTCTTTTTCAGAGCAACCAAGCATCATATTAACCCAGCCTCAACTACAAGTATGACCTGATCTTAAATCAAAAGCCAGTTCCTACCTGCAATCCCCAAGGTCAACACAGCCTAATGCCAATCAATCAAACCTCAACCCCAATGATCCCAACCCTCAAACTCACCCCAAGACTCACTCAAATTCTGTATCAATCTCAGCACTCACTCCAACCTCGATCCCAAATCAAGACGCAGCCCAGCCTCAAACTCCAACCAAACGGCGTTGCCAACTGCACCAATGACCTCAAATCCTCAGTTCACACCCTGAAGTCTTCAAAACATTTATTCAGGCAGGAGCGGTAGCTCACACCTGTAATCCCAGCACTTCGGGAGGCCAAGGCGGGCGGATCACAAGGTCAGGAGTTCAAGACCAGCCTGACCAACATGGTGAAACTCTGTCTCTACTAAAGATACAAAAAATTTAGCTGGGCATGGTGGTGTGCACCTGTAATTCCAGCTTCTTGGGAGGCTGAGACAAGGAGAATCACTTGAACCTGGGAGGCAGAGATTGCAGTGAGCCGAGACCACACCACTACACTCCAGCCCAGGCAATAGTGCAAGACTCTGTCTCAAAAAAAAAAATTATTTATCCATCTAAATATTTACCCACCTATATCTATCCACCATCCATCCATCTACCCATCCACCCACTCACCCACCCACCCATCCACCCATCTCAACCTGATCTCAAACTGCACCTCAACTTCAACCTGAGCCTACACCTCAACTCCAATGCCAACCTCAACTCCAATCTCAGTGTAAACACCAGCCCCAACCCCGACCTCCAGCCAAACCTCAACTCCAACCTCATCTCAACCTCAACTTCAACCCAACGTCAATCCCAGCATCAGTGACACCACCATCCCCAACTGTAACCTATCTCCAACTCTGACCTCAATTCCCCACCTCTGACCCCAGCCCCCAGCCCCAACCCTGCCCACTTTCCCACACCTTGGCAAAGCGTCTCATGTAGTGCCCCACAATCTGGGGGTCAGGGCACTCAAGTTTCTTGATGATTTCAAAGCTCTGGTTGAGTTGGGAGAAGACATCCACCACGGAACAGGAGAACAGAGCATGCTCTGAGGTCTGCTGGAACTGCAGGGGAAAGAAGGCCGGGGGAAGGAGGAGATCAGCGCCAGAGAAGCCCCAGAGCCCGACTCTCCCACTCTCCACAGGGAGAGTCAGAGACCACCTTCCCCAGGGTGAGATGGCAGAGGCTGAGGTTGACTTAGAGCCAACCTCTAGAGGTGGACACGGAAGCCAGGGTGTATGGAGACGTTTGGCTTGATGGAACTCACATCAAAAAAAATATTTTTTTTTAAAGACGGGTTTCACCATGTTGGTCAGGCTGGTTTCGAACTCCCAACCTCAGGTGATCCACCCACCTCAGCTTCCCAAAGTGCTGGGATTACAGGCGTGAAACACCACACCTGGCCTGGAACTCACATTTTGTAGTTGATGAATAAACAAAAGATTTAAAAAACCATGAGCGAGACAAAGATGGCGGATACCTATCAGAGACCGGCCTCATCCCAAGGGCAAATTTCCCCCGAAACTCTACCTCAACAGAAAGATTAGGAACTTGGTTGTGGGTTGGCCTTCTTACCCCATCCTTCTTGTCTCGCTCCAGGGCGCCATGCAGGAAATCCCGGGACACCTCCTCATTCTCGTCCAGCCACTGGATGACGAAGGGTTCAAACCATCTGGAATGAAGAGCCGGGGTGGGGCTCTGCCAGCTCTTGGCTTCCTCCACCTCTGCGCTGCCTGGTTCTGACCCAATGCTAGGTGGTGCTACAGTGGCCCCTACTCTTCCTGGAGCTCTCCCTGCAGCCTTGAGCGGCTGCCCCTCCGCCCACCTCCTGCACTGAGCCTCAGTTACCCGACTAATGAAATAGATTGAGTGGCCCCTTTTACAGCAGGGCCCAGACCTGTGGGAATCCTAGTTCAGATACACTGCCCATATCAAGTGGGTTTTTTCTCTGAGCTCTTGTTTGGTTTTATTTCATTTTATTATTGCGACAGAGTCTCACTCTTTCATACCTCAATCCAGGCTGGAGTGCAGTGGTGCAATCTCTCCTCATGGCAACCTCTGTCTCCTGGGTTCAAGCAATTCTCCTGCCTCAGCCTCCTAAGTAGCTGGGACTACAGGCATGTGCCACCACGCCCAACTAATTTTTATATTTTTTAGTAGAGTTGGGGTTTCACCATGTTGGCCTGGCTGGTCTCGAACTCCTGACCTCAGGTCATCCTCCTGCTTCGGTCTCGCAAAGTGTTACAATTACAGCTGTGAGCCACTGTGCCCAACCAAGCTCTTGTTTTTCTTTTCTTTCTCTCTTTTCTTTTCTTTCTTTCTTTTCTTTTTTCTTTTCCTTTTTTTTTTTTTTTTTGAGACAGGGTCTTGCTCTGTTGCCCAGGCTGGAGTGCAGTGGTGCGATCTCAGCTCACTGCAACCTCTGCCTCTCGGGTTCAAGTGATTCTCCTGCCTCGGCTTCCTGCATAGCTGGGATTACAGACACATGCCACCACATCTGGCTAATTTTTGTATTTTTAGTGGAGACGGGGTTTTATGACGTTGGCCAGGGTGGTCTCAAACTCCTGACCTCCGGTGATCCACCCACCTCAGCCTCCCTAAGAGCTGGGATTACAGGTGTGAGCCACTGTACCTGGTCAATTTTTGTATTTTTGTAGAGCTGAGGGTTTGCCTTGTTGGCTAGGCTGGTCTCGAACTCCTGACCTCAGGTGATCTCCTGCCTTGGCCTCCCAAAGTCCTGGGATTACAGGCACAAGCCACTGTGCCTGACCCATTCACTCATTTTAGAGATGGGGTCTCACTACCTTGTCCAGGCAGGTCTTGAACTCCTGGATTCAAGCAAGCTTCCTGCCTCAGCCTCCCAAATTGCCAGGACTCCAGGCATGTGCCACTGTGCCTGGCCATTTGGCATCTTTAACTCTCCAATTTCTCCTCCGCAAAATAGGAGTTAAAATGATCCCACCTTAACTCATAGAATTGTCAAAGGATAAAATGAGAAAGTCGCATGCTTCCTGTTGTTGTTATGACTAGGCCAGGCTAGGAATTTTCTGGGCTATAGGAGTCAACTGCTCAATGGCTGAGCCTAGAGAACACTGGATTCGAGCCCAACCTGTGCCCCCGATGCCCAGGTAACATGAATAGGTCAGCCCTCCCCTCTGGGTTTCCTTCTAGCAGTCAGTGCTATGGCTCTGGCTTGGGCTGGGCTTGAGGCAAGGGACTTACGCAGGGTACTCAGGCACACGGTCCTTAAAGGCAGGAAGTTCTGTCACATACTCATTGTAGAGCCATTTCACCTTGAAGTGGAGGTTCATGTAGTCGGCACTCTTGCATAGACGATGTTTGTCATGCTCTGGCCAGGGACAAAGAGGGTGGCACAGCTGGAAGGTCTGCCACCCTGTGTCTCGGCAGAGAGGCTGCCCACTCTGGCCGTCACTGATGTCCAACTCAGGCATAAGGGTATAGGGTACTCACAGCCTTGGCGGGGGACACAGAGGAGCAGCCACCTCTGTGGCCAGGCTGGGGAACACTGGGGCGGGAAACTCACCCTCCATGGCATACTTCATGTCTTGGGCAAACAGATTCCACATCACTTCAGCGCTGATTTTACCCACATTCAGCTCCTGGGGAAACCTGGCAAAGGCATGGAAGTATAAAGCTTTGGCAGGCAGAAGACAGACGGTATGGGCTGCTTTGTCCTTCCCTGCCCTAGGAGTGTAGGATAGGGTAGAGGGATTTGGGTTCAGGTTCCCTCATAGCCACTGCTGGCTGACTCTGCACTAAGGCTTCGTTTCTTCTTGAGCCTCCACCCACTCATCCATCTGTCCTTCCATTCATTCATTCATCCACTCACACAACTATTCACCCATACATTCACCAACTCATTTATCTATCATCCATCCATCCTTCCATCCATTCATTCACCCACTCATGCAACTAACTATCCATCCATCCACCCACTTACCCATCTGTCTATTTATCCGTCTACCCATCCATCCATCCATCCATCCATCCCTCTATCTGTTGGGAGAAGCAGAAATGGAGGAAGGGCTTACAGTGTGCCTACATAAATTGGTTGCATGTATAAAAGAAATCAGGAACAATAAACTGTGGAAGGCCACAGAAGGCCTCTGGGGAGGAAGGCCTCTCCATGCCTTATGTTCCAGTGCAGGGTGACCTAGGCTCTGTTACCATAAATATTGTGCTCAAGGACGTAAAACCCCTCTGTAGCACTATGACATAGCCAGACTTGTAGGTTCCTTGTAAGGCCCGCATTCCACCAGCTGCACATAGATAATAGGCTAAGGATAACCGCATGTTCTCGTTTTGTGAAACTCCCAAACCGCCACTGTTATCAAACTTTAGAATGACACACCAGTTCCGGCTCACTGATTCACTCCACCATCACGTCACCCTCTCCCGACCATCACTCCACCCCTACCCTATAGATCAAAGTGATTGTAGCCAATAAATAGTGTGAGATCAGAGCTCGGGGCTTTCACTGCCTCCAGGAATAAGTGATGGCCCCCTGGTCCCACTTTCACCCTTAATCTGTCATTTTCTCAATCCTTTGTTGCCACGGAACTTGGGGTACCCACGGGTGATGTGGGGGCTGGTTCCCTACATCTATCCATTCATTCCGTTACTATGCAACTATGCACCCATCCATTCACCTATTCATCCATCCATCCCTCCATCCATTCATTTGCTCGTTCATCCATCCACTCA
>NW_016107595.1:1597554-1599741 GCF_001604975.1 Cebus imitator
CTTCCATCATCCGCCTACCTATCTATCCTTCCATCCATTAATGAACCCACTCATCCAACTACCCACCTATATCTATTCATCCATCCACCCATCCCTCCATCCATGTATTTACTCTCGTATCCAGCTATCCATTCATCCATTTACCCATCCAACTGTCCATCCATCCATCTTTTTTTTTTTTGAGACAGGGTCTGATTCTGTTACCCAGTCTAGAGTACAGTGGTGTGATCTCAGCTCACTGCAACCTCCACATCCCGGGTTCAAGTGATTCTCGAGTCTCAGTCTCCCAAGCAGCTGGGAGTATGGGTGCGACCACCAAACCCAGCTAATGTTTTGTATTTTTAGTAGAGATGGGGTTTTGCCATATTGGCCAGGGTGGTCTCGAACTCCTGAATTCAGGTGTTCCTTCCGCCTCGGCCTCCCAAAGTGCTGTGATTACAAGCATGAGCCACCACGCCCGGCCCATCCATTCATTTATCCACACACTTAACCTTCTACAAATCTACCTGTCCATCTATTAATTCATCCATTCATCCACCCACCCTTCAATCCATCCAAATCCCTGATCTGAATTCCCTAACTAACCAAGATATGTTAATGTCCCAAAGTTAGAGCCCTCCCTAGCACTCATGTGGCAGAGAAATAGAACACAATAGCTCATTCAGCTAACACAAATGAAAATTCTACAGACGTGGAAGTCCACAAATGGAGACTGTGTACATATCCACACACAACTACACAAGATTGTATATTGTACAATATTGTTATGTTGAAGTATGTTCACTCTTCTGCATACACATACACATAATAAAACCCATTGACCACAACAACAGACAAAATCACTTACCTCCATACGTGTAAGTACAATGCTATTTAAATGTACAACACATAGTAGAGTAGCACATGGTACTACCTGAGCAACACTTGCTAATTATCCCACACACATACAAAATTGTATACAGTTATTCACGCAAATGAATGCATACGAAATACATGTCTGATTATACCAGTGATTGTGAACATGCACACAATTTTATGTTTATGTTTGCAAATTGTACCCATGTTTGAATGCTGCACAGGCACAATCAGACCCCTCATTACCCCCAGATACATTTATGTACATTTGTATCATTAGACTCGATCACCTTGACACACAAGACACAAAGTTGTATACATACACACGACGACACCCAGATGATTAACTACACAGAGACATGACTCACTGGTTGAGGCAGGGAGTGTAGGAATTCTTGTCTTCCTCAATGATGGACACTATGAGGGTAATCAGCTTGGACCAGAAGTCGAGGTTCTTGATGCTGGGACCCTGTTCCTCTGGGGGAACTTCCCCCTTCTTGGCCTGAAATGGGCAGTGGAGGCCTCGGTTACAGGGGGCCAGAGGTTGGTGCCTCGGTCGGTTTATTACCCAGGAAAAGAGGTTGTTGAGGAACGGCTCCGATTACCATGTGTGTGGTTCAGGTAGGAAGTCTACAGAGAAAGTAACTAAACTCATAAACTGCTCCAAACACAGCTTGTGTCAATGCAGCTTGATGAAGCTTAAGATTTTAGACTCCACTCTAAAACTGAATGGAAATAAATGAAACCCAATTCATTTGAACAAACCCAGCCCCACTAAACCAAATGGAACTGAAATGAATGCAAATTAAGCCCACTTAGCTTAACGGAAGTCAGTTCTCCTCGGTGTTGAATCAACGGAATTGAACTTGGGCCAATTATACTGAATGGAGTGAAATTCAACCTAACTGGATTGAATTAAACTCAAATGAACTCCATTGGATTGAACCAAATCAACTTGTCCAAGACCAACATTAACCCAAATCAAAACAATGGAAATAAATCGACTTGAACTCAACTCTACACCAAGTCAACCCAATCTGACTCTACCTACCTAAACGCAGCCTAACATACCCAGGCCAATGCAACCCAGTGTTTGTTAATCAATGGAAATGAGTGTCATCAGCTGAAATTAGCCCAATTCAACCCAACTCAACTGACATCAATTGCTTCTAATCCAACAGCCCAGTTCATCCGAACTCAAAACAATTTAACCCAGTTGAGAACAACTTGACTTGAATCTAAATGAACTAAATGGAAATGAATGAATTTGTACTCAATAACAGTCAGTGCAATCAATCAACTTAGTTCCGCTCACTTTTTTTTTTTTTTTTT
>NW_016107595.1:1600395-1619662 GCF_001604975.1 Cebus imitator
GAGTTTCACTCTCATTGCCCAGGCTAGAGTGCAGTGGTGTGATCTCGGCTCACTGAAACCTTCGCCTCCCAGGTTCATGAAATTCTCCTGCCTCAGCCTCCCGAGTAGCTGGGATTACAGAGATGCACCACCACACCCAGCTAAGAACAATTTTAACTTAAGTCAACTGAATAGAAATAAACAGAAGGAAATTGATTATGGTTGAGCTAAACAATCTAATCTAATCCAGTTCACCTCAACTCAATTCAAATGAGAGTGAGACTGATTCCAAGGCTAGTCAACTGAATGTAAAGGAACAGAATGAAATCAAACTGAACTGAACACAGCTTGTGTGTTATATCCTATCAGAACCTGGGATAAGGGCTGCCTCCAGCTCCCACAGTCTCCGAGATCCCGCCATCTCAACACTAATCATCCCTGTTTGTATATTTCCAGTTTGTACATCTTTCCCTCATAATAGGCCATAACCTCCTTATAGGTGGTGGTGCCTGCCTGTAACCCTAGCACTTTGGGAGGCTGAGGTGGGAGGATCACTTGAGCCTGGGAGGTCGAGCCTGCAGTGAGCCATGATCGCATCACCACACTCCAGCCAGGGCAACAGATCCCATCTCGAAATAAATAAATTAATTAAATTCAACTCAACATTGATTGAACAGTGACTGCATGCCAGACATAAATTTTTATGCCAGGCCGGGCGCAGTGGCTCATGCCTGTAATCCCAGCACTTTGAGAGGCTGAGATGGTGGATCACCTGAGGTCAGGAGTTCAAGACCAGCCTGGCCAACATGGTGAAACCCCATCTTTACTAAAAATACAAAAAATTAGCCGGGTGTGGTGGCGGGGACCTGTAATCCCAGCTACTCAGGAGGCCGAGGCAGGAGAATTAAACTCGGGAGGCAAAGGTTGCAGTGAGCTGAGATCGCACCACTGCACTCCAGCCTGGGCAACAAGGGTGAAACTGTGTCTCAAAAAAATTAAAAAAAAAAATTTTTTTTATGCCAAACTCAACTACGCAACCAAGTGTACTAAATGCCTACTATATTTTATCTAAAGCTTATAGTTCATGAACTCTTCTCCCTAATCCTGAGATGTGGGTTAAGGATTCCATTTTACAGAGCAAGATATTGAGGTTCAGAAGAGTTAAATCCCACAGGAAGGGGCGGAGCTGGGACTTGAGCCTGTGTCCCCCTGGTGTCCCCGTTCCCTTCTGACCCATCTAGGGTCTCACCGGGTCTGTCTGGTACTCCCGGCTGTAGAGTTCATGACAATTGTTGAAGATGTACTCGTAGGTAGAATTAAGGCAGGCTTTCACACAGTCCTTTACCACCTGGCTGGCTCGGGGCGGGCTCTGGAGTTCTTGTACCTGAAGGGAGGGAGAGAGGCATAGGCGGCCACAGCTGGGACAGGAAGTCCCCAGAAGTGACTGCAAGTCATTTTGGGTTTAACGAAATGAAGTGGAATGGAGGGAGAAGGTTACTGAGAAAGGCTGCCATTCTCCAGGAGAAATGTCACTTGTCCCGAGAGCTAGGAATCCTAGAGAACCTTCCCTGGAGGGCAAGTGCAACCGGATCTTTTCCTACCTTCATCCGAAAGAAGGTGATGCTGGTGAGAAGGTCCACAGTGGATTTGAGGTCCTGGAGTCTCTCCGGGCTGCTGGCTGGGAAGTTATTCTGTTGGAAACAGGAAGAGAGGTGGGGTTATGGAAGAAGACTGGGGGAGGATGGGAGACTGCTTTTTAGGGGGATACAAAGTCTCCCTGGTTTCAGGTTGGGGGTTGATTAGAGCACCTCAAAGTGACTGGGTGGGGGTCTGCTTGGATGCACCAAGCACGTTAGGGCAGGTGGTACTCGTGCAGGCGTACACACGCCAGAGGAACACATCGTAAGTGTGGAGATGGGTCCCCTCATGCACACACCTGTTGGTAGCTTTCCCCTCCAGGCACACACACGTGCACGGGGCCAGGAAATCCTCATGCATGCACTTCCTACCCGGTACATGGAGAGGTCAATCCGCAGAGAGTTATGCAGCTGGTCCAAGAGTTTCACAAAGCGCTCTTTCTGAGGAGGAAGGGGAGGAGGGAGGATGGATGGAGGCAGGATTTGGCTGCCATGCTGGCTGAGCGCCTACTGTACACTAAGTACACCCCATCCACCACCCTCATAATGTCAATTTCCATTCAATTGCATCCTCTTATGTTTATTTTTTTGAGACAGGGTCTCGCTCTGTCGACCAGGCTGGAGTGCAGTGGCACAATCTCAGCTCACTGCAACCTCTGACTCCAGGTTCGAGTGATTCTCCTTCCTCAGCCTCCCAAGTAGCTTGGACTACAGGCACAGGCCACCACACCTGGCTAATTTTCTTTCAGATTTTTAGTAGAGATGGGTTTTCACCATGTTGGCCAGGCTGGTCTCAAACTCCTGGCCTCAAGTGATCTGCTCACCTCGGCCTCCCAAAGTGCTGGGATTACAGGCATGAGCCACCTCGACCGGCCTCCATTCTAGAGCATTCTACAGAGGAATCAATGGAGGCTCAGAGACAGCAAGTGACTGGTGGAAAGTCACACAGCAATCTGGTCTAGACTGGGGACCCAGGAGTCACATCAGTTCTGACCAGCATAAAGTTGGGCTTTCCCTCATTCTCCAGTCCCAGTCCCCAGGACTGACCCCGAAGTTGGAGGCGGCGAAGCGGTCGGAGGCAGACACGTTGGTGGAGGCGGTGGTGTGCGCGTAGTAGGCATTGATGTTGGCGAGCAGGGTGCTCATGACGGCGGGCACCCCCGGGCACATATACTTGGAGGAGAGGCAGGCAAAGTGGCTGGAGAGAGGGACCAGGAGACACTGGGCCAGGGGTCCAGCCAGGATGGACCAAGTTCCCCCCAGAACACCTCCAAGACAGCATCTGTGAGTGGCTCTCTGTCACCACCCAATCCCTCCCCTGGCTGATTCTGTCCTTGGAGTCTCTGCATCTCCTCTCCCCTCCATCGTTATATCCATTTGAGTTGCTCTAACTCTGCTTCTTTTTTTTTTTTTTTTGAGATGGAGTCTCACTGTCACCCAGGCTGAAGTTGAGTAGTGCAATCTCAGCTCACTGCAGTCTCCACCCACTGGGTTCAAGTGATTCTCCTGTCTCAACCTCCTGAGTAGCTGGGACTACAGGCATGCGCCACCACACCTGGCTAACTTTTGTATTTTCAGTAGAGACGGGGTTTCACCATGTTGGCCAAGATGGTCTCGATCTCTTGACCTCGTGATCCGCCCGCCTTGGCCTCCCAAAGCGCTGGGATTACAGGCTTAAGCCACCGTTCCTGGCCTCTATCTCTGCTTCTAACTCCTCCCTGTCACTCCAGGTGTCAATCACAGGGCTCTCCTGATCTCCAGGGGAATTACGGAACCCCCTCCCACCACCACGCCCACTTCCTCTCTGGCTCCTCCCCCTCAGAATCCCCCACAGCACCACTTTTTTTTTTTTTTTTTTGAGACAGAGTTTCCCTCTGTCACCCAGGCTGGAGTGCAATGGTGCGATCTTGGCTCACTACAACCTCTGCCTCCCGGGTTCAAGTAATTCTTCTGACTCAGCCTTCTGAGTAGCTGGGACTAGAGGCGCATGCCACCATGCCTAGCTAATTTTGTATTTTTAGTAGAGATGGGGTTTCACCACATTGGCCAGGCTGATCTCGAACTCCTGAACTCATGATCCGCCCGCCTTGGCCTCCCAAAGTGCTGGGATTACAGGCATGAGCCACCACGCCCGGCCGTCAGTGCCCTCTTGGTGACCTCCCTCTTGTTTCCTGCACCTCACCCTCATGTCCACCCCAGCCTGCGGCCTCACGTCATGGCTTGGTAGATGGACTCGACGCCGTAGCGCATGGCAAACTCGTCCACAATCTCCTGGGCTGTCTCATCGTAGTAAACCTTCCAGGCGTCATCGCCCTTGGCATCCGGGATCTTCACGACCCCGTTGTTCTGCACATCCGTCACGAAGTGGAAGAGGTTCTGCCACCATGGGGGAGAAGGCATCATCATGGAGAGTGCAAGGGGTCGCCAGGGGTCAGAGGTCCTAGGGTCTGGGGCAGCTTACATCATACACCTGCTTGTTTACTCTTTAATTCATTCATCTCCTCTCATCCATCCACACAGCCACCCATCTAACTACCCCAAATTTCACCCATTCACTCTTCCAACCTTTCAGTAAAGATCCATCCATCCATCCATCCATCCACCCATCCATCCACCCATCCACCCACCTACCCATCCATCCATCGACCCATCCACCCACCCACCCAGCCATCCATCCACCCATCCATCCCATACATTGATATATAACTTAATCCACCTGTCCAATCATTCATTCTTCCATAAACCAACCATCCGTCTACCCATCAACTTACCCATCCATCCATCTATGCATCTATTCTTCATCTGTCCACCAACTACTCACAACCATCCATCTAAATACTCAAAAATTATGAACCCACTTTTCAATACTTTCAATAATTCAACCACATGTCCTTCCATGCATCCACCACCCACCCATTCATCCATCTGTCTGTCCATCCATCCATCCATCCATCCATCCACCTATCTACCCATCCAACTATCAACAAGTTCACTTGTCTACTCATCCTTCCTTCTAATAATTCAACCACACATCCACCCATCCCATCCAATACAGCTTAACGTTCTCATCCAGCAACTCATCTATCCACCCATTCAATCATCTGCCCACCTATCAAGTTATCCATCCATCATTCTTCTATATCTATTGATCATCTATCCAATTACCCCAAAATTCACCCATCCATGCATCTGTACTTCCAATAGTTCAACCACATATCCATCCATCTGTCCATCTATCATCCATTTAGTCATGAATCTACCCAATAACTCATCCATCTCTCCATCCATCCTTTTATCTACCTCATCACTCATTCATTTATTCAGTCATTCACTCATTCACCAGCATTCATTCAACAAACTAGTTCCTGGGAATAGAGTTCTTTCCAGGAACCCCCAGGCAGCCGGAAGAGACATACCCAGACACAGACAGCCCAATCCTGAGTGGTTAGGGCTGGAACAGAAGGAAGAATCTGATGGTGAGTATGAGAGTCAACCTGGAGGCCAAGGAGGGCTTCCCAGAGGAGGCGACCCTAAATCTGGATCTTGATGGATATAAAGGGAATGGCATGGTAGGCAGTCTCAGAGAGCCAGGAGAGTGTGAATAGTGTGGCCAGAAAGAGGAAGGGCGGGAAGAAATGGTGAGTGGAGGTGGCATGGGAGGGGCTGAGCAATGAAGCTCACCTCATGCAGACAGGTGTACTGGACGTGATATGGGGCCACCTTCTCCTCGCCTTTGATCTCCACACTGATGTGGAGCCGGATGGCGCCCGACACGGCAGATTTGTCAGTTCGCTTGTCTGTGGGGCAGAAAAGGATGACCAGAGTCAGAACCTCTCACTATAGCTGTGGGCAATTTTTAATAGATGCACGATTCCGTTGTCCTCCCAGACCTCCGGAAACTAAGGCCTGGCGTCTCTCTTCTGATTGGCTCCCTAGGCTTGAGTCTCTCTGCTTAGGCTAGAATTCCTTAAGCCCTGTTTCTCCCTTCAAACAAGGATCCCAGACCTTGCTTCTTCACTCAGGTTAAGTTCCTGGGTGTGTGCCTCCCTCCTTAGACTAGCAGCCCTAGACCCTGCTTCTTGCCCAGTCTGAGCTCCCAGGATCTGCCTCCCCCATCAAATCACACTCCCCAGAAACTACACATCTTAGACACGGTTCCTGGGTCTGTGCCTCTCTCCTCTGACTAGGATCCCCAGGTCTTGTCTCCTGCCTCCCCCATCAGAATGGGATATGTAGATCTCCTCCAAACTAAGAGATTTCTGGGCTCTACTCAACCCTCTCAGGCTGGGTCCTTTCTACCCCTTCAGATTAGGCTCATTAGATTGGACTCCCCAGATTCTACTTATTTTCTTTTTTTTTTTCTTTTTCCTTTTTTTCGAGATGGAGTCTTGCTCTGTAGCCTAGGCTGGAGTGCAGTGGTGTGATCTCGGCTCACCGTAACCTCTGCTTCCCGGGTCCCAGTTCAAGCAATTCTCCTACCTCAGCCTCCTAAGTAGCTAGGATTACAGGCATGAGCCACCATGCCCAGCTAATTTTTGTATTTTTTAGTAGAGATGGGTTTTCACCATGTTGTCCAGTCTGGTCTTGGAACTCCTGACCTAGTGATCCACCCACCCTGGCCTCCCAAAGTGCTGGGATTACAGGCGTGAGCCACTATGCTGGCCTTTTTTTTTTTTTTTTTTTTTTTTTTTTTTTTTTTTTTTTTTTTTTGAGATGAAGTCTAGCTCTGTCACCAGGCTGGAGTGCAGTGGTGCAATCTTGGCTCACTACAACCTCTGCCTCCCGGGTTCAAGCAATTCTCCTGCCTCAGCCTCCCGAGTAGCTGGGACTACAGGCGTGCACCACCACGCCTGGCTAATTTTTGTATTTTTAGTAGAGACGGGGTTTCACTATGTTCCCTAGGCTGGTCTCGAACTCCTAGACTCAAGTGATTAGCCTGCCTCAGCCTCTCAAAATGATAAGATTACAGATGTGAGCCACTGTCCAGTGCCCCCAACCTGGATTCTTTTTTTTTTCTGGAGATGGAATTTTGCTTTTGTTGTCTGGGTTGGAGTGCAGTGGTGTGATCTTGGCTCACTGCAACCTCCGCCTCCCAGGTTCAAGCAATTCTCCTGCCTTTGCTTCCTGAGTAGCTAGGACT
Source organism: Cebus imitator (assembly GCF_001604975.1). Taxonomy (NCBI): domain Eukaryota; kingdom Metazoa; phylum Chordata; class Mammalia; order Primates; family Cebidae; genus Cebus; species Cebus imitator. The sequence continues at coordinate 1,607,152 of NW_016107595.1, forward strand.
ACAGACTAGCACCACCATGCCTGGCTAATTTTTGTATTTTTAGTAGAGACAGGGTTTCACCATGTTGGCCAGGCTGGTCTCGAACTGCTGACCTCAGGTGATCTGCCCACCTCCGCCTACCAGAGTATTGGGATTACAGGTATGAGCCACTGCACCCAGCCCAGCTAGGATTCTTAAAGCTCAATCTTCCTTCTTCGATTTGGTTTGTAGGTCTGTGCCTCTCCCCTCAGACTAGGATTACCAGGTCTTGCTTCCTGCCTCCCCCATTAGACTGGGACACGGAGATTCTGTCCCTACCCTCCCGTCTAAGCTGACCTAAGAAATTCCTGGGCTCTGCTAACCCTCCCTGCCTGGGTGCTTCCTGACCCCATCAGATTGGGCTCCTAGACTCTGCCTCCCCCATCAGATCATGCTCCTTGACCAAACTTCTCTCGAGAATGCTTCTCTCCCCTCTTCATGGGCTCCACGCTCTGGCTGGATCCCTGGGACCATCCCCATCCCTTTCAGAACCCGGCTTCTCTCACCCAGGTTGTACCACACGTCCATCTCGCCGCTGAGCGTCCGCACCTCAATGATCGTCTGCCCCAGGAAATCGTCAGATTCCCTCTTGAACCTCTGTTTCACACGGGATTTGATGTCATCATCCTCGTCCCAGACGCGCACCTTGATGCGGTCGGAGGAATTGTGACATTCACTGTGGCGGGAGGAGGAGGCAGGGGCGGGGGTCAGGCGGCCAGCGTGAGTCCTGTCTTTGGAGCCCCCTTTTGGCTGCCCCAGCAGGGAGCCCCGCACGGGCCCAGGGACCCAGCCAGGCACTTACAAGTGGAAATTCTCCTCCCACACCGGGTTGAGGTTCCCATAGATGGTTTTTGTCCGTTTCTTGGTCTTCCCAACTTGGACGGTGACGTAGGGGTCACTGGATCCCGTCTTGTCCTTTGCCTGCAAGCCCTGGGCGCAGACCACTGGAAGACACAGAGGGCGTACACAGGCGTGCACTCAAGGAGCGGGCATGCTGGGACAGTCGCCACAAGCTGCAGGCTGATAACTGGGACACCTGCAGCATGGCTGGAGAGCAATGGCAGGCACGCTGGACTAGCTAAAGGGGTTTCTTTGTTAGTTGTTTTTGAGATGGAGTTTGCTCGTCACCCAGGCTGGAGTGCAGTGGCTTGATCTTGGCTCACTGCAACCTCTGCCTCCTGGGTTCAAACGATTCTCCTGCCTCAGTCTCCCAAGTAGCTGGGATTACAAGCATGTGCCACCATGTCCAACTAATTTTTTTTTTGCATTTTTAGTAGAGATGGGGTTTCAGCATGTTGGCCAGGCTGGTCTTGAACTCCTAACTTCAGGTGATCCACCCGCCTAGGACTCCCAAAGTGCTGGGATTACAGGCATGAGCCACAGCGCGTGGCCTTGCTAGAGAGTTAACAAGGAGGGAGCACCCAACCCATAAGGATGGGAAGGTGCCTCAGCCCCCTTGCCCATGGGTGGGACTTCTTTCAGGTGTGAGCTCCCCGAGGTCGGACACCCAGAAGAACCCATTGCCCCCGAGATCTCCTGCTCATTGGCGCCCCCTGCAGGGTGCCTTCCCTTCCTGACTGACCACCCTAGCTCCGTCCTGGGGTCACTTCCTGGATAACCCACATACCCTGAAATCCTCATCGTCGGATATGTTTATGGGTAAATCCACATGAGTCTGGGTGTGGAGAAATACCAGTATCCCCGCCCCTGAGTGGGGCCACACTGAGCTGCATGAATGACCCCAGGATGGGCTGAGCCGGTTGCCTACAGCATGGTCTGCCCCACGGCATCTCCTTCAGGACACCTTCCATCCCTGTCTCAAGTCCTTGCCAGGGCTTTCTGGGGTCACTTTCCAGATGAACTATGCACCCACAATTCTTCTTCTTGGGGTCTCATTCTGGAGAGCACCAACCAAGAGGCACCCAGACACAGTCCCATGAACAGGCATTTGGAGGTACGCATGTCCCCCCATATGCGTGCACACACGGACATGGGATGGAATGGACGAGATCAGGGACCTGCTGCAAAGGAGAGGGACAGGCCTCAGCGGGTGGAGAAGGAGGGGCCCTGCGGCGGCCCCCGCCCCCTCACCAGTGATGCTGATCTTGGCGGACCACTTGGACGTGCCGTCCAGCACGCTCTGCTTGACCGCCTTCATCTGCTGCGTGTGCGCGGTCTTGGTCACTGCGAAGATCTCCTGGATGAGCTCGAAGATCTCGGGTTTGTTGCGCTCCCGGATCTTCATGCGGTCCTTGAGCACCATGATGATGTTCTGCGTCCGGTCCTCTGCCCCGTGCTTGGAGCTCTTCTCCGCGGCCCCTGCGGACGCCAGAGGCCGGCGCTGACCCCAGCGCGCCTGCCCTGTGGCCCCTCACCAGGGCGAGAGCCCCGCCCCATTCATCAACCGCGGGGGCTCAGGTGTCACGCCTGAAGCCGGTTTCCCGCCTGCTCTCTGTACCACCCACCCAGACCCTTCGCCTTTCCGACTCCTCTCGGAGCCACGCTCCTCTGAGTCCCCATGTCCCTGAGTCCTGCCCTTCTCTGCCTTCCGCCCCTTGGAGTCCCCACAGGTTTTTGGAGCCCCTAAGCCCCACCCCTCTAAGTCCCCGCCCCTTCTCTGAGTCCCACCCCTGAGTCCCCGCCCCCTCTCTGAGCCCCACCCCTGAGTCCCCGCCCTCTCTCTGAGCCCCACCCCTCTGAGTCCCCGCCTCCTCTGAATCCCACCTCTCTGAGCCCCACTCCTCTGAATCCCCTCCCCGTCTCTGATCTCCACTCCTGTGAGTCCCCTCCACATCTCCGAGCCCCTGCCTTCTCTGAGACCTCTCCGCCTTCCAACCCCCTCCTCCACAGTCCTCTCTTAGTCTGAGCCCCTTCCTTCTCTGAGCCCTTCTTCCTCTCAGAGCTACCCCTAGCTAACCCATTTTTATCCAGGGGAGCCGCGTCTTCTCACTAAGCCTGTCCTTTGCACCACCTAGCTAGTCCCTGAGCCCTCCCCATCCCTCTCTGACACCCTAGCAGCTTCTTTCCCCATCCCTCGACGCCCTGGCCCTTTCCCCAGGGAGTCCTGCCCCTCCAGCCCCACCCCTCCCCTTCAGCGGGTCCCTCCCTTGCCCCTCGATGCCCCGCCCCTTGCCCCGCGACGCCCCGCCCCTTGCCCCGCCCCATGGCGCCCCACCCATCGCCTTGCTCCTTCAGCCTTTCTTCCCACGCCAACCCGCAGCCCTGCGCTCGGCCCCGCGCTCACGCTGCAGGCAGTCGGCGTTGAGCAGGTCCTGGCACTTCTCGTGGCACTTGACGCCGCACTCGGTGCAGCGCATGCCCTGCCTCGCGATGCCCCACAGCAGCCCCTCGCACTCGTAGCAGTAGGTGGGCGTGGTGGCCGTCCACACCTCGAAGTTGTGCGGCGTCGTGCACGAGATGGGATAGATTAAGGCTTGCAGGGTCTTCTTGTAAACGTGGTTTTTCTGCAGGGAGGGAGGGGTGCGCTTTGGGGCCCTAACCTGGCGCTGTCCCTGTTTTGTCCCCCTGGGCCCCAGCACGGAGCGCGGTAAAGTCCCAGCCCCTCCCTGCCTCCACGCTGTCGGAATCCAGGCTGCCTCCTCTTCCCCGGGACCCACAGAGGCTTGGACTCTTCCAGAAGCTCCCAGCCCAGTCCATCTCTGACCCGGGGAAAAAGAGGTGCCCCACGTACCAGCTCCTCGTTGTTCAATGTGCTGGAGGCCAAGGCCGAGGTGATGCCCGCTTTCCTGGACTGGACCAGGGACTAGGGAGGTCACAGAAGAGGGAGTCGGGGGGTTGACATCCATGAGATCAGCACCGGGAGGGTTCACAGCCACACATGGGGCCCAAAGCCATATTTTGGAGCCACAACCGCAAATTGGAAACAGGTCACCGACAGCATCCGGGCCAGACCCAGCAAAGAATTAGGAGGTGGTGGAGGCTTTGAGTTAGAAGGGACCCTGGAAAGTGAGCAGCCCCACACCCCGACTCACAGCCTCCAACACAGAGGGACAAGGCAAGGTTCCCCCTGAAACCATGAACTGGGGGCCTGTTACAAGATCCCAGTGGGGGAGTTTGGGGAGAAGACCCCAAGGGGCCCATGTCACCATCACTCACCATGGCCTGAAGTGTCCACGCAGCACGTGGGGGTAGAAATCAGACAACATTAGTCTCAGAGAATGCCTAGCTAGCCCCCAACCCCAGGTTGACCATGGGCAGTTGCCCAGGTTGCACGCTGCTTATAGCGGGCCTGCTCCACTAGGGGAGTAAAGTGGGTGGCTGCTTACCAGGTCACTCACGAGTGGGATAGGCTTCCTCTTGCGGATGTCCGGCATGCTGTCGATGATGATGAGACCGCCCCCTGGGCTGCAAGACACAGAGGGGCATTGAGGGCCCAGACATCCCTATTCCTCACACAGACATCACTTGAGCCATGGGGAGAACACTCAACCTCCTCAGGTGTTAAGGGGTTGAATTGCGTCCCGCAAAAAAAGATATGTTGATTCCTTAACCCTCACTACCTCAGAAGGTGACCTTATTTGGAAATGGGGTTGTCACAGATGTAATTAGTTAAGATAAGGTCATATGGGGCGAGGGTGGATGCTTCATCTAATAGGACTGGTGTCCTTAGGAGAGAGAGAGATGGAAAGAAGGTGGCTTCGTGGCAACAGAGGCAGAGAGTGACGATCTACAAACAAGTATCTACTTGGTGGCTAAGAATTTCAAGCAAACACCAGAAGCTAGAAGAGGCAGGGGAGGAATTCTCTTCTACAGATTCCAGAGGGAGCGCGGCCTGACCAACGCCTTCATTTCAGACTCCTGGCCTCCAGAACTGCGAGACAAAACACTGTCGTGGTTTTAAGCCACCCGTCTGTGGTACTTTGTGATAGCAGTTCTAAGAAATGGAGACAGCAGGCCTCAACCTCCTCATCTGAAAAATGGGGAGATGACGTAGTTGCCCACCTTGAATGAAAACGTGAATTAAGGCAAACCTAAGTTATATACTAAAATATAAACGAAACCTTTCTTTTTTTAGAGACAGAGTCTCGCTCTGTTGCCCAGACTGGAGTGCAGTCCTGCGATCTCAGCTCACTGCAGCCTCCTGAGTTCAAGCGATTCTTGTGCCTCAGCCTCCCAAGTAGCTGGGATTACTGTCACACACCACCACACTGGGCTAATTTTTGTATTTTCAGTGGAGACGGGGTTTCACCATGTTGGCCAGGCTGGTCTTGAACTCCTAACCTCAGGTGACCCACCCACATCGGCCTCCCAAAGTGCCGGGATTACAGGCATGAACCACTGCACCTGGCCCACACCCAGCTAATTAAAAAAAAAATGGGTGCTGGGTGCAATGGCTCACGCCTGTAATCCCAGCATTTTGGGAAGCAGTGGTGGGCGGATCACCTGAGGTCAGGAGTTCAAGACCAACGTGACCAACATGGGGAAACCCTGTCTCTACTAAAAATATAAAAATTAGCTGGGTGTGGTGGTGCATGCTTGTAATCCCAGCTACTTGAGAGGCTGAGGCAGAAGAATCGCTTGAACTCGGGAGGTGGAGGTTGCAGTGAGCCAAGGTTGCACCGTTGCACTCCGGCCTGGGCAACAAGAGCAAAACTCCATCTCAAAAAAAAATTGTTTTTTTTTGTAGCAATGGGGGTCTCGCTATGTTGCCCAAGCTGGTCTTGAACTCCTAGTCTCAAGCGATTCTCCAGCCTCACCCTCCCAAGTAGCTGGGATTACAAGCATGCACCACCACACCCAGCTAATTTTTGTATTTGTAGTAGAGACGGAGTTTCGCCATGTTGGGCAAGCTGGTCTCGAACTCCGGACCTCAGGCGATCCATCTGCCTCAGCTTCCCAAAGTGCTGGGATTACAGACGTGAACCACCGCACCCGGCCCCAAAAGGTTTTCGTTGGCCAATGAGATAGGTACCTGCCGCCAATGACTCCAGACAAGCCCACAGGGCCATTCATGCTACCAAGCTTTCTGCAGGAGCCGACTGAGGCTTAGAGACGCCTAAGCCACATCTTTTCTCGGCAGCCTCCCCTAGTCTGACAGCTTTCTCCTGAGAGAAATATCCTTCACAAATCACGAGCACAGAAATCCCCATTTCAGGCCCTGCATCCCAGGCTCTCTAGCTAGGGCACCTGCTCACTTATTTAGGAATGCCAGCTGCTGTCTCCCTGCCTGTTTGCAAAGGGTGTACAAGGAAGGTCACTATCGTGCTGCTATTTTAAAACCTGAGCACATTTTAAAAATATCTTGTGCATCCTCTAACCTGAAAATCCATAACATAAGAAGATAGATGTGACCACATGCCCCACTGAAGAATAAACAACTATCTTTAAGAGCCCTCACTGTAGCAATAATTGAAGAGATTTGAAAATAGACTCAAAGCAAAAAACTTTGCTCCGGGATTATAAATATATAGTGTATATTTCCCAATAATGTCTAGTTCCTAATAGTGTCTGCTTTATATTGCGTTTATTTATTTGTTTGTTTTTGAGACAGTGTCCCTCGCTGTTGCCCAGGCTGGTGTGCAATGGCGCAATCTCAGCTCACTGCAACCTCTGCCTCCTGGGTTCACGTAATTCTCCTGCTTCAGCAACCCAAGTAGCTGGGATTACAGGTGCCTGGCACCATGCCCAGCTAATTTTTGTATTTTTAGTAGAGAGGGGGTTTCACCTTGTTGGCCAGGCCGGTTTCAAACTCCTGACCTCAAATGATCCTCCCGCCTCAGCCTCTCAAAGTGCTTGGATTATGGGCATGAGCCAGGGCACCTGGCCCTACCTTCAAAGATGACTGTCTTTTGCATCTGCATATGGTTGTGTGCCTTATGAAACTGACATATTGTGCCCAAGCTCAATCTGTCCCCCATCTAAATGGAACCCCTCCCCATCCTCTCTGGGCTGAGGCTCAGGCGCAAACTAGCCTTGAGCTCAGCTCGGGGTTCAAAACTTCCTCCCACCACTCACAGTTCATCACTTACCCGCCTTTGAACCACAGAGATTTGGACATCTCTCCTTCTCCCCGGGCCTGCAGGACAGACAGACAGATATGGCCAGTGTGGTCATCCCTCCCCTCCCCGCAGCGGGCTCCACACCCACTTCTGATCCCCTCTGGGCTGGGAGTCAGATGGCCTGGGTCCTAGTCCTGGCTGAGTGATCTTAGGAAGCTCCCTGGCTATCTCTGGCCTTAGTTTGCCCATCTGTAAGATGGGCTGGGGGAGAAAGAAGCGCCTCTCTTTCACCTACCTCAATGGATCTCAGTCTCTTCATTGGTTACCCTTAAACTCCCTACAGTCTCACAGTCTCACTGGTTCATCTGCTCTTGTGCCCTGGGCCCTTTCCAGGAGTTATGACTTCAGCTTGTACGCCCTCTTACCTTCTGCACCCACCCAATGATAAGCCTCTGTTTATCATTCAGGTCTCAGCCAGACCCAGGGTCCACACCCCCTACCTTCCCTCCATCTTGTAACTAAAGAGTTAACATAGGAGTCCTATCGGGGGAGAGGGAAGCATTCTTCCGTTCTGAAATATTGAGGGGGTGTTTAATTTTTTTTAAAGACAGAGTCTTGCTATATTGCCCAGACTGGTCTTGAACTCCTGGCCTCATACAATCTTCCTGCCTCAGCCTCCTGAGTAGCTGGGACTACAGGTGTGATCCACCCCACTCAGCTCCTGAAATATTTTTTCATTTTTTTCTAGAGACGAGGTCTCATTATGTTGCCCAGGCTGGTCTTGAACTCCTGAGCTCAAGTGATTCTCCTGCCTTGACCTCCCAAAGTGCTGGGATTACAGACGTGAGCTCCTGAAATATTGTTGAAATATTTTGGACATTAATTTTCCTTAAGTGTCATCTCCTCCAGGGAGTTTTCCTGATTGCCTTGGATTAGTTTTGTGCTTTTCCTATGAAATCCAGAGAGCCCTCCATGTTTCTTTTTCTTGTCATATCACTAGTTCCATAGTTTGTTTTTCTTGTATATTGCTAGTTCTATATTTTATTTTTTATTTTTCTTGTCATATCACATAGTTCCAATAGTAGCTGCTATTTGTTTAATTTAATTTGCTGACCTAGTAAAAGTTATCCAAAAGCCTTTTCACTGTGTACTCTTCATCCTTCTAATTTAGAACCATATGTATATACCGCTGAGTCAAAAGACAGATTTCTCTTTTAAGGGTTGTCGTTTTGTTTTGTTTTGTTCTTTTAGTCAGAGTCTTGTTCTGTCGCCCAGGCTGGAGTGCAATGGCATGATCATGGCTCACTGCAACCTCCGCCTCCTGGGTTTAAGCAATCCTCCTGCCTCAGCCTCCTGAGTAGCTGGGATTACAGGCGCCTGCCATCATGCCGAGATAATTTTTGTATTTTTAGTAGATATGGGGTTTCATCATGATGGCCAGGCTAGTCTCTTAGCCAGGTTAGTCTTGAACTCTGGACCTAATGATCCTCCCACCTCAGCCTCCCCAAGTGCTGGGACTACAGGTGTGAGCCACTGAGCCTGGCGACTGGATATCAGAAAACTGATAAGTTTCTTTGGTACTTCTGTGGCCCTGATATTTGATGGTTTAAGCCTCTGGGAGGTCTGTTTAGAATCTCCTTCTGCCAGTCCCACTGCAGGTTGGAGGGTAACCCTGAAGAGCGACACTGCTGTCTCCAGCCCAGGGTGAGCTGAATGAAGGAATAAATGAATGGCCTCCACGCTGCTGCCCATCTGAACAGTCACCCAGACCTGATGTTAATTCTTTCCTTGATTCTTACTCCCCTACTGACCCAGCCGCAGACCTTTCCCTAACCCTGACAATAACCTCCAATTTGACCCTAAGCACTGACCCCTTTGCCTGACACCGATTCTAACCCTGACCTCTGATCTTTGATGGCTGAACTGACCCTGACCTTGATCCCTAACCATGACTTCAGCCCTATTTCTGTCTGTTTTCTCTTCTCCCTCTTGACTTAGAAAGCCCAGGCTGACACTGGGGAGAAGGCTGTGCTGGGGATGGGTGGGACCCGACTTGGTGTGGGGTTTGGGAGTGAGCATAACCCAGCTGGTGTGAATGGGCCATAGGGATGCCTTGGGCCGTGTGCGCGCGGGGCTAAGGGTCAGGGGGGGCATGGGCGACATGAGGCGTGGCCAGGATGAGTGAGGGTGGAGCCAGGGAAGGGCTCCAGTGGCAGGGCATGGGCACAGTGTGGGCACTGCATTGGGCAGGCCCAGGCTGGGCTTGGGTGGGGTGTTGGGCGTGGCCAATCCAGGTGTGGGTGTGGCCAAATCATGTGTGGGCGTGGAATTGGGCGTGGCCTGGCCAGACGTGGCCAGGACAGGGCCAGGCGTATCACTCACCTCCTGCAGCTGCATGCGCACCTTGTTGAAGGCACGCAGCCAGTTGGCTTTGGCCCTGGACATGGAGTCTTGCCCCTCCTGGCCTTCCTCATCCTCTCTTGGTCTGAAACTGAGGCAGGGAACGCCATGAGGCTCCAGTCTGGCTCTCCATGACTCCCGACCTTCCCTCAACCCTAGAGCCGTGCAAGCGATGCAGGCTCCTCATGGCACCTCTGACCCCTCAGAGACACTGGGACCCACCTGTGTCCCCTGGCCCGGCTCGGTGCCCCCACCCATTCCCACACACCCAATGCTTCTTTGACACTGTCACTGTTCCTCGGCTTCCTTGTCACCAGCCCAGCCCCTCTGGCCCCCCTTTTGCCCAGTATCTTGACCTCTCTGACCCCAGCAACCCCTAAGGTCACAACCTCTAAGACTCCTTCATGACTCCCCTGAACCCTCTTTGGCCCCCCTACTCTGCCCTGTCACCTCTGATCCCTTTAAGAAACCCAAGGCCCTGTGACATCTTCAGCCCCGGCAACTACCTAGGTCCATGCCGACCCCATCGTAGCCCTGCTGACTCTGTGACCTTGAGACAGCCCCTCAGCCCCTCGGCCCCCTCCTGTTACCTCTCCTCGGCCTTGGGGGGCTCAGGTTCAGGAACTTCCTCTGCTGCAGGCACCTCTTCGGGCGTGGCTGGCTTGGGGGCTACCTTGGCCATGTCAGGGACCTCGGTGGGTGCCACTGGGGCCTTGTCGTCCTTCCCAGGGGCAGCTGGTGGGAGGCTGATGCGCTTGAAGTCTTTGGGCTCAGCCACAGCCACCTCTTCACGCTGCGCATAGCTGCCCAAATCATCAGGCACCTCCTCCTCCTCCTCCTCCTCCAGCTCCTCCTCATCTTCAGGAAGCTCTTCCTCCTCCAGGAAGTCCTCCAGGTCCTCATCCAGCTCCTCCTCATCCTGGTCCCAGCGAGGTGAGTCTTTGTGGTAGCTGACTGAGCTGTGGCAGGAGTGGTAGGAGTCCCGGTCCCGCTCGTCCTCCATCTCGGAGCCCTGCAGGCTGTGCTCGTCAGGGTCAAAGTCCTCACTCAGCTGTGAGCTTCCCTGGCTCAGCTCCCCGGAGGAGGCGTAGCGACTGCTGCCCGTGGGGCTGTGGGGATGGGACAGAGGTCAGGGGCTGGGGTACCACGTCGCTGCCCACCTGAGCCCCATTCACACATGCATTCACTCAGCACCAGCTGAGCACTTGCTGTATGCCAGGCCCTGCTCTAGGGGCCGGAAAACATAGCCATGATCAGAAAGGACAAAAATCCCACACCTATAATCCTAGCACTTTGGGAGGCTGAATCACATGAGGTCAGGAGTTCGAGACCAGCCTGGCCAACATGGTGAAACCCCATCTTTACTAAAAATACAAAAATTAGCCAGGCGTGGTGGTGTGCACCTGTAATCCCAGCTACTCGGGAGGCTGAGGCAGGAGAATCACTTGAACCTGGGAGGCGGAGGTTGCGGTGAGCTGAGATCACACCACTGCACTCCAGCCTGGGCAACAAGAGTGAAACTCCGTCTCAAGAAAGAAAGTGAAAAGTTTTTGTGGCATTTTTGGTCTGTGGGGGACAGGCAATAGGCTATGCTGGAGACTCAGGGTCAGCAGCATCATCGCAGCGCCGCAGCAGGTCTCCTGGCCGCCACTTCGAAAAAGTATGGGAAATGCATCCACTTCCCAGTGCCCTGGCCCCCATCCCAGGCCAGCCTGTGCTGTCTCCACAGTTCTCACTACCCTTGGAAGCCACAGGGAATGATAAATCCAATCACCTCCCTCCTCTGCTCTAAATCCGACCATAGCTCACTGGTGCCTTGGTATAAAATCTGTGCTAGCCCTGTGTGGCCCTTACCCTCCAAATTCCAAACTCCCCCTGCCTGTCTCCCTCCACTTCCCCCCGCCTCCTCCAATCCAGCCACGCCGGCCTTCTTGTGGTTCTCTCCAACACCATAAGTTGTTGTGCCCTTGCTGTGGTCTCTTCCTTGTCTGTTTTTTTTCTTTTCTTTTTTTTTTTTTTTGAGACGGAGTTTTGCTCTTGTTGCCCAGGCTGGAGTGCCATGGCGCAATCTCGGCTCACCGCAACCTCCGCCACCCAGGTTCAAGTGATTCCCCTGCCTCAGCCTCTTGAGTAGCTGGATTACAGGCATGCACCACCATGCCAAGCTAATTTTTGTATTTTTAGTAGAGACGGGGTTTCATCATGTTGGCCAGGATGGTCTCGATCTCCTGACCTTGTGATCCGCCTGCCTCGGCCTCCCAAAGTGCTAGGATTACAGGCTACAGGCGTGAGCCACTTTTGAGATGAAGTTTCGCTCTTGTTACCCAGGCTGGAGTGTAATGGCGTGATGTCAGCTCACCACAACCTCCGCCTCCTGGGTTCAAGCGATTCTCCTGCCTCAGCCTCCCGAGTAGCTGGGATTACAGGCACGCGCCACCACGCCCAGCTAATTTTTTGTATTTTTAGTAGACACAGGGTTTCTCCATGTTGGTCAGGCTGGTCTCGAATTCTCGACCCCAGGTGATTCGCCCGCCTTGGCCTCCCAAAGTGCTGGGATTACAGGCGTCAGCCATGCAGTGTGCTGGGCCCTTGTCTGCTTTATCTGGCAAACTTCTACTCATCCTTTGGTACCTACTGAAACATCACTTACTTGCGTGACTGCCCCCACTCTCTGGCCAGGTCAGGCCCTCTGTTATATGCTCCTTATATGAACCCAGGATCGTGCTCGATGTCACCAGAAAGAAATATCTGTCTCTGTCCCAAGTGCAGGTAGGAGGACATAGCGGCCACCACTCAACCCCCTTCTAACCATTCACTTAGTCACTCAACAAGTGATCCTCCCACCTCTGCCCCCCAAAGTGCTTGTATTACAGGTGTGAGCTACCGCACCAGGCTGCCTGTAGAATTTTCTTGCAAGCTTTTGGGTAGAGAAAGAGGCTGGGCGCAGTGGCTCACCCCTGTAATCCCAGCACTTTGGGAGACCAAGGCAGGTGGATCATGAGGTCAGGAGTTCGAGACCAGCCTGACCAACACGGTGAAACCCCGTCTCTACTAAAAATACAAAAAATTAGCCGGATGTGGTGGCGGGTGCCTGTAATCCCAGCTACTCAGCAGGGTGAGGCAGGAGAGTCACC
>NW_016107595.1:1619970-1625283 GCF_001604975.1 Cebus imitator
AAAAGCAAAGAAAAAAAAAGGGAACCATTTTCACAAGAAAATGTGAATTCTGCCCTCCTGGACGGGTGAATTCTGCTCTCCCGGAGCCCCACCTCCAGCTCCAGCCCCCCGCCCCTCTCTCCACCCCAGGAGACACAGCAGGACCCTCACGCACACACAGGCTGCACTCCGCGGCAGCTACCTGAGGGCCTGCGGCTCAGAGAACTCCTCGTAACTGTGCATGGAGTCACTGTAGGATTCCCGGGAGCCCAGGGGTGGTGGGCGGACCGAATACTGGTGGACTGAGGCGTTGGGTTGCGACGTAGTGTAATAGGGCGGCGGGATGCTGTTGCTTGTTTCACTGCGATAGTCACTGTCACGGTCGTCCACTGCACTGTCGGGGTCATCGTCTGGAAGAGAGAGGAGATATGGGAAGAGGGTGAGGAAGAGAGAGAGAGCACGCATGTGATGGGGGCCAATACAGTTTCCCCAACTTAGGGTGCTGCTACCAAAGAAGAGAATTTTTTACTACTATGGATAAAGAATTGTGGATCATGTTAAGAGAGATATAGGCTTCAGAACAAAGGAGGTGAAAACCCTGCTTTGCCTTCTGTGGGTCAAATAGGACTTATAGTCTAGGGGCTGGGGTAGGTCCTACAATATGAAGAAAACAAAGACAAAGTAGAGGGCATCCTTCAGCTCAAATGTGAGGAACAACTTGGCTGAAGATCAGGATCTCTGAACATGAGATGGGATTTTTTTCCATTGGGCAGTTAGTTTCCCATAACAGGAGTCACACGAACACTCAGGAGGAAGATGGAGGAAGATCGGGAGTTCAAGGTGGAGTGAATGTCCTTTAATGCTTAGAGATTTCCTGATAGCTGAGGGTGAGGACCCCAGACCTGAACTTACAGGTGCAACACCTAGGAAGATGCTGTGAAGTGGTTCCGTCTTTTTCAAAAGGATTAGATACTTATCTTGGCAAACCCACTACGCACTAAGACTCTATTGCTAAAAGGGAATGTGGTAGAGTTGCCAAACTTCATGTTTAATAAGAACTAAAAGATATTTTAGTTTGGTTTCCTTAGAAAAAAGAACAGTTTGTTTTCCAAATCCTAAAAGAATTCCAATTCTAAAAGCAACATGTCTGGGGGGGTGGTATAATTGGGGATTGTACATTTTCTTCTTTATTCTTTTCTGTGCCTTCTGAAAAAAAAGATTTCAATAATGCCATCTTTTCTATTTTTTAAAATTAAAAAAATAATAAAGTTATCTTTACTTTAAAAGTAAAGCAAAGGCCAGGCACAATGGCTCACACCTGTAATCCCAGCACTTTGGGAGGCCAAGGTGGGCAGATCACTTGAGCCCAGGAGTTCAAGACCAGCCTGGGCACCATAGCAAGACCCTGTCTCTACTAAAAATAAAAAAAAATTAGCCCGGGGAGGTGGCATGTGCCTGTAATCCCAGTTCCTTGGCAGGCTAAGGCAGGAGAATTGCTTAAACCCAGGAGACAGAGGTTGCAGTGAGTCAAGATCACACCTCTGCACTCTAGGCTGGGTGACACAGTAAGACCCTGTCTCCAAAAAATAAAATACAAGTAAAATAAAGAAAAATGTAGTCCACAGGCCAGGCGCAGTGGTTCACACCTGTAATCCCAGCACTTTGGGGGGCCAGGGCAGGAGGATCATGAGGTCAGGAGTTTGAAACCAGCCTCACCAATATGGTAAAACCCCATCTCTGCTAAAAAAACAAAAATTAGCCAGGCGTGGTGGTGCATGCTTGTAATTCCAGCTACTCAGGAGACTGAAGCAGGAGAATCACTTGAACCCGGGAGGCAGAGGTTGCAGTGAGCCAAGATCTCGCCCTTGCACTCCAGCCTGGGCGACAAGAGTGAAACTCTGTCTCAAAAAAAAAAAAAAAAAAAAGAAAAGAAAGGAAGAAAATATGAGAAATACAGAGAAGGGGAAGAGGAGGTTTAAAAAACGAAGGAACTCCCAGACTCCAAGCTCTCAGAGCAATGAATGAAATTTTCAGATTTTTGGTGCATTCAGGGTCTCTCTCACTTGGGGTGGAGTGCAATGGGGAGATCGTAGCTCACTGCAGCCTCAACCTCCTGGGTTCAAGAGATCCTCCCACCTCAGCCTCCAGAGAAGCTGGGACCACAGGCACACACCACCACGTCCAGCTCATTTTATATATTTATTTATTATTTTGTAGAGATGGGCTCTCCCTATATTACCCAGGCTGATCTTGAACTCCGGGGCTCAAGCGATCCTCCCACCTCAGCCTCCCAAAGTGCTGGGATCACAGGTGTGAGCCACTTTGGCCGGCTGACATTCTTTCTACTGAATTGTCCTTGACCGGGCTGAGATGTTTCCGGTCAAACTGCATGAGGCTGTGCACATGTTTACCAAGCCTTTTTTTTTTTTTTTCTGACGAATTTTGTCTGCTTCTGAAAGGTCAGTTACTTGGAGTTGGAGTCTTTTTACTTTTGCCCAGACTCTGCTTTGTACCAAGTAGTTCTTGACTAAATTGTCTGCTTCTGACCATTTTCAACTACTTTTGTTTTGACCAAATGGTCTGTTTTGGGCTCAGTTGTCTTTCCTTTTTGACCCAAATATCTATCAGCTTTAGCTATGCTGGTGTTTTCTGTTTTTTTTATTGTTGTTGTTGTTGTTGCTATTGTTGTGTTTTGTTTGAGATGGAGTCTCACTCTGTCGCCCAGGCTGGAGTGCAGTGGTGTGATCTCGCTCACCGTGACCTCCACCTCCTGGGCTCAAACGATTCTCCTGCCTCAGCCTCCCGAGTAGCGGGGATTACAGGCACACGCCACCATGCCTGGCTAATTTTTGTATTTTTAGCAGAGATGGGATTTCGTTATGCTGGCCAGGCTGGTCTTGAACTCCTGACCTCAAGTGATCTGCCTGCCTCGCCTCCCAAAGTGCTGGGATTACAGGTGTGAGACGCCGTGCCCAGCCTGTCTTTGGTTTTGACCATACTGTTTGTTTGTGTCAAGTTGGTTGTTACCGAGTTTGCTCTGTCTGCCAAGCATTCATTTTGGAGAAATTGATTTTATTATTTATTTAAATCTATTTAGTTTTTAGAGACAGGGTCTCATACTGTTTCCTAGGCTGAAGTGCAGTGGCACAACCATCGCTCACTGCAGCCTTGACCTCTTGGGCTCAAGCAGTCCTCCTGCCTCAGCCTCCCAAATAGCTAGGACTATAGGAACGAATCACCACAACTGGCTTTTTTTTTTTTTTGTAGAGATGGGGTCTCACTCCATTGCCCAGGCTGATTTCAAACTTCAGGCGGGGATCAAGCGACCCTCAGACCTCAGCCTCCGAAAGTATTCGGATTACAGGTGTGAGCCAGTGTGGCTGGCCTGAACTGATTTTTTCTGAGATGGAGTTTCACTCCTGTTGCCCAGGCTGCAGTGCAAGGGCGAGATCTCGGCTCACCGCAACCTCCGCCTCCCGGGTTCAAGTGATTCTCCTGTCTCAGCCTTCCGAGTAGCTGGGATTACAGGCCTACGCCATCACACCCGGCTAATTTTGTATTTCTGGTAGAGAGGAGGTTTCTCCATGTTGGTCAGGCTGGTCTTGAACTCCTGACCTCAGGTGATCCACCTGCCTCGGCATCTCAAAGTGCTGGGAGCCACTGTGCCCAGCCTCTAGATTGATTTTTAACCAACTTGTTTTTGATAAATTGTGGTGGACCAAAGGGTTTGTCAACAGTTTCCCTGGTCCTGGAGTTAGGTTTGTCCACCAAGATATGAGAAAGAAGTGAAGAACTCTCCAGTTGGTGGAGGAGAGAGAAGGAGGCAAATTTATCCTTAGAAGAGAGGACGGTGGCTCACACCTGTAATCCCAGCTCTTTGGGAGACTGAGGTGGGTGGATCACGAGGTCAGGAGTTTGAGACCAGCCTGACCAACATGGTGAAACCCATCTCTACTAAAAATACAAAAATTAGCCAGGCGTGGTGGTGGGTGCCTATAGTCCCAGCTACTCGGGAGGCTGAGGCAGGAGAATCGCTTGAACCCGGGAGGCAGAGGTTGCAGTGAGCTGTGATCACACCACTGTGCTGCAGCCGCCTGGGCGACAGAATAAGACTCTGTCTCAAAAAAAAAAAAAAAAAGAAGAAGAAGAATCTAATGCCTGATGATCTGTCAGTGTCCCCCATCACCCCCAGATGGGACTGTTTAGTTGCAGGAAAACAAGCTCAGGGCTCCCCCTGCTTCTACGTGATGGTGAGTTGTATCCTTATTTCATTATATACTGTAACATCATCATAATAAAAATAAAGTGCACAATAAATGCAATACGCTTGAATCATCCGGAAACCATCCCCCTACCCCCAAGTCCATGGAAAAATTGTCTTCCATGAAACTGGTCCCTGGTGTCAAAAAGGTTGCAGACTGTTTTAGGTAGAAAAATGGACATTTAATTTAGGGAGGGGGTGGCTTGCCTTCTTCCCTGCGAGAGCAAAGAAAGGTGGGAGGTGAGGTGTGAGTGTGGGTGGAGCCTGGGGGGATGCCGAGGTCCCTGGTGTGCATCTCCCTGAGGTCCCTGGCCCGCCCCTCTGTTGGGGACCCTCTCCCTGCCCACCCACTGCCCTCTGAGTGGCCCTGGGCCCATTTCCAGGTGGAAGAGGAAGACAGGAAGACCAAAAGGCAGAGGGGTTGAAGGAGAGGAGGTGAGGTTATACAGGGGGAATGGCAGAAGCGGGGTCACAGTGCCCAGCTTGAGACAGGCAGGTGTTTGGTCTAAATGTCCAACCCTTCAGGCTGAGCCCCCCCACCCCAATAAGGTGCCCACTCCCCAGCAGAAAGCAGGTCTCCCAAGACAGGCGCTAATGAAGAGGGTGCAGGAGAGCTTGGGAGGGGTCTTGCCAAGCCCTCTGGCCCCCACGTGCTGGTCACGGGCGCCCTGGTTCCCTGTGTGGTAGTGCGGAGGGGCCTTGGGATCACCAAGGTGCCCACCTTCCCACGGGCCTCCCAGAACATCATTCAGGCTGAGTACTTACTGTGCTGCTCACCCCAGCCAAAATAATTCCAGTTGCCTACAAAGAGAAGGGGCAGAAATAATAAAAGGGAGCAGACAGAGGGGTGGGTGTGGGGAGGGGGGCTCCCCTGTCGCCCTCCTCACTCTCCCCATCTCCTCCCTGCAACCCAAGGCGGGAGCCCTCTTGTCCTGAGTACCTTCGTGAGTATCATTTTTGTTGCTGACACTTGCTCTGTCTCTGCTATCCACCCTGGGAGGAAGGTGGTATATCCCTGTTTGTTTGTTTGTTTGTTTTTTAATTTTCTTTTCTTCTTTCTTTTCTTTTCTTTT
>NW_016107595.1:1625426-1626870 GCF_001604975.1 Cebus imitator
ACAGAGTGTTGCTGTGTCATCCAGTCTGGAATGCAGTGGTGCAGCCATGGCTCACTGTAGCCTCGAATTCCCAAGCTCAAGCAATCCTCCCACCTCAGCCTCCCGAGTAGCTGGGGTTACAGGCACGCACCACTGTGTTCAGCTAATGCTTTGGTTTTTGGCGGTTTTTCTTTGCGTTTTTTTGTGTAGAGATGGAGTCTTTCTATGTTGCTCAGGTTGGTCTCAAACTCTTGGTCTCGAGTGAGGCTGAGTAGCGGGATTACAGGCATGAGCCACTGTGCCTGGCTCAGTTTTCAATGAGAGGAAAGGCAGAGTCAGGAAGTAACAAAGTGGGTATTTGGGCCCAGTGTTTTCTGACTGTAAAGTCTCGGGTTAACAGCCTCCACCCTTTTCCTCTCCCTGCTTTTGAATAAGGAAAGATACACTAAATTGGAAACCCTAAGCTTTGAAACACCCTTGTTGGGTGGATTTTATCATTCTGCTCATTTTATCGGTGAAACAATGGATCTCAGAGAGACGGAGTGAGCAGCCCAAGGTCACACAGCCTCTGCGTATCAGGACCAGGGCAAGAACCAACTTTGCCTATCATGTGAAGTACCTGGCACTTCAGAAAAATGTCCTGGACCAGAAACCTGGCTCTTCTGGCCACTGGCTGCTTTTTCTGGGAAATGGGGGTGACAAAACACTCCCAGTATTTACTTGTGGGTAAATATTGAGTGGTGGGCTCCATTCCCCAAATTGAACCTGCCCCTGGCTCCAGTCCATCCACCCAGGGGCCCTCTGCCATTGCCTTCCTGCCTCCACTATGCCTGGCCCCACCTTGCTGCAACCTCTCAGTGACTGCATTCACTGGGGAGGGTGTTTGTAATTCCTTCCAGGCAGTGATGGCCCCTCCCTGGCCAGGGAAGCCAAGGGACTTTCTCAATATCACACCCCAAGTCAGTGTAGAAACAGTGTCTCCCCAGCTGCAGTCCCCAAGCCCTCCCCACCTCTGGGTCAATTACCACTCTCCTGGACACATGGTAGGGGAGATGCAGATACAGGAAAGACGGTGAGAGGGGAGAAAAGGAAGATGAAAAAGGAAATGAAAAAAGAGCAGAGCGTGCTGATTACGCCTGTAATCCCAGCACTTTGGGAGGCTGAGGCCGGTGGATCACATGACATAAAAAAATTCCAGACTAGCCGGTCAACATGGCGAAACCCTGTCTCTACTAAAAATACAAAAATTAGCTGTGCGTGGTGGCATGCACCTATAATACCAGCTACTCAAGAGGCTGAGGCACGGGAATCACTCAAATCCAGGAGGCAGAGGCTGCAGTGAGCCAAGATCATACCATTGCAGTCCAGTCTGGGTGACAAAGTGAGATTCTATCTCAGTAAATAAATAAATAAATAAATAAACAAACAAACAAATAATTTTAAAAATGTATGTATATACCTACAC
>NW_016107595.1:1628635-1635442 GCF_001604975.1 Cebus imitator
AAAAAAAAAAAAAAAAGAAAGAAAGAAAGAAAGAAAAGAAAGTAAATGAAAAAGGAGAGGGAGGCTCAAGAGTGAAGTGGGGTTTTGGTGTCAGCAGGTGGGAGCTGTGCCCTGACGCTGTATGGTTTGCTACTTCCTCTCCACCGCAGAGCAATGGGAAGGTATTTTAAGGAGGGAGACAGCTCTTCCATCCATGAAAAGACCCGGTCCGGCTGCATCTGAGTGTCCACAGGGCCCAGGGAGATAAAAAATCTTGACGGCTGCAGCCTTGTTGGAAATAGGAAGAGGAACGTTTTCATCATCATAATTAACAGACAGGGTGTGGTGGAAAGGGAAGCAAAGTTGGAGTCCCTCAGACCTGGGTTCAAATCCTGGCTCTGCCACTTGCTGAGTGTATGGCCGTGGGCAACATCACCTCTTGGGCCTCAGTTTCTCCATCTAAGAAAATGGGTGAATGAAACAGCCTTTGTCTGTTGTAGGTGCACCTGTTGTACGTGTGTTGGCACATCTTCCATCTGTTTCTGTCTGCAACGTCTGAGTGTGGGCTGCTCGGGGTTTGTGCTGGCCCCATGACTAGTTTGTTGAATGAGTTCTATGTCCTCATCCAGGATGTGATGAATGGAAGTGACGCATCTACAAAGTGTTTCTCATGTCTCTAGATGTCCCAGATCCTTCCAGTCGCCCTCAGAGTGCGGGTCTGTCAGATGCGCTGTTTCAAAGAGAAGGTCCCTAAATGTTGGAGAGGGACACTGGCCTGCTCAGGACCACAGAGCAAGGTGGGAATCAAGCCCAAGTCTCAGAACTCTCTCCCTCCTTCCCTTCCTCCCTTCCTTTCTTCCTTCCTTCCTCCCTCCCTTCCTTTCTCTCTCCTGCTCTCTTTCTTCTTTCTTTCTCCTTCCTTCCTTCCTTTCTCTGTCTTTCTTTCTTTTTTCCTTCCTTTGTAGCAAGGTGGGAATCAAGCCCAAGTCTCAGAGCTAGCTTTCTTTTTTTTCTTTTCTTTCTTTCTCTTTCTTTCCCTCTTTCCCTCTTTCTTTCTCTCTTTCTTTCTCTTTCTTTCTTTCTTTCTTTCTTTCTTTCTTTCTTTCTTCTTTCTTTCTTTTTTTTTTCTCTCTCTCTCTCTTTCTTTTTCTTTCTTTCTCTTTTCCTTCCTTCCTTCCTTTTCTGTTCTTTTCGTTTTTGAGTCAGAGTCTTGCTCTGTCACTCAGGCTGGAGTGCAATGGTGTGATCTCAGCTCACCACAGACTCTACCTCCTGGGTTCAGGGATTTCTCCTCCCTCAGCCTCCTAAATAACTGGGATTACAGGCACCCACCACCATGTCTGTTTAATTTTTTTTTTTTTTTTTGTATTTTTAGTAGAGACGGGGTTTTGCCAAGTTGGTCAGGCTGGTCTTGAACTCCTGACCTTGGCCTCCCAAAGTGCTGGGATTACAGGGATGAGCCACCACACCCAGCCTCAGAACTCTAACTTCTAATACACTGTAAGTGGACACTGCACTCTCAGGACTTTGTATCTCTGGAGGGGAGGAGTCTTTAGACAGGACAGTCATGGGGTAGGGGAAGGATGAGGGTTTCAGCGGATGCCCAAGAAGAATCAAGAGGTACTTACAACACTGGTTGCTGGGGACAGGCAAAGGCTTTTCTTGTTCATCTTGGAATGAATACTGAAGGGGTGGGGGAAGGAGAAAGGGCTTGTCTCAGAGGGACTGAAGGCCAGGGGACCAGGATAGTCCTCTGTTCCGTCCCATTCTCACTTCCCTCTACCTCCCAAATTCTCTCCCTCTCTATGAGAAGGATATGGGGAGTAAGAGAGAAAAGGAGAGAAAAAGACGCACACACATACACACACACACACACACACACACACACACGAGAGAGAAAAGGAGAGAAAGGCACACACACACACGAGAGAGAAAAGGAAAGACACACACACACACACACACACACACACACACACACATAAGAGAGAAAAGGAGAGAAAGACGCACACACACACACACAGCATGTGTGGAGCCTCCTAAAGTGTTGGGATTCCAGGTGTGAGCCCCAGGCCCAGCCTCTGCATGTTTCTTGACTGCGTTCACTATTTGAGCAACATCATGGAAATCCAAACCTCAGCATCATGCAATATATCTGTGTAACAAACCTGCACATGTACCCCTTGAATGTAAAATAAAAGTTTTTATTTTATTGTTATTATTATTATTTTGAGACGGAGGCTTGCTCTGTCGCCCAGGCTGGAGTGCAGCGGCATGATCTCGGCTCACCGCAACCTCTGCCTCCCAGATTCAAGTGATTCTCCCACCTCAGCCTCCTGAATAGCTGGGCTTACAGGCGCCCACCACCACACCTGGCTAATTTTTTGTATTTTTAGTAGAGACGGGGTTTCACCATGTTGGCCAGGCTGGTCTCGAACTCCTGACCTCAAATGCTGTCCCCGCCTTGGCCTCCCAATGTGCTGGGATTACAGACCTGAGCCCTTGTACCCGGCTAATTTTTTCTTTTACTTTTAGTAGAGACAGGGTTTCACCAGGTTGGCCAGGCTGGTCTTAAACTCCTGACTTCAGGTGATCCGCCTGCCTCAGCCTCCTAAAGTGTTGGGATTCCAGGTGTGAGCCCCAGGCCCAGCCTCTGCATGTTTTTCGGCCCCATCACTGTCTCGAGGCTGGACCACGTGAGTCAGGGATGCAGTCAGGTTACAAAGAATCAGAAGCAGAGACTCAGGGAAAGACAAGCTCAGAGAGAAACAGCATCGGTAAGTGGAAAATGTGGGGAGACAGGGACAGAAACAAGTAAGAAAACAGCCCTTCCCACCCCAACACTTACTTCATCCTGGTCCCTCATAGCATTGAGCTGCTCCAGCTTCTTGGCCCAGTAGCGAGCCTCTTCTTCCGGAATGTCTGCAAGCAGAGCCCCGTCTGTGAGCCTGGAAGCCCCTCCCTGCCCCTCAGCCTCCATCCTCCAGGCTTCCTGAGCTCCAGCCAGGCCCTGGCTTCTGGGGTCTTTGGCAAACCCTCAGAAGTGGGGGTGGGCTGATCTGCGGTCCCAGGAGGGTAGATGGAGATGAAGGGGAGGTACCGTGGTGCCTCTGCCTCCCCCCTCCTCAGAGATGGATGGAGAACAGTTGGAGGATGAGAGGAGATGGTTCCTGGCATTTACAAGGGTGGGGAAGCCATTGTTTTTATTATTTATCTATTTAATTTTTTTTTGAGATGGGGCCTTGCTCTGTTGCCCAGGCTGGAGTGCAGTGGGGCGATCTCAGCTCACTGCAACCTCCACCTCCCAGGTTCAAGTGATTTTCCTGCCTCAGCCTCCGAGTAGCTGGGATTACAGGCGCCCGCCACCATGCCTGGCCAATTTTTTGTAATTTTTAGTAGAGATGGGGTTTCACCAAGTTGGCCAGGCTGGTCTTGAACTCCTAACATCAGGTAATCCTTCTGCCTCGGCCTCCCAAAGTGCTGGGATTACAGGCTTGAGCCACCACGCCCAGCACATTGTTTTTATTTTTTAGAGTCAGGGTCTCACTCTGTCACCTAGGCTGGAGTGCAGTGGCGCAATCACAGCTCACTGCAGCCTCATACTTCCAGGCTCAAGCGATCCTCCCCCCTCAGCCTCCTAAACAGCTGGGACTACGGGAACCTGACACCATGGCTGGTGAATCTTGAACTTTTTCATAGAGATGGGAAGTTACTAGATCACCCAGGCTGGTCTCAAACTCCTGGCCTCCAGTGATCCTCCCGCCTCGTCCTCCCAAAGTGCTGGGATTACAGGCATGAGACACTGAGCCTGGCCAGTGTCACGGTCCGCACACAGCAGCTTCACAGCAATTGTGGGAAGTAGAAATGCTTCCTTTTTAAACTTTCCTTTCTTGTTAAAGAATAAATCATAAGCGTGCTAATAGCTTTGTTAAGCCCTATCCTGTGTAGCTGTTAAACATGCCTACAGGCACATGGTACATTCTATGTCCTTGTACTTTAACCAAGATCTCTGTGCTGGACGTGCTCACAGGCATGTCCCAGCTCTCCACTGCTTTTAGAAAAGTTTTAAGCCGTTAGCCAATCAGGTTTTAGTTTACACTGTGAGGTCTGGCTCCAGCCAATGAAGATCAGACACAGCAGTAAGGACACCCCCGAATGCGTAAGGAATAAATTAGCGTGTTTTCCTTTGTTCATTGTACTCTCTTGGCAAGATGGCTAGCGAGGGTACCCTTCCTGCAGTCCAGGAAGTAAAAATTGTGTTGCTGAAAGATCCTTTGTCTCAGTGCTGATTTTTCTTTCCGGCACCAAGCGTCTATTTCCAACACCCCTGTTCTCTGTAACCCAAGAAACTCTCTCTCCTCTGGGGCGAAGGACCCTCATTCTTAGCCTGAAGGGTCAGCTAGACCTCCCCAGGCCTGTTCACTCTCCTGGAATACCTGAGTGAGTCCAGAAGTGGGGCTGGGGCTGGGTGAAGGTCACATGCCCCGGTACTCACCTAAAGGCAGCTCAAAGCGCGTGTCCAGGAGGATGCGGTGGAAAGTGGGGTCCTTGGTGCCGCAGATCTCGCTGTCCGCCATGATGACCTGGGAGTCCAGCGTCAGCCACTCTCCGGGGCCCTCCTGGGGTCGGGAAGCAGGTGTGTGGTCAGGGGTCTGCTGCATGCTGGGCCCCGGGGCCCCTACTCTCACATGAGACTTCCCCCCACCCCTACCCCAAAACAAAAGTCATGTCTCATGTCTCCTCTCTCTTTCCTCCCTTCCTTCCTGTCTCTCTCTCTTTCCTCCTTTCCTCCCTCCCTCTCTCCCACCTTCCTTCCTTCCCTTCTTTTTTTTTTCTTTCTTTTTTTGAGACAGAGTCTTGCTTTGTTGCCAGGCTCCAGGCTGGAGTGCAATGGTGTGATCTCGGCTCACTGCAGCCTCTGCCTCCCAGGTTCAAGCAATTCTCCTGCCTCAGCCTCCCGAGTAGCTGGGACTACAGGTGCACCACCACACCCGGCTAATTTTTGTATTTTTTAGTAGAGAGAGGGTTTCACTATGTTGACCAGGATGGTTTTGATCTCTTGACCTTGTGATCCGCCCGCCTCGGCCTCCCAAAGCTTGCTTTCTTTCTCTTTTTTTCTTTTTTCTTTCTTTTTCTTCCGTTTCTTTCTGTCTTTCCCTCCCTTCCTTTTTCTTTTCCTTCATTCCTTCCTTTCTCTCTTCTTTCTTCTTTCTTTTTTCTTTTTTTTTTTTTTTTTTTTGAGACGGAGTCTCGCTCTTGTTACCCAGGCTGGAGTGCAATGGCGCGATCTCGGCTCACCGCAACCTCCGCCTCCTGGGTTCAGGCAATTCTCCTGCCTCAGCCTCCTGAGTAGCTGGGATTACAGGCACGCACCGCCATGCCCAGCTAATTCTTTGTATTTTTAGTAGAGATGGGGTTTCACCATGTTGACCAGGATGGTCTCGATCTCTTGACCTCGTGATCCACCCACCTCGGCCTCCCAAAGTGCTGGGATTACAGGCTTGAGCCACCGCGCCCGGCTCTTCTTTCTTTTTTCTTTCTCCTTCTTTCCTCTCCTTCCTTCCCTCCCTCCCTCCCTCTCTCTCTCACCCCTCCCTTCCCCTCCCCTCTCCTCCCCTTCTCTGTCTCTCTTTTTCTTGCTCTCTTTCTTTATTTTTGGAGCTGGGGTCTCTCTATGTTGCCCAGGCTCATCTTGAGCTCCTGGCCTCAAATGATCCTTGTGCCTCAGCTTCCAGTAGCTGGGACTACAGGCATATGCCACTGTGCCTGGCTGTGTTCCCATGTTACACATGAAAAAACTGAGATTTGCAGAGAGAAAGGTCTCAGTCCAGAGCCACATGGTGAGTCAGGGGAACCCAAAGCAAGGGACCTAGAGAGGGAGCCCCTTGGGGTCATGTAGGGACAGCCCCAGCCCGGCATGGTAATTCCTCACCCCTGATAAGGGGTTATGGGACTCTGACTTCAGATAAAAGCCCTGGGGCCTGCCATCACCCAGGGAGAACATCCCCCAGGAGAGCGAGCCCATTTCCCCTGGTTCAGAAATGTCAGTCTTTGAGCAAGTGGGGTCCACTCTGAACCTCAGTCTCTTCATTATTCAAATGGGAATGATCTTTAGTGGAATCTACTTTCTGCCACCCAGGTGACCAGGCTTCCCTCACACTTGAAGGGCCACTGAGGAAATTTTGGGTCTCCCTCAAGGCTTCCTTTTATAGATTTTAATTTAATTTTTTTGATACAGAGTCTCACTCTATCACCCAGGCTGGAGTGCAGTGGCATGATCTCAGCTCACTGCAAACTCTGCCTCCCAGACTCAAGTGATTCTCCTACCTCAGCCTCCTGAGCTGCTGGGATTACAGGTGCACACCACCATGCCTGGCTAATTTTTTGTATTTTTTAGTAGAGACAGAGTTTCACCATGTTGGCTAGGCTGGTCTTGACTTTTGACCTCAGGTGATCCGCCTGCCTCAGCCTCCCAAAGTGCTGGGATTACAGGCGTGAGCCACCGCGCCCAGACAGGGCTTCCTTTTAGACTCACTTGCCTGGAATGTTGCAACCATTTCGTCCCTCCCATTCATTCATTCAAAAGCAGACACTCACTGGCCAGGTGCAGTGGCTCATACCTATAATCCCAGCACTTTGGGAGGCCAAGGTGGGCAGATCATTTGAGGTCAGGAGTTAAAGACCAGCCTGGCAAACATGATGAAACTCCATCTCTACTAAAAATGTAAAAATTAGCTGGGTATGGTGGTGGGTGCATGTAATCCCAGTTACTCAGGAGGCTGAGGCAGGAGAATCACTTGAGCCAGGTAGGCAGAGGCTGCAGTGAGCCGA
>NW_016107595.1:1635555-1653467 GCF_001604975.1 Cebus imitator
AAAAAAAAAAAAAAAAAAAGAAAGAAAGAAATGAAATAACAAAAAAAGAAATGAAATAACAAAAATGAACAAAGAAAAAATAGTCCCCAGTCCCTTCTGTATGTCTGGTTTATACTGGGTGATGCCAGGGTCCCCAAGAGGCCCCAGCCATCATCACCCTGTCCCCTGAGGAGCCCACAGCCCTGGGAAACAGAGCTGGACACGGGCGCCCCCAGCCCCATGAGGTCATAGCTAGCCCAGAGGGAGGAAGGAGGGCTAAAGGATCCAGGGGGAAGTCAAAGAGGGCTTCCTGGAGGAGGACACATGGGAATTTAGAGGGCGATGGAAAGGGGGACACTTGAAACTCAGGGAACAGACTATGCAAAAGTTCAGAGGCTGGAATCTGGGAGGGGTGGAAGTTGGAGTGTGGGGGGAGACGAAGCTAGTGGGCAGGTGCCATCTAAAGGGAAATACACAGGGGAGGATGGATCAGAGCTCCGGGTAGTAAGACCCTCCTGGGGTCAGCATGGAGGGGTTGAGACTTAAGGTCAGGAGGCCAGCCATTGGGCTGTGGAGACAGACGAATAGACACGACCACAGCTTGGTGCAGTGGCTCACGCCTGTAATACCAGCCGTTTGGGAGGCCGAGGTGGGTGGATCGCTTGAGCCCAGGAGTTCGAGACCAGCCTGGGCAGCATGGCAAATCCCTGTCTCTATTAAAAAAAAAAATTGGGGGACATGGTGGCGTGCACCTGCAGTCCCAGCTACTCGGGAGGCTGAGGTAGGAGGATCTCTTGAGCTTGGGAAGTCAAGGCTGCAGTGGGCCATGATCGTGCCACTGCACTCCAGCCAGGGCAACAGAATAAGAGCCTGTCTCAAAAATAAATAAATAAAAAACAGACACCACTACTACCTAACCATGATGCATGGACTGAGGGGCCAGGGTTCTTACCCAGCACCTTCTGAGCTGCTGTAACCTTCCTGCTGCTGCCCATCTGGGACACAAAATGCTAATTGCCTACGTTATCCCTTTTCTCCTTCCATAGTAATATATTTTTAGCTGTGCCTAGAGTTGAACAGCCTAGGACTATATTTCCTAGCCTAGGACTACATTTCTCAGAATCCCTTGCAGCTAGATGTTGGCCACATGTCTAAGTTCTGGCCAATGAGATGTGCCTGAACTCTATGCCCCTTACCACCTTTTCCTGGTTGGAATGAAGATGCAATGCTGAGCCTAAAGCAGCCATTTGGGGCCACAAGGTCAAAGCCACATGGAGAGAGAAGCAGAGCAAGATGGAAGTTGTATTAGGCCCTGGTGACTTTGGAAGGTTCATGGCAGGCCCAGGTGTCTACGTTGATGTTGTCAGGGGATAGGAGATAAATGTGGATCTTGTTGAGGCCACTGGCCTCTGGGCTTCCTTTCTCACCCTCAGGCCACCCGCCACTCACCTCATTGGACTGGCGGATGGTCCGCAGTGGAATCCACACTGTGCCCACCATTGTGTCCCAGATGAGGCCCTTGTTCCACACCTCCACCGTCAGTCCCAAATCCAGACGGTTAATCTCACTGTGGAAAAAGGACAGGGGGCATCGAGGGAGAAAATGGGGTTTCAGAGAGGCTAGTTCATTCATTTGAGAACACACAGCATACCACAATTCAAACCCAGGACTGGGAGTGTCCTAGCTGATATGATAACATGGTGGTTCTCATTTTATAGAGGGGAAACTGAGGCCAGTGAGGGAAGTTAAGAGCTCGAGGTATCACAGAAGGACTAGGATTGAAAGCCGGGGAGGACGGCGTGGAGACAGATGTGACACACCGACTGCAACTTCATCTTTCTGGGCCTTCCTTGAGCCCTCCAACCCTGACCATGCTGGCCAAGTGGGGAAGAGGATCAAATACCTCCACAGCTCCCTCTACCCCCAGGATAAGGACATTCAGGGACCTCTGTTCTTCCCATTGTCATCTCCATCTCATGAGGTGAGGACGCGATCCCACCTCCAAGCACTTTCCCTGCAGGCCTCGTCTTAGACATATGTTGATTCAGGGGCGCAGGAAACTTGGCGAAATGTGAGATTCACTGAATTTACAGCTTACCAAAGATTTATCTTAAGGAATGTATTTTAAAAATATACCTGTTGACTGGGCCTGGTGGCTCACATCTGTAATCCCAGCACATTGGGAGGCTGAAATAGGTGGATCACCTGAGTCCAGGAGTTTGAGATCAGCCTGGCCAACATAGTGAAACCCCATCTCTCCTTAAAATGCAGTTAGCCTAGTGTGGTGGCACACTCTTGTAATCCCAGCTACTTGGAAGGCTGAGGCAGAAGGATCACTTTAATATGGGAGGTGGAAGTTGCAGTGAGCTGAGATCTCGCCACTGCCCTCCAGCCTGGGGAACAGAGTGAGACTCTGTCTCAATCAAACAAACAAAACAATTGGTGGCGACGCCTGGGAAGGCGTGATGCCCTGAAATTGTAGCTTGCGGGTGGTGGTCAGGGAGGGCTTCACTGAGGA
The DNA here is from genome assembly GCF_001604975.1 of Cebus imitator. Classification (NCBI taxonomy): domain Eukaryota; kingdom Metazoa; phylum Chordata; class Mammalia; order Primates; family Cebidae; genus Cebus; species Cebus imitator. The sequence goes on from NW_016107595.1 coordinate 1,638,053, forward strand.
GGTGACACAAGCTGAGCCAGCTGAGGACTGGAGAGCAAGTGCAAGGGCCTTGGGGCAGGAACAAACTGGGAGGTGTTGGAGAAAGAGGTAGGTGTGGGTGTGGCCGGGGCAGGGGAGTGAGACGGAGATACAGCGAGAAGGTGGCAGGAACCGTGGGGAAGACTATGGGTTTTATTCTGAGGTCGATGAGCCACGGACAAGTTTGGAACATGGGAGCGACAGGATGTGATTTGCAGTTTTAAAAATATCCCCCTGGCTGCCTGGAGGAGAACAGATTGTAGGAGGTGGATAGCACAGGAGGCCAGGGCGGAGGCTGGCGGGCAGCGGGGACTTGGCTGGTGGCCGCGAAGACCAAGAGAGGTGATTGGCTTGGGAATGTGTTTTGGAGGTGGAGGAGATAAGGTGGACACAGGATGAGGGAGGCTGGAGAGGAGTCGCCTGGGCTTCCCCGGTGTCCAGTTCTGCCCCGAGGGGCCAGCGAGGTGCTGGGCTACGCCAGGGGCCGGGGCCATGCCAGAGGCTGCAGACTCACAACATGAAATCCTGCTCCCAGCTGGGCTGGCTGCCCCGCACGGCGATGGTCGTGCTCTTGACATTCTGCACTTTCAGGGTCACGTACGTGTTGAATTTCTCTGTGGCAGTGAGAGCAGGGGTCAGCACTGGGGCTCAGGGGCTCTCCAGTGCCCCTTTCCAAGCTCTAGACGACCTGCTGGGACCCCCTTGGGAATTTCTGGGCCACTCACCCTCTAACCCCCAACCCCACCTTCAGGGCACAAGGGAGGGGCCTCAGTGTGGGGAGATGTGGAATTTTGGGATGCTTCATCCAGCTGCCTCAAAATCACTACCTCATTGGTTTTTGGCTAAAAAGGCTGAGGCCCCAGAAAAGGGAACAAAATTGACTGAAGAAACCCCCTTTGCTGGGTGGGCGCGGTGGTTCACACCTGTGATCCCAGCACTTTGGGAGGTCGAGGCGGGAGGATCACTTGTGCCCAGCCTGGATAACTTGGGTAAACCCTGTATCTACTAAAAATAGAAAAAATATTTAGCCGGGCACAGTGGTGCAGGCCTGTGGCTCCAGAAACTCGGGAGGCTGAGGTGAGAGGATCGCTTGAGCCTGGGAAGTTGAGGCTGCAGTAAGCCATGATTGCACCAGTGTACTCCAGCCTCAAAAAATAAAAAATTAAAATTAAAATTAAAAAAAGAGGCAGGGCGCGGTGACTGACACCTGTAATCCCAGCACTTTGGGAGGCTGAGGCAGGCGGATCATTTGAGGTCAGGAGTTCGAGACCAGCCTGGCCAACATGGAGAAACCCTGTCTTTACTAACAATACAAAAATTAGCTGGGCGTGGTAGAGGGCGCCTGTAATCCCAGCTACTTGGGAGGCTGAGGCAGGAGAATCGCTTGACCCAAGGAGGTGGAGGTTGCAGTGAGCCAAGATCGCGACACTGCACTCCAGCCTGGGCAACAGAACCAAACCCTGTTTCAAAAAAAAAAAAAGAAGAAGAAGAAAAGAAAAGAAAGAAACTCCCTTCGCCTCTGTGAGCCTTACTTTTCACACCTGTAGCCCATTTAAGAGTCCCCATCCTGCCTCTTAGGACTTTGGGAAGAGCCACTGGCTCAGGGCAAGCCCCACCCTGATAGAATCTCCCATTATGGCTGGGGAGACCGGGGAACACCCATACAAACTCCAGGGACCCCATGTCAAGGGCTGCCCCTCCCCCTGTTTAATCCTCTCACCCCTTTCCTGATGCTCAGAAGACACAAAGCTCAAGTCTAAGTCTGGTCTGCAAGAGACAGACAGACAGACAGACAGAGAGACAGACAGACAGGCAACACGGGACAGGACAGCAAGAGAAGCCACTTACCTTGGGCACCGTCAAACTTGGCTTTTTTGACTGTGGAGAGAGACAGAGATAGGGAAGGGAGACGGGGGGAGAAGTGGGAGGAGAGGGGCAGAGGTACAGAGAGAGTCAGAGACACACCAAGACAGAGACATAAGGAGAGAGACACAGAGGAGAGACAGGCAGAGATCAAAAGCAAGAGACAGGTTTTTAAAAAGATAAAGATAGAAGCAATGTCAGAGGCAGAGACAAGGGGGGGAGGAGAGGGAGGAAAGAGGAGGCAGGGATGAGAGGGAGAGAGAGAGAGAAGCCATCAGACAGATGAGCACAGGCAGCCCTAGGATGGAAGGAAATTTGGACCCTGAGAGCAGCCCCTACCCCTCCCTCTCCCTCCAACCTCTGCCCCCATCAAATTCCCCAAGCTCCCCAACTAGCTGTGCCGTTACCCACAATTGAACAAGATTAGTGGGAGAGGCCTCCTACAGGAAGCCCTCCAGGATGGCCCCAGAAGAAGAGGGGAAGTTGAAGAGGTGGAGAAAAAGAAGGTGAGGATAAAGACAATCTCTGATGACTCCACCAGCCCCTTCAGTCCCGCAAGACCTCTTCCTCCATTGTCCAGCTCAGTCTGCGATGTCAGACGCTCCCAGGTTTTGGGGAAGCCTCAAAGAAGGCCGGGCGAGGTGGGATAAAGCAACCCAGAGAGCTGGCTCTCAAAGTGCACACGGAGGGCAAGGCGCGGCAGCCCACACCTATCACCCCAGCACTTTAGGAGGCTGAAGCACGTGAACCACCCGAGGTCAGGAGTTCGAGACCAGCCTGGCCAACATGGTGAAACCGCGTCTCTACTAAAAATACAAAAATTAGCCAGGCATGGTGACGGGCACCTGTAGCCTCAGCTACTTGGGAGGCTGAGGCAGGAGAATCTCTTGAACCCCGGAGGCGCAGGTTGCGCTGAGCTGAGATCGCACCACGGCACTCCAGCTTGGGTGACAGAGCAAGACTCTTGTCTCAACAACAACAAAAGGTAACTCGGGTGGAGACACCTGCGTCCTGGCTGGAGGGCTGGCAGGGACTGTCCAGCCCCACTTGCTTGTGGGAGGTGCAACCTGAATATATGTCAGGCACCCGCCGAGGTCCAATCTTCTCACATTTCACAGAATCCCACGGCCCCAAGAGATTCAGTGCCATTCCGCCCCTCCTAGCACTTATAACCAGGTATTCAGTTTCCACTGCCAACACCTCTCACAGTCTGCTCCGTCCCCCACATCTTTTTCCTCCATTCATTCTCTACTCCCACCCCCAATCTGTTCCCACACTGAGTCCGTCCTTCCTTCCTTCCTTCCTTCCTTTCCTCCCTTCCTTTCCTCCCTTCCTCTTCTTTCTTTTTTTCTTCCTTCTTTCTTTCCTTTCTTTCTTTCTTTCTGATGGAGCTTTTCTTTCTTTCCTTCCTTCTTTCTTTCCCTCCCTTCCTTCGTCCTTCCTTCCCTTCCTCCCTCTCTTTCTTTCTTCCTTCCTTCCTTCTTTCTTTTTTTCTTTCTTTCTTTCTTTTCTTTCCTAGTCTTGCTCTATTGCCCAGGCTGGACTACAGTGGCACGATCTCAGTCACTGCAACCTCTGCATCCCGGATTAAAGCAATTCTCCGGCCTCAGTTTCCCAAGTAGCTGGGGCTACAGGCATGCAACACCATGCTGGGCTAATTTTTGTATTTTTTAGTAGAGACAGAGTTTCACTGTATGTTGGCCAGGCTGGTCTCGAACTCCTGACCTCAGGTGATCCACCTGCCTCGGCCCCCCAAAGTGCTGGGATTACAGGTGTGAGCCACCGCGCCAGCCCCTTTTCTTTCCTCCCTATTTTCTTCTCCCCTTTTCCTTTTCAAATTAATGTCTTTGTTTGTGTAGGCAATGCATGCACACGTTGTGAAATCCAAAACAACCAAGAGATGAGACACGGAGAATAAAGCTCTTTCCATCCCACCCCTTCGTCTCCCTCCCAGATGCAATCAACATTGGCAGTTGCTTGTACCACTGGAGATGGTCCATGCATCGGCAATCATACCCACGTTCGCCTTGCTTGATTTCCAAGACAAGTGGCGCACTTGACACCCACTGTTCTAGCCCTTCGTGTTTTTTTCAGTATGTCTTGAAGAGCGTGTGCTAGTGAGTTCAAGGATAAATTCCTAGAAACAGAATTGTGTCTCTCTGGGCAGATGTCACAGCCTCCCATCCCGGGTTTGCAACTCTGTCCTCATCGCTTTAATTTCTGCCTCACAAAAGGCACCTGAGTGGAACCAGTGAAGAGAGAATTCCCATGAAGATCAGGGGAAGTGCCATGGCCCTCAACACATGTCAGTAAAGACTGTTTCCGGCCAGGCGCGGTGGTTCCTGCCTGTAATCCCAGCACGTTGGGAGGCCGAGGCGGGTGGATCACTTGAGGTCAGGAGTTCGAGACCAGCCTGGCCAACATGGTGAAATCCCATCTCTAGTAAAAATGACAAAAATTAGCCAGCCTGGTGGCGTGCTCCTGTAATCCCGGCTACTTGGGAGGCTGAGGCAGGAAATCGCTTGAACCTGGAAGGTGGGGGTCACAGTGAGTGGAGATGGTGCCACTGCCCTGCAGCCCTTAGCTGGGCCTTCGGAGAGGTGAGCGCTGGTTTGAGCCAGGCTCATATTCCAGAGCTGTGTGACCCTGGGCAAGTGAATCACCTCTCTGGGCCTTCATCTCTGTTTGGTTCCATCTCTGCCTTTTTTTTTTTTTTTTTTTTCCCTAGATCTGGTTTTCTCTCTCACATCGCCCCACCCAGCCCCCAGGGAGCGCACCCACCTGGCACCTCACCCCTGGGGCTGAGATAGGTTCAGGAACACTCAGGAATGTGCCCAGGAGCTTTGGGCCTCACTCCAGAGGAGGTCCAGCCTGCAGCTGTGCAGACCCTCTGTGAGGGGAGTGGGCAGGGGAAGGGGCAGGAGGGAAAATGTTGATGGCGTCAGGGGGCGGAGGAGAGAGTGACAGAGGCTGACACTGGCCCCAGAGCTGGAGGGTCTCATGCAGGGAGAGCAAGGGAGAGGAGAAAGGAAGAAATGGTAGGATGAGAACAGGAGGCTCCAGACAGATGGAGAGAAATAGACAGAGACACAAGGAGACAGAGAGAGCGCCAGGCGTAGAGGCATATGCTTGTAATCCCAGCTACTCGGGAGGCTGAGGCGGTGAGGGGGAGCCTTGAGACCCGGAGTTCAAGACCAGCCTGGCCAATGTAGTAAGATCCCATGTCTAAAAATAGCAATTTAAAAGACAGAGAGGGGCCAGGCGCCATGGCTCACACTTGTAATCCCAGCACTTTGAGGCCGAGGCAGGTGGATGGCCTGAGGTCAGGAGTTTGAGACCAGCCTGGGCAACATGGCGAAACCCCATCTCTACTAAAAATACAAAAATTAGCCGGGCGTGGTGGTGCATGCCTGTAATCCCAGCTACTTGGGAGGCTGAGGCAGGAGAATCACTTGAACCCGGGAGGCGGAGGTTGCAGTGAGCCAAGATGGCACCTGGGTGACAGAGACTCTATCTCCAAAATAATAATAATAATAATAATTGTAAAAGAGAGAAAGATTTCCACTAGGGAGGGCAGGCAGGTGGAGGAGACACTGGGGAGAGGAGAGACCATTGGGGGAGAAGAGGAGGGGGGTGCACACGGCGGTGGGGAAGTAACAGGCCCTGGGGGGGTGACACAAGGGGCTCACTGGGGTCTAGCCTGGGCTTGGCCCCACTTAAAGCTCCTCCAGCTGTGTCCCATTTTATAAACCACGGATTTAGGCTCAGAAGGGAGTGCAGTAGCTGCCTGATCTGTTCTGTCTCTCTCCCCATCCCTGTCTCTCGTCTCCCTCCTCCCTGTTCGGTTTCTCTCCACTCCTGCTGTCTTCTTTCAGTCTCTATTCTCTCCTTCTCTCTCTCTCTGCCCTTCTTGTGTCCCTCCCTTGGTCAATCCGCCTCCTCTTTCCTAAGCCTCAGCTCCTTGCCGCAGCTTCTCTAGGCTGGAGGGGAATGGTCTCCGTAGGGGTCCTCAGGCAGTGGGGGACCGGCTGGAGAGCTGTACCTCTGACAGCTGAAGCCAGGCTCCGGCCCTTAGTTCCCTACGGAGGTCCAGGGTGAGGACCACGTTTTTTCATCACCGGGGCTCGGAATGAGTGGGAGAGGGGTCTCAGAGGGAAAGGGGGACAGGGAGGGGGGCGGAGAGTGGGAGGATCTCAGAGGGAAAGGGGAATAGGGAAGGGGGCGGAGAGTGGAGGGGGGTCTCAGAGGGAAAGGGGGACAGGGAGGGGAGCGGAGGGTGGGGAAGGGGGTGTCAGAGGGAAAGGGGGACAGGGAAGGGAGCGGAGGGCGGGGAGGGGGTTCTCAGGAGGGAAGGGGGTTCGCCGTGGGGGAGGGGATTCGGGAAGGGGGAGGGGCGCGGAGGAGGAAGCGGGCTCAGAAAAGGCACCCAGTCTTCCTCCTTGTCTTCCCTGGTCAGTAAATGGTCCCTGAGTCACCGTCTTCGTCGTCACATCCCGCCACCCTCTCCCCGCCCGCGCCGGGTTGCGGTATCAGGGTCAGCGGGGCGGAAGCGCCACCCCTCCCCGGCGGGCTTCGGGTCACACGCAAGAGGCTATTTATAGCGTGGGCGCGCGGAGGGCGTGGGCGGCGCGCCGGCGGGCAGGGGGGTGGGGGACGAGGGGGGGTGCCCGCTGCGGTCCCCAGCGACGAGCGGGTGGAGACACCGCCTCTTGCGGCCTCCGAGGTCTTTGGGCCCCCCCCAGCAGCGCTGACTGAGGAATGTAGGGGCGGAACCCGGGGAGGCTGAGGCAGGAGTTCAGGCTGCGGGGACCCCCCTGCAGCCTGGCTCCGGGCCTCAGTTTCTGCATCTGGAAAATGGGAAGACAGAGTGTCTGGCCTCCCTTGCCTTTCCTTTCTCCGCCTCTTCCCTCCTCTTCCTCTCTCACCCCTTTCGCAAAATCATGATTATAGTGTCACTTATACTACTATCTATTATTATTACTAGCATCATTACTGTTTTTATTATTTGGTTGTGTTCTAAGGGTATCCCTGGCCTGAATTCTAGGATTTGAAGACCCTGGATGCTTTTTTCTCTTCGCTCCCTTTCTCTCTTTTTCTTTCTCTCTTTCTTTCTCTCTCTCTTTCTTTCTCTCTCTCTTTCTTTCTTTCTCTCTTTCTTTCAACAGGGTCTCCTCTCTGTTACCCAGGTTGAGTGCAGTGGTGTGATCATGGCTCACTGCAGCCTCGACCTTCCAGGCTCAAGTGATCCTCCCCATTTAGCCTCCCGAGTAGCTGAGACTGCAGGTGCGCATCACCATGCTTGGCTAATTTTAGATGGGATCTTACTCTGTTGCCAGGGCTGGTTTCAAACTCCTGACCTCAAGCGATCCTCCCACCTCGGCCTTCTAAAGTGCTGGAATTACAGTCATGAGCCACATGGCCAACTGACCCTGGGTTCTAATTAAGGGGACTCCAGCCTTGGGGCACTCGCTTCCTGACCTGCCACGTGGGGATGGGATGGGGAGACAGGAGGTGGAGATCCAGCCGTCTAGGGCTTCTGAAAGACCACCTGCTCCAGGATTAGCCTGGGGGAGGGGAGGAAGCATAAAGAATCCAGAAATAGATTCTAGGAGATTTGATCGTTTTGTGTGTGATGTTGGTGGCGGGCATTTCAGCGGGAGACCGATGGGCTTTAGAATAAAGGACCTAGCTCCGCTGATTTCACATCCGGGAAAGACTAAATGAGGACCTTTATCTTCCGTTGACACAACGGAGCCCGACTGAAGCCTTCGGTGTAAAAAGCACCAAGAACCTGGAGTTCCAGAGAGCTTCAGGAATCAGGGATTTCTGTGTGTGTTGCTTACCATGTACCACTCAGAACTAGGCCTAGCCTATAGTAGGTGCTCATTAAATAGTAATTCGTGGAAGGAATGACATCACCTCCTCCAGCAGCCCTGCGGGGTTGCGCTAAGAGCTGTCCCCCAGAGGAGTGGGCAGGCGCTGTCCGCGGTGCTGAATGTTCTGTCCCATGCCTTTGTACCCTCAAAGAAGTTGGCTCCCTCCTAAGTGTGGGACTGGGGACCCCTCTAGGAGTGTTCGCTCCTCAGGCTCCAGAATGCAGTGGACTCTCGGAAATGTCCTACACTCAGAACCGCCTTCCAGAAAGCTTTTAGTCCCCATTAATAAAAACATCATCATTGATTTTTTTTTTTTTTTTTTGAGATGGAGTCTCACTCAGCCCAAGCTGGGGTACAGTGGCGCGATCTCGACTCACTGCAACCTCCGCCTTCGGGGCTCAAGCCATTCTCGTGCCTCAGCCTTCTGAGTAGCTGGGACTACAGGCGCCACCACGCCCAGCTAATGTTTTGTATTTTAGTAGAGACAGAGTTTCACCATGTTGCCCAGGGTGGTCTTGAACTCCTGAGCTCAGGTGATCTGCCCGCCTCAGCCTCCCGAAGTGCTGGGATGACAGGCGTGAACACCGCGTCCGGCCCATCATTGATTTTTCATGTCTTTTGCTCACACTTATTGGACCTTTCCGTAGGTCAGGCGTCATGCCGAGGGCTGTGTGAACCTCACTAGAGAGTTTTGGCAAATGTAGATGATGGGTGCTACTCCCGTGCCCATTCCACAGATGAGCACACTGAGGAATGCAGAGGATGTGGGACTTGCCAGGAAGTGGGGGACTTAATTCACACTCAGGGTCAGGCGCAGTGGCTCACGCCTGTAATCCCAACATATTGGGAGGCCAAGGTGGGCGGATCACGAGGTCAAGAGATCTAGACCATCCATCCTAGCCAACATGGTGGAACTCTGTCTCTATAAAACAACAACAACAACAACAAAAAAAAAAGAAAGAAAGAAAGAAAGAAAGAAAGAAAGAGAGAAAGAAATTTACACTCAGGCCTGCTGGACCCAGGATGTCCTTACTTGCACCTCGCAGAAGAGGTCCATTGTATGTGGAAGAAAACTGAGGCCAGGTTAGGGAAAGGGCGAGGCTGCAGCTCTGCAGGGCATCCCATGAAGACGGTAGGAGCTGAGACCTAGATGCAGCTCCTCCAAGCTAGAGGGTATCAGGGACTGGGTAGCCAGGAACGGTGGGATGTGTGAAGGCTTCTTAGGCAAGGGGCAGGGGAACCGCCCCAGTGAGTAGAGACATTATGACATGTCTGGTTATTGGGTGCATGAAAGAAGAAAGCAATCCTGGCTGAGTGTGGTGGCTCATGCCTATTATCCCAGCACTTTGGGAGGCTGAGGCAGGTGGATCACTTGGTGGTTGGGGGTTTGAGGCCAGGCTGGCCAACATGGTGAAACCCTGTCTCCACTAAAAATACAAAAAATTAGCCGGGCATGGTGGTGCGTGCCTGTAATCCCAGCTACTCGTGAGGCTGAGGCAGGAGAATTGCTTGAACCTGGGAACTGGAGGTGGGCAGTGAGCCGAGATTATGCCACTGCACTCCAGCTTGGGCAACTCTGTCTCAAATAAATAAATAAATAAGCAGGCAACCTCAGGGCAGATCTTCACCCCACAGAAGGGACTTGATTGTCTCCCAGGTCCTGGGAGCTGAGAAGGCTCAACCTTTTCCCCAAACCCCAGTAGGCTCTAGAGTCAGTCAGCTCCATCTGTGACTCTGTGACACCAGACAGGTTGTTAAACCTCCCTGAGCCTCAGTTTTCCTCATTTGTACAATGGGGTTATTGTCAGGGCTAAAGAGGGCGCAGGCATAAAAATCCTCAACATCGTGCCTATGAAATGCAGTGGCTCACACCTGTAATCCCAGCACTTTGGGAGGCTGAGGCAGGAGGATCACTTGAAGTCAGGAGTTTGAGACCAGCCTGGCCTCTAGAGATGAGAAACCCCATCTCTACTAAAAATACAAAAATTAGCCAGGCATGGTGGCACATGCTTGTAATCCTAGCTACTTGGGAGGCTGAGGCAGCAGAATTGCTTGAACCTAGAAGGCAAAGATTTCAGTGAGCCAAGATCACACCACTCCACTCCAGCTTGGGCGACAGAGTGAGGCCATGTCTCAAAAAACAAAACACACACACACACACACACACACACACACACACACACACACAGCTGAATGGATAAATGGGGTTTATAGCTGATACTGTTACAAGTTGTGAAGCAAACCCTCTGCCGCCTAAATTCACTGATTTGTTCATGTCATTTATTCATAAAATGTTTGTGGAGTCTTTAAAACGTCAGTTGGGTGTGGCGGCTCATGGCTATAATCCCAGCACTTTGGGAGGCCAAGGAGGGCAAATCACTTGAGCCCAGGAGTTCAAGATCAGCCTGGGCAACAGGGCAAACCCCTGTTTCCGCAAAAAATAAAATAACAGCTAGGCAGGCGTGGTGGTGCATGCCTGTTGTCCCAGCTACTCAGGAGGCTGAGGTTGGAGGATCGCTTGAGCCCTGGAGGTCAAAGCTGCAGTGAGGTGAGGTCATGCCGCTGAACTGCAGCCTGAGTAACAGGCTCTGAGTGGGACTCTGTCTCAAAACAAAACATCAAGTGGCCTATGCAAAATGCTGTGAGGCACATTGGAAGAGCTGGAACCAAGTCTCCTCACCACCACGCCTTTACTCATGCTGCTTCCTCCACACAGAATACATCTCCCTCCTGCTCATCTTCCCCTCATCATATCTGAGACTCAAGTAAATGGTGGTGGTGAAATCGGGGCAGGCTTCCCAGAGGAAGAGAGCCCTGGATAACCCACTCCTCAGCTCCTTTAGCCCTCCCTCATCTGTCATTCTAACCTCATGGGAGATGCGGGGGTGGTGGCTAGGAATAGAGCTGGGTCCCCAGAGCCAGTAACAGTGCCTGGTATACAGTAGGTGCTCAATTAATGCTTGCTGAGTAAATAAAATGAGGGACTTCATGAAGGAACCAGGTGGCATTTGCCATTCACAGCCTCAGGATGCTGCTAAGATTTAGCAAGTGGATTAAGGTGTTGGAGAGCATCGGGGCTCCACACGGATAAAGAAATGAAGGGGGAGGGCAGAGGTAAGGCCCATACGCCATACAGGGTGATCTGCTGTGTGTTGGTGCCGGGTGTATACACGAGAGCTTGCATTTGCTTGTCCTTGCTTGGATATTTGCAGCAGTAGCTGGCTCATGTTACCTGGTCAGGCAAGTGCCTGCCTGTACACGGATATGAGTGTGCATGTGTGCAGAGCATGTGCACCCTTTAAGTGCAGGGAGGAGTCTGCACGTGCGTTTCTGGGAGTAGGGTGTCACTACATCGGAGACACACTCTGTGTGTGAGCTTGTGGGTGATGTGTTAGGTGAAAACCACATGTATTGATGTTCGCCTGTGTGCATGGATGCAGTTCTGTGGCAACTGAATCTGTTTCCCTGCATACATGTACACGCTCCTGTGCAATGAAATACCCAGATGTGTATTTACTTGTATGCGTCATCACCCCTCGTAGAAAGGGGCTGCTCTGAATGTCGAGGCAAGTGTCATATGCGTACGTGGCCTTGACATGTGCTTATATGAATATATACGTGCTTCATGTGGTTGGGGACCATAACAGATACGTATGGGTACATGTCTGAGCATGAGGACGCGAGTGGATTTTTCTTTTTTTTTTTTTGAGACTGAGTCTCTCTCTGTGGTCCAGGCTGGAGTGCAGTGGCCTGATCTCAGCTCACTGCAACCTCCGACTCCTGGGTTCAAGCGATTCTCCTGCCTCAGCCTCCCGAGTAGCTGGGACTACAGGCATGCCACCATCACACCGTCTAATTTTTTTTTTGTCTTTTTAGTAGAGACGGGGTTTCACCATATTGGTCAGGCTGGTCTTGAACTCCTGACCTCGTGATCCACCTGCCTTGGCCTCCCAAAGTGCTAGGATTACAGGTGTGAGCCACCGCACGCAGCCTTTTTTTTTTTTTTTGAGACAGAGTCTCACTCTGTTGCCCAGGCTAGAGTGCAGTGGCAGGATCTCAGCTCACTGCAAACCTCCACCTCCCATGTTCAAGTGATCCTTCTGCCTCAGCCTCCCGAGTGGCTGAGATTACAGATGCACACCAGCACACCCAGCCAATTTTTTGTATTTTTTTAGTAGAGACAGAGTTTCACCATGTTGGCCAGGCAGGTCTCGAACCCCTGACCTCCAGTGGTCCACCCACCTTGGCCTCCCAAAGTCAAAGTGCTGGGATTACAGGCCTGAGCCACCACGCTTGGTTGGATATGAGTGAATCCTTATGTGACATGTATATTGTGAACATTCGTCAAACACACGTGGATACATCTATATGTGTGCTGGCAGACACACACACACACACACACACACGTGTGTTGCTGGGACCATGTCTACCCCAGCAGGCTGTGTCCTATATACATGTGTATGCTTGTGTTCACACAGGAGTGTGAGTACACACGTGTGCCTATGAGCGTGCCTTTCCAGGCACATGATCCGCGTGGAGCCTTATGCATCCTAAGCATTTGTGTCCACACAGGAATAAGTCTGGGTATGAATGTGTGTAGACATTGGCAAACGCCTGTGGGTCCCCAGTGGAGGGGGAGGGCAGGTATTTCCTCAACTAGAAGGATGAGCTCAGGCAACGCGCAACCCATCTCAGCCTAGCTTCACTCCAGCCAAGCCCACCCCAACACTCTCAGCTGGGGCTCAGCCATCCCAGCCCCTCCCCTCTGGGGGCTCGTCCCACCTCTCTCCGGCAGGCTGGCCTCACCCAGCACTTTTCCCGCTCCCCACGCTCCCTGCCTCCTACTCCTCCTCACTCCAAACTCACACCTCCCTTTACACCTCTGGGCCTTACCTCCCACCCTACTGAACCTCTTCCCCAGCCTTGCCCCTCCCTCCCAGCGACTCCCTTCCACTCAGGCGGCGACACCTCCCTATAAAGTCCACAGAATCCAGCCCAGTCCTCCCTCGACGCCTCTGTTTCTGGAAGCCTCATCCCTCTTGCCTCCTGCTGCCCCTCCCTTAATGCCACCCCCGCAGCCGAGCCTCCAGTTTGCCTCAGAGTTAAGGGTGAGATCCCCGCCTCCCCCCACTCTACTAGGAAAACCTTCCAGAGAAACCCAACTTGGAGGATGTGAGGAGGGGTGGGGCCGGGTGCTGGGGGGGGAGAAGAGAGAGGACGGAGAAGTCGGTCAGGAACACCCACGTCGGAACCTCCTCCAGTGCCACCCCTAAGAGCCCGCAACTTAGAGCAGGGGGAGAGGTCAGCAGGGGGTCTGGACATTCTTGTTCCCCTCTCCTTCCGTCCTCAGGCCTAGGCGGTGGGGGGCGCCTAGGGGTCTCCTTCACTTCCCTACTCGCTAACTCCATAGGCCGGGAGGCTAGGGGCTGGAAAAGTTGGCCTTCGACTCTAGGGATTCTTCTTCCAACACCCCCAGCCCCGTCCAACAGAAACGAGCTCAGAGAAAGGAGGCCCCTGTCCCTTTAAGAGCACCCGCGTCCACGCCGGCCCAGCCCGGCCTGATTTGCACTCGGGAAGCCACCGCGGCGGGGAGCGGGCGGGCGGGGCACAGTTTGTGAATGAAGCGGCTGAGGGGGAGGGGAGGGAGGAGGAGGGGCGGCGGGGGCGGTTCCCGGCTCCCCTGCCTGCCCACCCTGGGTCCAGGCTGCCAGAGTTCTGCACACACGCGCTTCCCGTCGCCCGAGGTCTCCCGAAGCCCGATGTCTCAGGCTTGGCCGACACACCTCTTCCCCCACCCCAGCCTTCTTGGAGCGGGTGGGAGTGAGGGGGACCCCAGGCCTTAAGAACCAGGGTTCAGAGCTCTGTAGGCGTTGAACGGCGGTCCACCCCCATCCCTGCCACCAAGGTCTCTCAGAGCTTGAGTTCTCAAACAGGAGTGCCCAGGACGCCTGGGTTCGGGTGGGCTGGCTTCTCCTCATCCCCAGAGCCATAAAGGTGTGGGGTGGGGGGGTCATGCCCCTCCCACGTCTCCCTCCCTCCCCCAACCCCAACGCAGAGCGTGGGCCTGGGCGTGGGCCTCTGTGCAGATGGCGTTCTGGCCCCAAAATAGCTCCCCCACCACGTCTCCCTCCCTCCCTCTCTCCAGCGCAAAGTGGGTGAGGTGAGGAAGGGCTGGGAGGGGGACCAGGGGACATTGCTCTTCCAAGAAGTAGGCTCCCTGCCGAGAAGGCCCTGAAATGTGTTTGGGAGAACCGGAGGGGCGGGGAGCGGGAAGACCTTCTTGCCATTCCTCCAACCCCCATTCGGGAGGCCAAAGAGTTAACTGGGAAAGCGCCCCCAGACCCCCAGTCACAGCCCTCCCTGGACGTTGGGAGGAATCTCCTGTCTCCCCACTCCCCCCACCCCAGTCCTTTTTACACCCAAGGCTGGGGGAGTCCTAGAACTCGTGGATGTCCTGATGGCCAAGCCCCCCTACCCATATCTTACATCCCCAGGTCTTGGAGAACCCTCCCGCCGCACTCGGTTCCAATTTCCAGCCGGGTCCGCGTCCATGAGGACCGGCAACCCAGTCCACACCACCAGACCCCTTCCAAGTACCCCGCAGGCTTCAATCAAACTACCCAGCTCAGACTCTTCCTCACCGACCCTCTAAAAACCCGGTCTACACAGACGCCCAAGTCTAGAGCCCCGGAACCCCGTCCGCGTCCACACGACCCCTCCAGCAGGACCCCCGAGACCCCCCCCCCGACACGGATCACCCCCTCCGGCACCCTGCCACGTCGACAAGGGCTACCCCTCTCAAAAGTCCAGCCGCCTGGACTCGGGTCATCCACCCACCCCAGGATTCCCCCAGGAGCCGCATCCACGCGGACCCCGAGCCCAGCTAGCTTCCACATGGGTTCCCCGACCCCCAGCCTCGCCTCCTACCTCCAACGCAAAGCAGAGACATGTCTCCGGGCTCGCAGGCGGGCCGGAGGCGCCCGGGCCGGGTCTGTCAGGTCGGGCTCAGCGGCCGCTGGGCTGGGGCATCTCCCGGCTGCAGCCCGCGCTCGGCTCACGCCGGGGCCCGGCCGCCACCGGCCATCTTGGTTCAGCACCGGGGGCGCGGACAGCGCCTGACGTGGCGCTGATGCGGGGTGGGCAGGCGGGGCCCAGGGACGCCTGATGGGGCGGGGGCGCTGCGGGCTGGGGGGGCGTTAAAGGGCCTGGCTCCGGGAAGGGGCGCCCCGCCCCAGACCTCCTCGTTGCCTGGGGACACAGGGCGAGGGCGGCCCCCACGCAGATTTCCTCCTGGGCGTGTGCCCCCCAACCCATGCACGGACACTCTGGCACTGATAACCTGGGCAAACTCCTCCCTGCAATACTCAAGCAAGTACAGGCGAATACAAGCTGTTGTGTGTACACCCGGCACCCAAACGGGCAGATCGCCCTGTTGCCTGAGTATCTCTCTTCCTCTGTCTCTGCGTCTCTGTCTCTCTGACTCTGCTGCTCGGTCTCTTTCTCTCCCTGGGTCTCTGTTCTTCTGACTCTCTGTCCACTGCTGTCTCTCAGTCATGTCTGTCTCTCAGCTTCTCTCTGTACAGTCTTTCTGCAGCTCTACTGCATCCTGTCTAGGTCTCTCTTTATGTCTCTAAGCCACCCAGCCCATGGGTCCTTGC
>NW_016107595.1:1654717-1659129 GCF_001604975.1 Cebus imitator
TCTTGAACTCCTGACCTCAAGAGATCTACCCACCTTGGCCTCCCAAAGTGCTAGGATTACAGGCGTGAGCAACCATGCCTGGCCTCAGTTGTAATCTTAATGCCTAACGGTAAACATGTTTGTAGCTCTCACTGATTTACATTTTTAAAAAATTAGCACAGCAAATTTTTGTATTATTTTTAGAGATGGCGTTTCACCATGTTGCATAGGCTGTCTCAAACTCCTGGGCTCAGGTGATCCTCCCACCTCGGCTTCCCAAAGTGTTGGGATTACTAGCTCATGAGCCACCATACCTGGTCTTAAATTTTTATTAAACATCAATTAGATACAGTTAAGCTCTAAGGAGCAGCAAAGACAGGCTTGGATTAAAAACAAAAACATTATCATCGCAATGGAAGACCCCGAGTGCTCCTCCCCAGGCTCATCACCCTTCCCTGCTCATGGAAGAACTATCCCAAATTTTGTTTCTCACTCCTTCCTTCTCCCTACAGTTTACCACATGGTTGTCAGCAAACAACACATAGTTACCTTTTGCATGTTTCTATTTTTTTGAGACAAGGTCTCTCTGTGTCACCCAGGCCGGAGTGCAGTGGTGGGAGCTCCTGCGCTCAAGCAATCCTCCCGTCTCAGCCTCCCAAGTACCAAGAACAACAGGCATGCTCCCCAACGCTTGGCTAATTTTTTTTTTTTTTTTTTGAGATGGAGTCTCGCTCTGCCACCCAGGCTGGAGTGCAGTAGCGTGATCTCAGCTCACTGCAACCTCCACCTCCTGGGTTCAAATGATTCTCTTGCCACAGTCTCCGGAGTAGCTGGGACTACAGGCACGAGCCACCACGCCCGGCTAGAGACGGGGTTTCACTGTGTTAACTAGGATGGTCTCAATCTCCTGACTTGGTGGTTGCCCACCTCAGCCTCCCAAAGTGCTGGGGTTACAGGCATGAGCCACCTGGCCCTGCCCTGGCTAATTTTTAAATTTTTTATAGAGATGAGGGGCTCGCCGTGTTGCCCAGGTTGGTCTTGAACTCTGGGGTTCAAATGATCTGCCTACCTTGGCCTCCCAAAGTGCTGAGATTATAGGTGTGAGCCACCTCTCTTGGCCTTGTTCACACTCTTTACTCATCTGGTTTTTGTTTGTTCATTTGTTTTTTGAAATGGAGTTTCACTCTTGTTTCCCAGGCTGGAGTGCAGTGGCACGATCTCAGCTCACTGCAACTTCCGACTCCCAGGTTCAAGCGATTCTCCTGCCTCAGCCTCCTGAGTAGCTGGGATTATAGGCACCCACCCACAATGCCTGGCTAATTTTTGTATTTTTAGTAGAGACAGGGATTTCACCATGTTGGCCAGGCTGGTCTCAAACTCCTGACCTCAGATAGTCCACCCGCCTCGGCCTCCCAAAGTGCTGGGATTACAGGCTTGAGCCATGTACCCAGCCTGCTAATCTGTTGTGTTTGCTCAATACGAATCTGCTGATATTCATCCATATTGCTGCCTGTGGCTGTAAGGCTTGAATTTTTCAAGGCTGCATACTATTCTTTTGTATTCGTCTGTTCTGCAGTTCGTGGACTTGTAGGTTGTTTTAAGCTTAGGTTTATTATAAAATAAGCTCTCAATTAAAAGGAAGGAAGGAAGGAAAGAAAGAAAGAAAGAAAGAAAGAAAGAAAGAAAGAAAGAAAATACATGTATGCTGAGCTTCACCTGATAACATGAAATTGCTTCGTTTATTGTGACTCTAGCAATTTACGTCATACCAGCACAGTATAATCATCGGTTTTTCTATGTTCTGTTTTGTTTTCATTTTGTTAATCGTTTTTGTTTTTTCTTGAGACGGAGTCTCACTCTGAGGCCCAGGCTGGAGTGCAATGGTGCAATCACAGCTCACCACAGCCTCCACCTCCTGGGCTCTAGCGATCCTCCTGTCTTAGCTTCCCAAGTAGCTGGGACTATAAGACTGTGCTACCATGCCTGGCTAATTTTATTTTTTTAGATGGGGTATCCTCCCTGTGTTACCCAGGTTAGTCTCAAACTCCTGAGCTCCAGCGATCCCCCTGCCTCTGCCTCCCAAAGTGCTGGGATTCCAGGCATGAGCTCCTGTGTCTGGCTCTAAGTTCTTGCCAACACTTTGAATTGCCCAGGTTTTTCACTGGGCCAGTGTGGAGAGGGAAAGAGTGCCTGATTTGGGTTTTGGTTTGCTTTCTGATTGCTCTTGAGGTTGAACTTTTTATGTAACGACTGGTTTCTTTTTCTAGCGAAGTGCCTGTTCAAGATGTTTATCCATTTCTTCTTCTTTTTTTTTTTTGAGACTGAGTATTGCTATGTTCCCCAGGCTGGAGTGCAGTGGCGCAATCTCAGCTCACCTCACTGCAGCCTCTGCTTCCCAGGTTCAAGTGATTCTCCTGCCTCAGACTTCCGAGTAGCTAGGATTACAGGGGCCCGCCACCATGCCTAGCTCATTTTTGTATTTTTAGTAGAGACAGGGTTTCACCATGTTGGCCAGGCTGGTCTCGAACTCCTGACCTGAAGTGATCCACCCACCTCAGCCTGCCAAGTGCTGGGATTACAGGTGTAAGCCACCAAGCCCAGCCTTAATTTTATATTTTAATTGTTGTAAAATACACATAACAACATTTTTCATTTAATTTTTAAATATATATATTGAGATAGAGTCTCACTCTGTCACCCAGTCTGGAGAGCAGTGGCATAAACTCGGCTCACTGCAACCTCTGCCTCTCCCGTTTAAGCGATTGTCCTGCCTCAGCCTCCAGAGTAGCTGGGATTACAGGTACCCTCTACCACATCCGGCTAATTTCTGTATTTTTAGTAGAGACGAGGTTTCACCACGTTGGCCAGGCTGGTCTCAAACTCCCGGTTTCAGGTGATCTGCCTGCCTTGACCTCCCATAGTGTTGGGATTACAGGCATGAGCCACCCCACCAGCCTATTTATATATTTTTAATGCATTTAGTGTTGGGGGTCTCGCTATGTTACCCAGGCTGGTCTCAAACGCCTAGTCTCAAATGATCCTCCCACCTCAGCCTCTAGCAAAATGTACCATTTGAACTGGATAATTCAGTGGCATTTACTACATTCACTATGTTCCTACATTGTTGTGCGTTCAACACCTCTGTTGAGTCCCAGAATATTTTCATCACCCTGAAAGAAGCCCCCTTCCTCATTAGTGATCACTCTCTTCCCCTCATGCCCAGCCTTGGGCTACCACTAACCTGCTTCCCATTTCTATGGATTTAAGGTATTCAACTTGGTCAATCTTTTGCAGTGTAGGATACCATGTCTAAATCATAGCACACTTTCTTGTTTAAGAAATCCTTCTGCATTGATAATGAAGCCAAAAAAAGAAAGAAAGAAAGAGAGAGAGAGAGAGAGAAAGAAGAAAGAAGGAAGGAAGGAAGGAAGGAAGGAAGGAAGGAAGGAAGGAAGGAAGGAAGGAAGAAATCCTTTCCTGGCTGGATGCATTGGCTTATGCCTATAATCCCAGCACTTTGGGAGGCCAAGGCAGGAGGATCACTTGAACCCAGAAGTTCAATACCAGCTCAGGCGACATAGGGAGATCCCATCTCTACAAATCATACAAAAATTCACCAGGAGACGTTGTGCACACCTGTAGTCCCAGCTAGCTGAGAGTCTGAGGTGGGAGGATCATGGGAGTCCGGGAGGTCGAGACTACAGTGAGCTGTGATTGTGTCACTGCACTCCAGCCTGGGTGGTAGAGTGAGACCCTGTGAAAAAAAAAGAAAACAAAAGAAGCAGGAAGGAAGGAAGGAGGGAGGGAAGGAAAGAAAAGAAAGAGAAAGTAAGAAAGAAAGAGAGAGAGAGAAAAGAAAGAAAGAAACAGAGAGAGATAGAGAGAGTAAAAGAAAAGAAAGAAAAAAGAAAAAGGGAGGGAGGGAGAAAGAGAAGGAGATAAAGAGAGAAAGAGATAAAGGAAGGGAGGGAGAAAGAGAAAGAAAAGAAAAGAAAGAAAGAGAAAGAAAGGGAAAGAAAGAAAACAGAAAAGAAATCCTTTTCTGTCTCAGCATCATAAAGGTCTTATACCTATTCTACATTTTCTGAGTTTTGTCATTTACAGTCATGTCTTGACTCTCTTGGAACTGATTTCTTAGTGTGGAGTAAGATAAAGTCCAACTGCATATTTTGTCCATGGAGATGACCTATTGTCCCAACAGCCTGTAATGAAACTCACAAAGCAAGTTTTCATGCATGTGTGGATCTAACAGCAAGCACAGAACAACCAGAAGTCAAGCAGTGCTGCTGGTGTCTCTACACCTGGGAGTCTATTCTGAGATCTCGCTTCGGTCCCAGGGGCTGATCTATGCCTGGTAGAAGCTTTGTGCTGATCGTTTACATCTGCCAATACCAGTCAAGCATCTGACTTTTTTTTTTTTTTTTTTTTTTTTT
>NW_016107595.1:1659170-1660133 GCF_001604975.1 Cebus imitator
TTTGTTTTGTTTTGTTTTTGAGACTAAGTTTCACTCTTGCTTCCCAGGCTGGAGTGCAATGGTGTGATCTCGGTTCACTGCAACCTCTGCCTCCTGGGTTCAAGCAATTCTCCTGCCTCAACCTCTGGAGTAGCTGGGATTACAGGCGCTCTCCATCGTGCCTAGCTAATTTTTGTATTTTTAGTAGAGACAGGGTGTCACCATGTTGGCCAGGCTGGTCTTGAACTTCTGACCTCAGGTGATCTGCCCACCTCAGCCTTCCAAAGTCCTGGGATTACAGGTGTGAGCCACGACACCTGGCCGCATCTGACTTATTCTTTGCCTTCTTTTCAGCTTTTTGGGTTCCATGGAGAAACTCATTTGGGACTTTGATTGGAATTGCATTGAACCTATAAACCAAATTGGGAGAATGAGCATCTTTTGTGATTGAATCTTTCCAAGCGAACAAACAACGAATCATTCCATTTATCTATGTTTCAGCAAGGCTTATAACTTTGGAATTTATTTCTAGATGCTTTGAGTATTTGGTGCTGTGGATAAGTGGCCTGTTTATTTTCTTGGGGGACAGGGTCTGGCTCTGTCACCCATTCCAGAGTGCAGTGGTGCAATCATAGCCCATTATGGCCCTGACCTCCCTGGCCCAAGTGATCCTCTTGCCTCAACCACCCCAGTAGCTGGGACTACAGGCGTGTGTCACCATTCTTGACTAATTTTTTTTATTTTTTTGTAGAGACGGGATCTCCCTAGGTGCCCAAGCTGATCTTAAACAACTGGGCTCAAGCAATCCTCTTGCCTCATCTTCCAGAGTGCTGGGATTGCAGTTGTGAGCCACCCAGGGCTCTAGCATCTATTGAGTGTCTCAACTTTTTGTAAACCCCATCATTAGATGTGTACATTCTTTGGGGGTTTGTTGCATACAAGGATGTCATCTGCAAATAAAGACACTCTTTTTTTTTTTTTTTT
>NW_016107595.1:1662688-1665231 GCF_001604975.1 Cebus imitator
AAAAAAAAAAAAAAAAAAGAATCCATCTGGGGCTCCCTAGGGGATGGCTGGCAGGGAGCCAGGGCAGCATACACACAGGATACAGCAAGACCGGTGGGAGCTCAGGGAGGCTCAGTTTCATTCTGGAGCCTGAGCCTGCAGGACCTGCTGAGGCACCGGACATGCAAGGTAAGGAAAGAGAAGACACAAGAGAGTCCCGGTCAGGCACAGTGGGTCATGTCTGTTATCCCAGCACTTTGGGAGGCCGGGGAGGGAGAATTGCTTGAGGGAGACCAGGAGTTTGAGATCAACCTGGGCAACAGAGTGAGATCCCATCTCCGCAAAAATTTTAAAACGAGCTGGGAGTGGTGGTGTGTGCCTGTAGCCCCAGCTACTCAGGAGGCTGAGGCGGGAGAATCACTTGAACCTGGAGGCTGAGGTTGCGGTGAGCTATGATTGTACCACTGCACTCCAGCCTCGATCTGGGTGACAGAGCAAGATCGTCTCTTTGTTTGTTTGTTTTGTTTTTTGAGACAGAGTCTTCCTCTGTTGCCCAGGCTGGAGTGCAGTGGTGTGATATTAGCTCACCGCAACTTCCGCCTCCTGGGTTCAAGCGATCCTCGGGCCTCAGCCTCCTGAGTAGCTGAGATTACAGGCGCCTGCCACTGTGCCCCGCTAATGTTTTGTATTTTTAGTAGAGACAGGGTTTCACCATGTTGGCCAGGCTGGTTTTGAACTCCTGACCTCAAGTGATCTGCTGCCTCAGCCTCCCAAAGTGCTAGGGTTACAGGTGTGAGCCACTGTGCCTGGCTGACCCTGTCTCTTGAATGAATGAATAAGTAAATAAATAAGCAGGGCCGGGTGCCGTGGCTCACAGCTGTGATCTCAACACTTTGGGAGGCCGTGGGGGGTGGATCACCTGAGGTCGAGAGTTTGAGACCAGCCTGACCAACATGGAGAAATCCTGTCTCTACTAAAAATACAAAAAATTAGCCAGGCGTGGTGGCGGGCGCCTGTAATCCCAGCTACTCGGGAGGCTGAAGCAGGAGAATCACTTGAACCCAGGAGGCTGAGGTTGCGGTGAGCCGAGATGGCGCCATTGCACTCCAGCCTGGGCAACAAGAGCAAAACTCCATCTCAAAAAAAATAAAAATAAAAAAATAAACAGTGTATCCAGAAATCAGGACCCAGGCAACTGTGTAACAGTGGAGCCCCTAATAGGATGCAGGAGGGGCAGGTCTCAGGGCGAGTGACTATTCTAAGAGCCACGTTTTGGCCTTCTGAGTGTGAGACACCTGCAAGGCACGCAGTGGAAATATCCAATGCCGGAGCCTGAGGTCTTCAGCTCTGGGAACATGCGGGCTGGAGTTGCCAATTGGATAATTAACAACATGCAATGAGGTATGGCCAGGTGGGGAAGAATGTAGATACAAGGTCAAGGTACACCCCGCTCTTCCAGGACCACCAAAGTCAAGACATCACACCCAGGGTCCACCCTTTACAGCTCTGTCCTTGTCCAAGCCAGTCCGTGTTAACAGGTCAGCAGGAATGTTATCTTCAGGGAACGTGGAATTTAGGGTCCCTGGGCTTGCTGTGGGTGCTTCTCTTCTTCTCTCAAGTGCTTGTTTGTTTATTATTTATTGTTTTATTTTTTTGAGACAGAGTCTCGCTCTGTAGCCAGGTTGGAGTGCAGTGGCTCGATCTCGGCTCACCGCAACCTCTGCCTCACGGGTTCAAGCAATTCCTCTGCCTTAGTCTCCCAAGTAGCTGGGACTACAGGCGTGCACCACCATGGCCGGCAATTTTTTTTTTTTTTTGTATTTTAGTAGAGACGAGGTTTCACCATGCTGGCCCGGAAGCTCTCCATCTCCTGACCTCGTGATCCACCCGCGTCGGCCTCCCAAAGTGCTGGGATTACAGTCAAGTGCCCATATATAGATGAGGAGACTGAATTCCTGAGAGTTTGGGGCAGTGGGGCAGGGAAGGGGAACAAGGTTGGGATGTGCAATGGGGCTGGACTAACTCTCAGAATAGGCGTTTCTGCAATGCAGGCGTCTGTGTAATCGTTCATTCATTCAATGAACCCAGCCTGGATCCACACGCATGCCCATGCCGGGCTGATCTCAAAGGGGACGTTTCCATGTTCACCACTGATCAGTCGGATCCAATTCATTTTTAAGCTCTGGTGCCCCATTTTCTTCCTACCAACAGCTCGGCTCATTCCAAAGCTATTGATTTGAGCCTTCTCATCCCTCCACTTAATTATGCCGGTCCTGTCTTCCTCTTCTCTTGCTCTTTTTTCTCTGCGGCTCCCTCTTTCCCAAGGTCAGGGACCAGTAAGCAAGGAGGATCTCGCTCAGCACAGAAAATTGAAGGAAGGGCATTCCTGACGGAGGGCAGCGCCTGTGCAAACGCTGTGAGATCGGACCTTTAACCTAGTTGTAGCTGTCAGGTCGCCTGGGACAGAGAAATGGATGAGGGCAAACTTGGTTTATTGCCTATAAAATGAGGATAAAAAATAATGGTTTCAGCTGGGTGCGGTGGCTCATGTCTGTAATCCCAGC
>NW_016107595.1:1665331-1669739 GCF_001604975.1 Cebus imitator
TAAAAATATAAAAATTAGCCGGGCGTGGTAGTGCACGCCGGTAATCCCAGCTACTCTGGAGGCTGATGCAGGAGAATGGTTTGAACCTAGGAGGCGGAGGTTGCCGTGAGCTGAGATCGCACCACTGCACTCCAGACTGGGCAACAGAGTGAGACTCTGTCTCAAAAACAACAATAATGACAATGACAGCAACAGATAATAATAATTTCCGGCCGGGTTCTGTGGCTCACACCTGTCATCCCAGCACTTTGGGAGGCTGAGGCGGGTGGATCACCTGAGGTCAGGAGATCGAGACCAGCCTGGCCAACATAGTGAAACCCTGTCTCTACTAAAAATACAAAAATTAGCTGGGTGTGGTGGCAGTGCCTGTAATCCCAGCTACTCGGGAGACTGAGGCAGGAGAATTGCTTGAACCCAGGAGGCTGAGGTTGCAGTGAGCAAAGATCGCACCATTGCACTCCAGCTTGGGCAACAAGAGAGAGATTCCGTCTCAAAAATAATTATAATAACAACAATGGTTTCCCAGAGAATTAAATGGGACGAAAGCAACATCAATGGTTTGAAAGTTCCGGGACCTGCCCTGCAGAGCTGTAGGTTGGAATTAACCAGAGGCAGCAAATGGGCCTGGAGATGTTGGATGGGTTTGGATGGATCATAAACAGAAGCGATTGGATTGGTCAAGAGGATGAGACAGAGGCGGGAAATAAAGGAAGACAAAGGAATGGAATAGGTTCAGACCCAATGTGGGCGGCGTTCCGGACACAGAGACAGGGGTCTCAGTCCAAAATCCCCATAGTGGCCAGCAGGGGTCAGCAGTAGGCCATTGGGCGATCCCCAGCAGGTAGTAGCGGGAGCCAGGGACCCTCCGAGGGTTAATTTATTTAATAAGTGCCTGCAGTGTGCCAGACATGGGGCAGAACTCCACAAACACTTATTTAATCCCCATAATAGAGTTTGCAGATGGGGAAACTGAGAACTACAACGTTAAGTCGCTCACCCAACGTCACACATCACGGGAGTGGCAGAGCTAGGATTCGAATTTAGGAAGCCCAACTGAGGCCCTTCACCCCTGCACTCCACTGGCTCCCCTTCCCCTAAATCTCCTAAAATGATAGTTTAAAATGTTTTTTTGCCAGGTGCAGTGGCTCATGCCTGTAATTCCAGCACTTTGGGAGGCCAAGGCGGGCAGATTAGGAGGTCAAGAGATCGAGATCATCCTGGCCAACATGGTGAAACCCTGTCTCTACTAAAAATACAAAAAATTGGCCGGGCGCCGTGGCTCACGCCTGTAATCCCAGTACTTTGGGAAGCCGAGGCAGGCGGATCACCTAAGGTCAGGAGTCCGAGACCAGCATGACCAACATAGAGAAACCCTGTCTCTAAAAAATAAAAATAAAAATAATAAAAATACAAAATACAAAAAATAAGCTGGGCGTGGTGACGCGTGCCAGTAGTCCCAGCTACTCGGGAAGCCAAGGCAGGAGGATCACTTTAACCTGGGAGGTGGAGGATGCACTGAGCCGAGATCAAGCTACTGCACTCCAGCCTGGGACAGAGCAAGACTCCATCTCAAAAAATGAAACAACAACAAAAAAGTTTTTTAAGGTTGAGGGGGTCACAGGCATGGTGGCTCACACCTGTAATCCCAGCACTTTGGAAGGCCGAGGAGGACAGATCACTTGAGGTCAGGAACTCCACTGGATCCAGCCAGGTCCCTAGACCCGCCCTAGCTCAGGGCGACTCCGGGACTCATGCCTATCCCCTGAGACCTGTTTCCCCACTCCAGACTGGCTGGAGACCTGATGGACTTGCTCCCAAGCTAAAGGGCTGAGGTAGGGAAGGCAGACAACACTCACCATGGAGCCTCTCTTTCCTTTGACCCATGAGAAAACCATGGATCAGAGACGCCAATGCATTTGCCCAAACCACCCAGGTAGTAGGAGACATGGCTGGACTCCATCTCAAGGCTTTGACTTCTCATACCTATAGGACCACCAGAAGGGGACTGTCAGGCAGGCCTGTCTCAGACCCTTGGTGCCCGAAGCTGGAAAGCACTCTGGGGCCCTATAAAAATGTTTTACTGGGCATGGTGGCTCACGCCTATAATCCCAGCACTTTGGGAGTCTGAGGCGGGCATTGATGCATCTAGAAGCAGACCTGGGGTTGATTCGCTTTCCCTAGGAAGACCTCAGCCAGATTGCTGCCAGCTGCCAGAGACCTACTTGTAGCCAGTAGATTTCCAAAGCAAAATGATAAATTACAAGAATAAGTAACACCAGGTGAGCACTTAGCAAATGCAAGCTTGCGTCCTCAGGCTATTTTAAGTCCTTTAATCCCCACGGCGACCCTACCAGTTCAATGGAAACCCAGGCCCAGGGAGGTCGCACCTCTGGGGAGGGACAGAACTGAGATCTGAACCCCACCAAGCTTGGCGTCTGTGCCCTTGACCCCTCGACCTCACGTTTTACAACAGGGTCATTTGTAGAAAGGGAGGTTCGGGGACGTTGGTGACCGTTTGACTTGGTGCTGGTCTGGATGTAGAGACATGAGCCCCAAGACCTGCGCGGGAAGTGGAAACTGGGTCCGGACCCAGCTTGGTCACCTACGCCGGGGTAACAGCACTGCACACCACCCCGGCAGGTCCAGCTAGGGATCTGGACCACGTGGCTGGGATGCAGCACAGCCCCTGACCACGCCCCTGTGACTGTCGCTGCCAGGACCAGGACTGGTGACCAATGAGAAGGCGCGCATGAAAAGCTCCGCCTACAAAGTCCTTCTTGCTCGGTGATTGGCCATTTCAGCTTCCCATCACTTCTCCCATCCTCTGGCCTACAGCCTCCCTGGAAGTCTTTAATTTTTCCCACACATCTGCCCCGCACACGCTGTTCCCACAGCCAGAAACACCCTTTCCCCTCTTCTCCGGGATAAGCCGCTTTATCCCCCTGTCTCTGCCGAGATGTCCCCTCCTCCAGGAAGCCTTCCCTGACTCCCAAAACTGGGTGGAAAAGGTCAGCTGCTCTCGTCACATCAGTTTTCATATTTGCCTCCCAAGCAGGCGGTAAGTTTCTTAGAAGCCAGGACTGGGTCTCTGAAAGCTTTGTCCCTCGATTGCCTCACATAGTAGGTACTCAAGAACGTACGCTAAATGGATTCATCTGGTCTCAAAGGTTGACTTGGGTCCCTGGGGGCCCAAGAGAAGAGGTCCCTGGAGACCCCTTCTCCCCAGTTCCTCTACCCAGGGCACCTCCTGCACTCAGCTCTTCTTCCAGCCCATTCATAAGCACCTGGGGGGTCTGTATCTAGTTCTGTCTCCCTCAGCCTGGAAGATCCTTGAGGCCAGGATGGAGTGAGAGTGGCACAGAGGGATTGGCTGGTGGTAATGGGGAGGGGGCATTGTTAAGTAAATGAATGCATCATCTGACTGGCAAACTCCTATGCACTCCTCAAAACCCCAGTTGCAAAGTCTCATTTTTCGGAATAAGTTCCCTGTCTTTTCATAGT
Source organism: Cebus imitator (assembly GCF_001604975.1). Classification (NCBI taxonomy): domain Eukaryota; kingdom Metazoa; phylum Chordata; class Mammalia; order Primates; family Cebidae; genus Cebus; species Cebus imitator. Next base: position 1,668,833 of record NW_016107595.1, read on the forward strand.
CCCCGCTTCCCCAGCTCCTGGCTTCACCCTCTATCCCAGCCCTGATGTCACAGAGATGGGAGACTCCGTATCCAGCTGATCTTCCTCCAGACCGATGTCTCCTTGGGCACCAGGACTAAGACCACTTGGGTACGACAGCATCACCCAGCTAGGAAAGTTGTCAAGGAGTGTTTATTGAATGAATGAATGATAGGATCTGTGGCAGGGCCTGCAGTCAGTTACCCTGGGTTCACATCCCAGTCAACACACAGGCCACTGGATCTGTCCCTTGACGTCTCTGACCCTCACTCTGACCCTCCAGGCTACTACATGTGTTTACTCAAAGCCCATGCCCCAGGTGGTTGCAAAGATGAAACGAACCAACACACACAAATGTTGTGACTAAAGGGACATCAGGCCTCCTGGTATCTCAGACCAGGAGGGAATCGCACCCAGGACCGGCAGCTCTGCCCTTCCCCCACCATCCCCTCGGGTGAATCGCGCCATCGCCAGCATCAGCACCCAGAACAGGAACATTGTCAACACAAGTGCTTGGTGAATGCGGATACACAGGGTTGCCCTGAGGGCGAGGCAAGGAGGCAAGAAAGGTGAATATGAGAAATCTAACAACCTGAGGGTGGCGCAGTAGCTCACACCTGTAATCCCTGTGCATTGGGAGGCTGAGGTGGGAGGATTGCTTGAGCCCAGGGGTTTGAGACCAACCTGGGCAACATAGTGAGACTCCCGTCTCTATCAAAAAAACTTTTTTTTTTTTTCAAATTAGCTTGGCATGGTGCCACACACCTGTAGTCCCAGCTATTCAGGAGGCAGAGGCATGAGGATTGTGGACCCCAGGAGGTCAGGGACGCAGTGAGCCATGACCATGCTACTGCACTCCAGCCTGGGCAAGACTGTGGCCCTGCTTCTT
>NW_016107595.1:1669794-1673600 GCF_001604975.1 Cebus imitator
TCACACCTGTAATCCCAGCACTTTGGAAGGCGGAGGCGGCCCAATCACATGAGATCAGGAGTTCAAGACCAGTCTGGCCAATATGGTAAACCACATCTCTACTAAAAATACAAAAATTCACCAGGTGTGGTGGCAAGCACCCATAATCCCAGCTACTCAGAAGGCTGAGGTAGGAGTATCACATGAACCCGGGAGGCAGGGTTTGTAGTGAGCCGAGATCACGCAAGACTCTTTCTCAAAAAATAAAAATAAAAAAGTCTAGGCCAGGCATGGTGGCTCACGCCTGCAATCCTAGCTCTTTGGGAGGCCGAGGTAGGTGAATCTCTTGAGCTCAGGAGTTCAAGACGAGCCTGGGCAACATGGTGAAACTCCTTCTCTGCTAAAAATACTAAAAATACAAAAATTAGCCGGGGAGTGGCGTGCACCTATAGTTCCAGCTACTTGGCAGGCTGAGGTGAGATCACTTGAACCTCAAGGAAGTGGCTGCAATGACCTGAGATGATGCCACTGCACTCCAAACTGGGTGACAAAGTGAGACCCTGTCTCAAAAATAAATAAATAAATAAATAAATAAATAAATAAATAAATAAATCTGACAACTGGAATGTTGGTGAGGATGTGAGGTAGGAAACACTCTAGATATTTGTTAATCCAGCCATTCCGACCCTGGGCACTCACCAGAGAGAAAGGATATTCACCAAGAGATATGTATAAAAAAGCTAAAAAACAGCTTTCTCTTTAAAGATTTTTTGAGACATAGGATCTCATTATGTTGCCCAATCTGGTCTCGAACTTCTGGCCTCCAGCAATCCTCCCTCCTCGGCCTCCCAAAGTGCTGGAATTACAAGCATGAGCCCCCACGCCTGGCCCTCAGAACAACTTTATCCACAATTGTCAACACCTTGTTTAGGCTCAGAAAACAATACCCCCCAAATGAAGGTCTCAGAAACAAGAGATTTTCTCTGACCTCATCCTATCCTGTCTCCAAGGCCCATTCTTTCCCCACACTTACCACAGAGACTAGAATCCTTTTTCCCCAAAATAAGACACTGAAACCAGAACCCCTTTTCCCCAGAACCAGCCATAAACCCTAAAAATATGAGTAACTTTCTGAGCGACCTGGTTTTGTGAAAATACACACACACACACACACACACACACACAGACATATATAGATAACTTGCCCTCTGCCCTTCTTTGTAAAGCTGGCCATAAAGAAATTGGCCATGTGGCCAGGCACAGTGGCTCAGGCCTGTAATACTAGCACTTTGGGAGGCCAAGGTGGGCGGATCATGAGTTCAGGAGTTCAAGATCATCCTGGCTAACATGGTAAAACCACCGAGGTAAGCCTCGGTGACAGAGCAAGATTCCGTCTCAAAAAAGAAGAAGAAATTGGCCAGGTGCAGTGGCTCACGCCTGTAATCCCAACACTTTGGGAGGCCAAGGCAGGTGGATCGTTTGAGGTCAGGAATTGGAGACCAGCCTGACCAACATGGTGAAACTCCGTCTCTACTAAAAGTCCAAAAAAATTAGCTGGGCACAGTGGCATGCATCTGTAATCCCAGCTCCTTGGGAGGCTGAGGCAGGAGAGTTGCTTGAACCTGGGAGGCAGAAGTTGCAGCGAGCCAAGATTGTGCCACTGCACTCCAGCCTGGGCGACAGAGTGAGATTCTGTCGCAGAAAAGAAAAAAAAAACTAACCTACCTTGTTTATACGTCACAAGATCCCCATTCCAGCGAAGGTCCTGCCCCATACCCAGAAGGAAGGAATGCTGCTCAGAGAGTCTGGGAAGAATCCAGACAGACAGGCCTTGCAGAGTTTCCCCACTCCGTCTCTGCTCATTGATCCTACCTTTTTTGCCCAATCTTTGTTTTTTACTTTGTTTTGTGTCTTGTTTTTTGGAGACAGAATCTTGTTCTGTCACCCAAGGCGGAGTGCAGTGACGTGATCTCGGCTCACTGAAAACTCCTCCTCCCGAATGCAAGTGATTCTCCTGCGTCAGCCTCCCAAGTAGCTGGGATTACAGGTACCCACCACCATGCCGGGCTAATGTTTGTATTTTTAGTAGAGACAGGGGTTCACCATATTGGCCAGGCTGATCTCGAACTCTTGATCTCAGGTGATCCTCCTGCCTCAGCCTCACAAAGTACGGGGATTACAGGCGTGAGCCTCTGCACCCGGCCAGCCCAATCTTATTTCTACAGCACTGCCCATACTTTGTTAAACCAAAGCATTGAAATAGACACCTTTCGCTGTGTCTTCGGGGGCTTCATTCTGAAGGTTCCCACGAATACGCGTTAAATAAACTTGAATGCCTTTTTTCCTAGTAATCAGTCAGCCTCATAGCAATGACTTTTTTGTGAACCTTCAGAAGGTCAAGGAGAACTTAACCCCTTAATTCCTGCAACCTGGAAATAACCCAAATGCCCACCAAGAGGTGAATGGATAAATAGTGAACAATTGGTACCCAGTGGCTATAAATTTATTTTTATTTTTTTGAGACAGAGTCTTACTCTGTCACCCAGGCTGGAGTGCAGTGGCATGATCTTGGCTCGCTTCAACCTCTGCCTCCTGGTTTCAAGTGATTCTCCTGCCTCAGTCTTCCAAGTAGCTGGAATTAGGGCACCCGCCACCACACCCAGGTCATTTTTGTATTTTTAGTAGAGATGAGGTTTCGCCATGTTGGCCAGGCTGGTCTCGAACTCCTGACCTCAAGTGAGCAGCCCGACTTGGCCTCCCAAAGTGTTGGGATTACAGGTGTGGCCACCGCACCCCGCCATCATTTATTTTAAGAACCATTTTATCTTAATATCTGTAATACCTAACATCCTTCCAGTATATAGCTTATCAGTCTCTTTACCTCATTATTCTTTCACTGCTCCAACAACAACCTATGTACCCTCTCACTAACCTTCTTTCCAGACCCATTCACACCCGAACTTCTAATCTTAACAGCCTGGCTTCTAGCGCTCAGAATGTTAGCCACTCACCACCACCTATTCAACATTACCCGCCCGTGAAAAAGCCTTGACATTTCTATACTAATTCTCCTACAAACTTCCTTAATTATAGCTTTCACGGCTACAGAACGAATCATATTTTATCTCCTATTGAAAGCTACATTAATTCCCACTCTAATGATGATGATGATGATGATGATGATGATTTTTTTGAGACGGAGTTTCGCTGTTGTTGCCCAGAATGGAGTGCAGTGGCACGATCATGGCTCACCGCAACCTCCGCCTCCTGGGTTCAGGCAATTCTCCTGCCCCAGCCTCCTGAGTCGCTGGGATTACAGGCACGTGCCACCATGCCCAGCTAATTTTTGTATTTTTAGTAGAGACGGGGTTTCACCTTGTTGAGCAGGATGGTCTCGATCTCTTGACCTCGTGATCCACCCGCCTTGGCCTCCCAAAGTGCTGGGATTACAGGCGTGAGCCACCGCACCCGGCCACTCTAATGATTATTACCCGCTGAGGATATCAACCAGAATGCCTCAACCCAGGCTCATATTTCTTATTTTATTCACTAGTAGGATCCCTTCCCCTACTCGTTACACTTCTTTATACCCAAAACACCTTAGGTTCACTAAATATATTAACAACAACAATTATTGCTCAAGAACGATTATTCTCCTGAACCAACAATATTACATGACCAGCATGTATAACAGCCTTTATGGTCAAAATATCTCTAGATGCCGGGCGCGGTGGCTCAAGCCTGTAATCCCAGCGCTTTGGGAGGCCGAGGCGGGTGGATCACGAGGTCAAGAGATCGAGACCATCCTGGTCAACATGGTGAAACCC
>NW_016107595.1:1674819-1692836 GCF_001604975.1 Cebus imitator
GGTCGTGAAATTCTGGGCTCAAGAGATCCTCCTGCCTTGGCCTCCTAAAGTGCTAGGATTACAGTCATGAACCACCGGTCCCAGCTCATCGAGAGGCTGGGGTGGGAGTGTTGTTTAGAGCTTGGGGGATCAAGGCTACCGTGAGCCATGAGTGTACCACTGCACGCCAGCCTGGGCCACAGGGGGAGACCTTGTCGAAAAAGAAGAAACAAAAGCTAAACATACAGTTACCATATGATCAAACAATTCCACTTCCAGGTACAAATCACAGAATTGAAAATGGGTACTCAGCTGGGTGCAGTGGCTCCCACCTGTAATCCCAGCACTTTGGGAGGCTGAGATGGGCCGATCACCTGAGGACAGGAGTTCGAGACCAGCCTGGCCAACATGGTGAAATCCTGTCTCTACTAAAAATACAAAAATTCGCCGGCCGTGGTGGTGTGGGTCTATAGTCCTGGCTACTTGAGATGCTGAGGCAGGAGAATCCCTTGAATCTGGGAGGAGAGGTTGCAGTGAGCTGAGATTGTGCCACTGCACTCCAGCCTGGGTGACAGAGTGACACTCCATCTCAAAAAAGAAAGGAAGGAAGGAAGGAATGGTGGGAGGGAAGGAAGGAGGGAAGGAGGGAAAGAGAAGGAAGAAAAGAAGGAAGGAAGGAAGGGAAGAAAGAACAAACAGAGGGAAGGAGGGAAGGAAGAAAGGGAGGGAGAAAGAAAGAGAGAGAGGGAGGGAAGGAGGAAGAAAATGGGTACTCCAACAAAGACTTGTACAAAAATGTTCACAGCAAAAATTAGCCAAAAGGTGGCATCACAAGAGCCAATAATCATGCTAGCCAAAAGGTGGGAACAACCCAAATGTTTATTTATTTATTTATTTTATTTTTATTTATTTATTTTTTTTGAGACGGAGTTTCGCTCTTGTTACCCAGGCTGGAGTGCAATGGCGCGATCTCGGCTCACGGCAACCTCCGCCTCCTGGGTTCAGGCAATTCTCCTGCCTCAGCCTCCTGAGTAGCTGGGACCACAGGCACGCGCCACCATGCCCAGCTAATTTTTTGTAGTTTTAGTGGAGACGGGATTTCACCACGTTGAGCAGGATGGTCTCGATCTCTTGACCTCGTGATCCACCCGCCTCAGCCTCCCAAAGTGCTGGGATGACAGGCGTGAGCCACCGCGCCCGGCCCCAAATGTTTATTAACAGATGAACGGACGAAGAAATGTGGCCCATCCATACACAGGAATATTATTCAGCCATAAAAAGGGGAATCAGGCTGCAACGTGAGTGAAGCTGGAAAACGCTGTGCTGTGTGAAGGAAGCCAGCTGCTAAAGGTCACTTACTCCAGGAAATGCTGAGAATGGGCAAATCCTTAGGACAGGAGGCTGACGTATGGCTGTGAGGGGCTAGGGGAGCTGTATCAGGGAGTGACTGCTGATGACGATGACGTTACTTTTCTTTTAAAAAAATTTTTATTAAAAAAATTCTAGGCTGGGCACGGTGGTTCATACCTGTAATCCCAGCACTTTGGGAGGCCAAGGCAGGTCACCTGAGGTCAGGAGGTCGAGACCAGCCTGCCCAACATGGTGAAATCCCTCTACTAAAAATACAAAAATTAGCCAGGCGTGGTGGTGCATGCCTGTAATCCCAGCTACTCAGGAGGCTGACGCAGAAGAATCACTTGAACCCAGGAGGCGGAGGTTGCAGTGAGCCGAGATCATGCCACTGCACTCCAGCCTGGATGACAAAGCAAGACTCCATCTCAAAAATAATAATAATAATAATAATAAAACCTGAATAGAGAGGGTTTCCTTATGTTGTCCAGCCTGATCTCGAACTCCTGGGCTCAAGAGATCCTCCTGCCTCCGCCTCCCACAGTGCTAGGATTACAGGCATGAACCACCACGCCCGGCCTAGGACAGAGTTTTTTTTAAGAGGATGGAAGTATTCTGGAACTAGATATTAGTGAGAATGGCACGACATTGTGAATGTTGTGAATGCACTAAATGTCACTGATTTGTACACTGTAAAATGGTTAAAATGGAGGCCGGGCGCAGTGACTCATGCCTGTAGTCCCAGCACTTTGGGAGGCTGAGGCAGGCGGATCACCTGAGGTTGGGAGTTCGAGACCAGCCTGGGCAATATGACGAAATGCCATCTCTACAAAAAATACAAAAATTAACCAGCAGTGGTGGTTCATGCCTGTAATCCCAGCACTTTGGGAGGCTGAGGCAGGCGGATCACCTGAGGTTGGGAGTTCGAGACCAGCCTGGCCAACATGGAGAAATCCTGTCTCTACTAAAAATACAAATTTTGCTAGGCGTGGTAGCGGGAGCCTCTAATCTCAGCTACTCGAGAGGCTGAGGCAGGAGGATCACAACCCAACAAACGCCCCTCCAGTGATGGAGAGGGGTCAGGGCACAATCCACCTGAGGGCTGGGGATGTACTAGATTCTGGCTAAAGGGCTGTCATTGCATTAAGCTCCTGACATTCATGAATGTGACCATGTCAAGCAATTCCACTTCCAAGTACAAACCATGAGAATTGAAAATGGGTATTCAGCAGGGTGGGGTGTCTCACGCCTGTAATCCCAGCACTTTGGGCAGCTGAGGTGATTATCTATCTATCTATCTATCTGCGTTCTCTCTCTCTCTTCATATGTATATATATATACATATATATACACATATATACACACGTATACATATATATTTATGCCCCACTTCTCTCTAACAGCAGTGAGCTGAGATAATGCCATGATCTTTCTCTGAGAGAGAGAGAGTCTCGTTCTGTCAACCAGGCTGGGCTAGAGTGCAGTGGCGTGATCTCAGCTCACTGCAATCTCCACATCCCAGGCTCAAGTGATCCTCCCACCTAAGCCTCCCGACTAGCTGAAATTACAGGCGCCCACTACCACACCTGGCTAATTTTCATATTTTTAGTAGAGACAGAGTTTCACCAGGTTGGCCAGGCTGGTCTCAACCTCCTGACCTCAAGTAATCCACCTGCCTCACCTCCCAAAAATATTGGGATTACAGTTGTGAGACACTGTGCTCAGCCCGACAGTGTCTATAGTAAACCTCAACAAAAAACGTTAAAATGAGAAAATAATTACCAGGGGAAGCAGATGAGAACATCCAGGAATCCTGAGAGCCCAGGGCTCCATTTCCCCCACGAATGTGATCATCTGACCCCTCTGGGGATGGTGACTTTGAAACAGTCACGGAGCTGGGCCAGAGATCAGAGACCTCAGTCCCATGCCTGGGATTTGGCCAGTGGTCCCAGAGGTGTCTCAATTTCTAGGGAAAAGCTCCCCACTTGCCCCACGCCAGAGTCCTCAAGCCTGGGAGATGCTTTGCTTTGGGACAAGAAAACCTTATGGCTCCAGACACTCAGGACATGTTTTAATTGAGATGGAGTCTTGCTCTGTCACCCAGGCTGGAGTGCAGTGGCACGATCTCAGCTCATTGCCACCTCCTCCTCCCTGGTTCAAGCAATTCTCCTGCCTCAGCCTCTAGAGTAGCTGGGACTACAGGCACGTGTCACCACAGCCGGCTAATTTTTTGTATTTTTTTTCAGAAGAGACGGAGTTTCACCGTGTTAGCCAGGATGGCCGCAATCTCCTGATCTTGTGATCCACCCCCCTTGGCTTCCCAAAGTGCTGGGATTACAGGCGTGAGCTACCGTGCCCAGCCATGATACTCAGGACTTTATCCCCCAAAATGTAATAGGGGAGACCTTCACCCCAAAATCAGATTCCCCTAGTAGAGACATTTCTTCACACCTCAGGCCCTTTAAGACCAACTATTAATAGAATTAATAGCAACAGGCTGGTGCAGTGGCCCATACCTGTAATCCCAGCAGTTTGGAGGCCAAGTGGGGCAGATCACTTGAGGTCAGGAGTTCGAGACCAACCTGGCCAACATGGTGAAACTTCATGTCTCTACTTAAAATACAAAACTTAAAAATACAAAACTTAGCAGGGCAAGGTGGTGGGCGCCTGTAATCCCAGCTACTCAGGAGGCTGAGGCAGGAGAATCCCTTGAACCCGGGAAGTGGAGCTTACAGTAAGCTGAGATCACGCTACTACACTCCAGCCTAGGTGACAGAATGAGACTCCATACCAAAAAAAAAAAAAAAAAAAAGAATTAGTACCAACAATTATAACTCACAGCATAGGCAGAAGAAAGTGGAAGTAGATAGAGTTCCATTGAGAAGCTCCTGGGTTCAAACCCTGGACCCATCCATAAATATACAAGGAAGAAATGAATGAATGAATGAGTGAATGGTGGACAAATAGGCCTTTCAGCCCATTCCAAAAGACTTTATCATATCCCTTCCTGGATGCTCAAGACTCGTGTTGCACAAGGCCAGGGCCCCAGAGAGGCCTCGGGCTTCCAAAACGTTCCAGGCTTGTAGGGGAGACAGTACCCAACGGAGACACTCCCACCACCATTACTGCTCACAGCAATCATAAGCAATCACAGGGACACAGGGAAGGGAGCCAAGGGGGAGGGACAAGGATAGGGGAAGGATGCCAGAAGCAAAAAGAGGGAGAGGAAGTGGAGTGTAAGAATGGTAGTCGGCACGTGGCCAGCCGCTGTTACACACTGGCCAGGGAGGAAGTTGGGCTGAACAAGCCAGATAATAAACAGCAGCGGGAGGCTGAGTCTCCTTCCCAGATCTTTCCCATTTCTGTCCTGCTTTGCTTTGCATACTTTCGGAGACGGGGAGCTCACTCCTGAGGAAGGCGGTTCAATCTTTCCTGGGCATGGGCTACTGTCCTAAAGTTCCAAGCAAGGTGATTTGTCAGGTAGCAGTCCTTGTGGGTTAAAGGGCTAAAGGGGGTCAGGCACGGTGGTTCATGCCTGTAATCCCAGGACTTTGGGAGGCCGAGGCAGGAGGATCACTTGAGGTCAGGAGTTCGAGACCAGCCAGGCCAACATGGTGAAACTCTGTCTCCACTAAAATACAAAAATTAGCTGGGCGTGGTGGCAGGCGCCTGTAATCACAGCTACTCAGGAGGCTGAGGCCGGGGAATCGCTTGAACCCAGGAGGCAGAGGTTGCAGTGAGCTGAGATCACGCCATTGCTCTCCAGCCTGGGCGGCAGAATGAGACTCCATTTCAAGAAAATAAAATAAAATGGCTAAAGGGGATCATCTGGGGAGAGAGAGATACCCATGTGCACAACGCAGGCAGTCCCTTGCACAGGCTGGATCTGGAGTCAGACCCACTTGGGTTCAAACCGGCTCTACCACTGACAGACCTGGTGACTTCCTCCAAATCTGTTTCCTCTCCTTTCCTCTGAAAGTGACAACAGTAACTGTTCCTACCTCATTGTTTTGTGCTTGTATGCAATGAGCTAATACAGTAAAATGCCTGGCGCGTGGGAGGTGCAGAATAAGTGTTGCCCTGTTCCAGGCAGGCCCGGGATGCTCCGGTTGCATCCCAAACACACACGTGCTTTCTTTCCTCGAAAACTTTCCACGTGCTGTAACCTCTGCCTCAAGTGCCCTTGCCCCACCCATAAGGCAAACTCCTACACATCCCTCAAAGCTCTACCTACAAATAGATTTCTGTTCTCTGTTCAAGCCCTGACCTAGGGAGCTGGGAGCATCCAGGGGCGCCGGGTTCTGACTGGGCCTACTGTCAAGTGATGTGAGTTCCTGGGGGGCAGGAATTCTGACCTACATGCAACAGACAGGCGATCAAAGCTTGTTCAATGAAAAAAAAAATGAATGAATGAATGGTCACCTGGGAGAGGCGGCTCCCAAACAGACACCCAGGAGTCCGCCAGCTCCTTTGGCGCCCGCATTCCCTGCTCTCCATGACCTCAAAGGGCCAGTAGGTGGTCGACAAAAAGGGGCGGGGGTTGGGGTGGTTCCGGGCGGGGTCTTCAGTTCTTCCGGTGCGGCCCCTTTAAGAGGCGGGGCCAGCGGGGCGGGCGCTGAGAACGCCGGGGCGGTGCGAAGATGGCGGCTGTGGCTGGGCCCGGGGATGCTGCGGCCCCGAGTTCGCTGCTCCTCGTGGTGGGCAGCGAGTTCGGGTGCCCGGGGCTCCTCACCTATGTCTTAGAGGAGCTCGAACGAGGTCGGGCTGGCCCGGGGGCGCTCGGGAGCCTGGGAGCCGGGCATGCTTCGCGCCTGGCCCCGGGGCCGGGGGGGTGGGCGGCGGCGGCGGGGCCCAGGCTCTGGGGCGGGGATCGCGGGCCCGGGGCTGGGTCCCCTTCACCGTTAGGCGCATGACGCGGGCAAAGGCGGGGTGCCTGTGGGTACCCGCGGAGGAAGTGGCATCGGGGCCTGGGCTGGGCAGGGCTGCCCCGCCCCAACTCCGGGTGAAAATCGGGGAGGGGTCTCGGGTCACGGGCCTAGGCCTGGGGACCCGCACAGTTGGGCCATTTGCTCCGCTTCCCGCCTGACTGGCCCGCCCGGGGGGAGGGCCTGGGGACGCTTTGGATCTCCAGGTTTTAGCAGCTTAGAGATCTTCCGAAGGGTGAAGCAGATATGGGGGAGGCTGGCCTGGAGCCCCGGGGCCCGCTTTCTGTTGCAGCACAAGGAGCTGCTAATTGGGGTGTGGGTGGGTGCGGCTTGCCCGGGGGATATAGCACCTAGGGAGGTGAGTCATAGGTGCACCTGCCCGGTTCACCTGCAGCCACTTGGCACAGTGGGACTGGCACCGTGGGACTGGCGGGCATGATGCGCCCGTGGGTGGAGATGGGTGTTCATCCCCCATCCCTCAGAGAATCTGGACCTGCGTGTTTCATCGCTTGTAAAATGGGACAGGAACACACACCTCTATTCATGTGCTTGGGGAGTGTTTAGTGAGCACCTGCTATGCTCCAGGCAGTGGGCACAGGGACATGGCTGGGATGATAGACAGATTCAACCCTGCCAGCACAGGTCTGGTGGGGGGATGGATCCAAAGCAAATGAGGAGATAGAACAAGCTTCCAGCTCACATGGTGTCAGGAGGGATCAGGAGTCTGCAAGGGGCAGAGAGGACAGCCAGTCTTAGCACCCGAAGGTGGTAAGGGGGAAGGGCCCCTGGGCCAGTAGGAACAGGTGGGGGTGGCAGGGGGATGGGCTTCCAGGCAGAAGGAACAGCTGTTGCAAAGGCGGTGCGTGGAAACGGGCCTGGCAGGGCATAGGAGCAGCAAGGAGGTGGAGATGGAGGAGGTGGAGGCTTGGTTGCTGAGTCTTGTCTGTAAAATGATGAGGTGTGCTCTGGGTCCCCTGGCTCAGCTGCAGTGAGACCTGAAGGTGTTGGGTACTTCTGAGTCTCCAAGCTGTGAGTGAAGGGAGGAGGCTGGGGCGCTCCCTACCCACAGGGTGCTAGTTATTGAAATATTCTGGGAGCTGGTCTGGGCTGAACTCCTGCCTCGATGCCTCCCTCCCACCAGGCATCCGGTCTTGGGATGTGGATCCTGCCATCTGCAACCTTGATGAACAGCTCAAGGTCTTTGTGTCCCGACACTCTGCCACCTTCTCCAGCATCGTGAAAGGTGAGGCTGGGGTGCCCCTGGCTGCTCCCCCACCTCTTATTCACGGGGCAAGTGCCAGCTGTGTGCCAGGCATGGGGGGTGGGGTATAGCTGTAAATAACAACACTAATATAACTGAGACCTTTCAAATGCAAGCCCTGACCCAGGGATAATCCCCTCAGTCCTCAGTAACCCACAGTGCAGGAACTGGTGTTTTCGTCCCTGACTTACAGATGAGGAAACTGTGGCATGGAAGGGGGAAGAGGTGTGGAGGTCTCCAAGGAGGGGGTTTTTTGATGAGAAACTGCTATGATTGGTATGTCCAGTGGAAGGGAAGTGCCCCAGCCAAGACCCAGCAGTGGCCAGAACATTAGAAGGCACCGAGTCCGTGGCTCACACTTGTGATCCCAGCACTTTGGGAGGCTGAGGCTGGCCGATCACTTGAGGTCAGGAGTTCGAGACCAGCCTGGCCAATGTGGAGGAGCCTTGTCTCTCCTAAAAATACAAAAATTAACCGGCATGGTAGCAGGTACCTGTAATCCCAGCTATTCAGGAGGCTGAGGTGGGAGGATCACTTGAACCTGGGAGGCGGAGGTTGCAGTGAGCTGAGATCTCAACACTGCACTCTAGCCTGAGTGACAGAGTGGGAGGGAATCTGTCTCAAAAGAGAAAAAAAAAAAAAAAAACATCTAAAAGGTGGAGGGGGCACTGAGCTGGCCCTGGGAGATGGAGTATGGACCCCTTGCAGGCAGGGACTGAATTTGGTTCACAGCCACAGGGCTGAGTATACAGTAGGCGCTCAGTAGGTAGGAAACTGAAAAGGAGTGAGATCAAGGAGGGCCCAACTCAGCACGAGGCTCCCTTCTGGGGTGACCCAGGGTGAGCAGGGCAGCAGGCGGGCAGCGCTTGGGTGTTGCCTGAGCCGCCCTGTGCTCCTGCTGGTCTCGAGTCACTGCTGGAGAGGAAGGAAGTGTCCGTCGTCTCATTGTCCCAGTGGGTCCTTGGGGCTTCCTGACTCTTCACGGGGCAGAAAGTGGGGCTGGAAATCCTGTCTGCTGTGTGTGACCTTTGTGGCCACTTCCCCTTTCTATGCCTTGATTTCCCCACCTGAATGGGGCAATATCTGTGTGTGACAAAAAGCATGCTAAGGCTGGGTGGGGTGGCTCTCGCCTGTAATCCCATCCCTTTGGGAGGTCAAGGTGGGAGCATTGCTTGAGGTCAGGAGTTCAAAACCAGCTGGGGCAACATGGTGAAACCGTGTTTCTATTGCAAATACAAAAATGAGCCGGGCCTGGTGGTGCACATCTGTAGTCCCAGCTACTCAGGAGGCTGAGGAGGGAAGATCGCTTGAACCCAGGAGCAGAGGCTGCAGTGAGCTAAGACTGTGCCACTGCACTTCAGTCTGGGCAACAGAGCAAAATCCTGTCTCAAAAAATAAAGCTAAACGTGGTAAGGGCCGACAGCACCGGAGAGTCTTCGCTTCTTCAGACTCAGCCATGCTCACAGCCCAGTCCTGGGCCTCAGGGCCTTTGCTGTTGCTGTACCCTGGTCCGGGTTGGCCCTCTGGCCCTGGCTACTTGCCACCCCTTTCTTACACAGTGCTGATGTTTAAAACACATCTGGGGCTGGGCACAGTGCCTCACGCCTGTTATCCCAGCACTTCAGGAGGCCAAGCAGGTGGATCATGAGGCTGGGAGTTTGAGACCAGCCTGGCCAATATGGTACAACCCTGTCTCTACTAAAAATACAAAAATTAGCTGGGCGTGGTGGTACATGCCTGTAGTCCTAGCTACTCGGGAGGCGGAGGCAGGAGAATCACTTGAACCTGGGAGGCGGAGGTTGCAGTGAGCTGAGGTCATGCCATTGTACTCCAGCCTGGGCAACAGAGTGAGACTCTGACTCAAAAAGAAAAGCAAATGAATGTGATGGTGGCATTACCCACAGGGGTGGCAGCTGCTAACCAGGCCCTGTGCTGCGTGGTCCTCTGGGTACTGCCCCTCTCAGGCTGGCCGGGGTGGTTCAGGTTTCTCTTTCTTGCTTGGTCCTAACCTGCAGTTCTGCCATTCGCCTGTTGCTCTCCATATAATCCCTGGGTGGGTTCCCAGGGGCGTTCGTGTTCCCCGAGGGTCACACAGGAGGGCAGGATTTGACTACAGGATGGCCCGATTGCCCCACAGGCCAGCGGAGCTTGCACCACCGTGGCGACACCCTGGAGACCCTGGTCCTCCTGAACCCATCAGACAAGTCCCTGTGTGATGAGGTAGGGAAGGGCTGGCATCCTGGAGGGGGCAGGCTGCTGGGACTGGTGCTGTTTCTGTCTTCATGTCTCGTGTCCTCGTCTTCATGCTGCCCCAGCTTCTCTCGAGACCCCCACACCCCACTTCCTCGCCCAGAAGCCTTCCCTGTGGCTCCAGCCTGTGCTTCTTCCCTCCTCTGGGGTGGGAGCAGAAAAGGCTGGAGTTTGGGAGGGCGGGGAGGGCAAGCACTCACAGCCCGGGGCCCAGGACAGCATGGGGCTGGAGGGGGGAAGGCCAGAGCAGACAGCGCCCCGTGGGTTCCGTCTGGCTAGGCCTCAGCACTTGTCTGAATTGAGTTACTAATGTTGACTGGCTTGTAGCTATCTTACTCTTCCACCAATTATACATCAGAAAGGGGGCTCTCAGTTTTTAGGAGACAGAGCCAGACACACATACCCCTAGCCCTGTGGCATCAGGGCTGGGCTGGAGGGAGAGGTGGACTTGAGAGAGCCCAGAAAGGGCAGGAAGTGCTTTCAGGAGGGACACCAGAGCTGGGCTTTGTAGGATGAATAGGAGTTTGCTAGGGGGTGGGGCCCAGCAGGAGACCTGGAGACTGCCCTCTTACCTAGTTGAGCACTGGGCTGGCCGTGGGATGCGGACAGGAGTATCCATTCGAGGCTACCCCAAAGAGGACTGCTGGATACGTCACTGCACAGAACGGGTATTTAGTGCTTACTCCCTCCCTCAGCTCCGGAATCTTCTGTTGGACCCTGCTTCTCACAAGCTGCTGGTGTTGGCTGGGCCTTGCCTGGAGGAGACAGGGGAGCTGCTGCTACAGACAGGGGGCTTCTCGCCCCACCACTTCCTCCAGGTCCTGAAGGACAGAGAGGTAAGCCACCCCTTTGCCATCCCCCCTTTCCCCGGCTCTGAATCTTGTCTCGTCTGCATCAGGCTGTGTGGCCCCAGCCTCCTCTGTAGGATGGCAGTGGTGACACGTTCCTCCTGGCTGTCCGGGGGTCATTGCCCACGAAAGGGTGTGAGCTGGGTCTGTAGGTCAGCAAAGGCCCCCGTGGCCTGATGTGGGATGGAGCCAAATGGATCCTTTCTGGTGCCTGCAGTCTGTGTAGGACATACAGGCAAACTACATTTTCACATTGTAGTGGGGCACTTTAAAGTGCTGACAGGTTCGGGTGCCTGGCTCAGGCTTGTAATCCCTGCACTCTGGGAGGCCGAGGCAGACGGATCACGAGGTCAGGAGTTTCAGACCAGCTTGGCCAACATAGTGAAACCCTGTCTCTACTAAAAATACAAAAAGTTAGCCAGGTGTGGTGGCGGGTGCCTGTAATCTCAGCTACTCAGGAGGCTGAGGCAGGAGAACCGCTTGAACCCGGAGGCGGAGGTTGCAGTGAGCCGAGATTGTGCCATTGCACCCCAGCCTGGGCAACAGAGTGAGAGACTGTCTCAAAAAAAAGAGAAAAGGTTCAGTAGACAGAGGCGGGGCATGGAGGTCTCCTTGGAGGGAGCTGTGCTCTGGGGGGAGAGAAGGGTGAGCTAAAGGCCATGGGGCAGGGAGCCATTTGAAGTGGAGGGAGAGGCAGGAGGTGAGGCCAGACCATAGAGCGTTGGGACTGGGGAGGGTTGGGTTTTGTGGGAAGGTCCTGAGGAGCAGGCCTGGGGTGAAGGATGAGGGTGTCCTCGCCCAGTTTTCCCACTGGGCAGGGTGTTGCCTGGCTCTGGGTGGCCCCTTACACTCCCGTCCATGCAGATCTGGGACATCCTGGCCACCACGCCCCCATCTGCACAACCGCCAGTACTCACCATCACCTGCCCAACCTTCGGCGACTGGGCCCAGTTGGCACCTGCTGTGCCCGACCTCCAGGGGGCGCTCCGGCTGCGGCTGAACCCCCCGGCGCACCTGCCCAACTCTGAGGGCCTGTGTGAGTTCCTGGAGTACGTGGCAGAGTCTCTGGAGCCGCCGTCCCCCTTCGAGCTGCTGGAGCCCCCCACCACCGGGGGTTTCCTCAGGCTGGGCCGGCCCTGCTGCTACATCTTCCCCGGAGGCCTCGGGGACGCCGCCTTCTTTGCCGTCAATGGCTTCACCGTGCTGGTCAACGGTGGCTCGAACCCCAAGTCCAGCTTCTGGAAGCTGGTGCGGCACCTGGACCGCGTGGATGCCGTGCTGGTGACCCACCCGGGCGCCGACAGCCTCCCCGGCCTCAACAGCCTGCTGCGGCGCAAACTGGCGGAGCGCTCCGAGGGGGCTGCTGGTGGGGGCTCCTGGGACGACAGGCTGCGCAGGCTCATCTCCCCCAACCTGGGGGTGGTGTTCTTCAATGCCTGCGAGGCCGCATCGCGGCTGGCGCGTGGCGAGGACGAAGCGGAGCTGGCACTGAGCCTCCTGGCACAGCTGGGCATCACGCCCCTGCCCCTCAGCCGCGGCCCTGTGCCGGCCAAGCCAACCGTGCTCTTTGAGAAGATGGGCGTGGGCCGGCTGGACATGTACGTGCTGCACCCGCCCTCCACTGGCGCCGAGCGCACGCTGGCCTCCGTGTGCGCCCTGCTGGTGTGGCACCCTGCGGGCCCCGGCGAGAAGGTGGTACGCGTGTTGTTCCCCGGCTGCACCCCGCCCGCCTGCCTCCTGGACGGCCTCGTCCGCCTGCAGCACTTGAAGTTCCTGCGAGAGCCTGTGGTGACACCCCAGGACCTGGAGGGGCTGCGGCGAGCTGAGAGCAAAGAGAGCGTGGGTTCCCGGGACAGCTCGAAGAGAGAGGGCATGCCCGCCGCCCACCCGAGACCTGGCCTAGAGCGCCCTGGGGTGGCCCGGAAGGAGCCAGCACGGGCTGAAGCCCTGCGCAAGACTGAGAAGGAAGCCAGGACTTCCCGGGAGGTGAAGAAGGACCCCAAGCCAAGCGTGCCCCGGACCCAGCCTCGGGAGGTGCGCCGTACGACCTCTTCTGTGCCCGGCCTCAAGAAGACTGGTGCTCAGGCAGCACCCAAGCCCCGCAAAGCACCCAGCACAACGCCCAGCACATCTCACTCTGGCTTCCCGCCGGTGGCAAATGGACCTCGTAGCCCGCCCGGCCTCCGATGTGGAGAGGCCAGCCCCCCAAATGTGGCCGGTGGCTCCCCGGCCTCCCAGCTGGTGGCCACGCCCAGCCTGGAGCTGGGGCCTAGCCCAGCTGGGGAGGAGAAGGCGCTCGAGCTGCCACTGGCCGCCGGTTCGATCCCGAGGCCACGCACGCCCTCCCCTGAGTCTCACCGGAGCCCCGCGGAGGGCAGCGGGCGGCTGTCGCTGAGCCCACTGCGGGGCGGGGAGGCCGGGCCTGACGCCTCCCCCACAGTGACCACGCCCACGGTGACCACGCCCTCACTGCCCGCTGAGGTGGGCTCCCCGCACTCCACGGAAGTGGACGAGTCCCTGTCTGTGTCCTTTGAGCAGGTGCTGCCGCCACCCGCCCCCACCAGTGAGGCTGGGCTGAGCCTCCCTCTGCGTGGCCCTCGGGCTCGGCGCTCCGCCTCCCCACACGATGTGGACTTGTGCCTGGTGTCACCCTGTGAGTTTGAGCATCGCAAGGCGGTGCCCATGGCGCCAGCACCTGCGTCCCCCGGCAGCTCCAACGACAGCAGCGCCCGGTCACAGGAGCGGGCAGGTGGGCTGGGGCCCGAGGAGACACCACCCACATCAGTCAGCGAGTCCCTGCCCACGCTGTCTGACTCAGACCCTGTGCCCCTGGCTCCCAGCGCCGCAGACTCAGATGAGGACACAGAGGCCTTCGGAGTCCCTCGCCACGACCCTTTGCCTGACCCCCTCAAGGTCCCCCCACCACTGCCTGACCCATCCAGCATCTGCATGGTGGACCCGGAGATGCTGCCCCCCAAGACAGCGAGGCAGACGGAGAACGTGGGCCGCACCCGGAAGCCGCTGACGCGCCCCACCTCACGCGCTGCCACCCCCAAACCCACTCCAGTGGCTGCTGCCAAAACCAAGGGGCTTGCTGGTGGGGACCGGGCCAGCCGGCCACTCAGTGCCCGGAGTGAGCCCAGTGAGAAGGGAGGCCGGGCACCCGTGTCCAGAAAGTCCTCAGCCCCCAGGACTGCGGCTCGAGGCCCATCGGGTGAGTACTGGAGCTGGGGCCCTGGGCTGGGCCAGCTGCCGCTCAGGCTGGAGAGGGCGTAGCTCACCCTCCTGTTCTTAATTGTTGTTTTTTAAAAGAGATAGTCTCACTGTCTCCCGGGCTGGAATGCAGTGGTGCAGTCACAGCTCACTGCAGCCCCAACCTCTGCGGCTCAAGCCACCCTCCCACCTCAGCCCCTCCAGTAGCTGGGACAACACGCCTGCCTCATTTTCATATTTTTGGTAGAGATAGGGTCTCACTGTGTTGCCCAGGCTGATTTCAAATTCCTGGCCTCAAACTATCTGCCCACCTCACTCGCAAAGTGCTGGGATTCCCGCGTGAGCTGCCGTGCCCTGCCAGTCCTCCTGTTCTTTTTTTTTTTTTTTTTTTTTTGAGACAGCGCTTCGCTGTTGTTGCCCCCACTGGACTGCAATGGTGCGATCTTGGCTCACTGCAACCTCCACCTCCCGGGTTCAAGAGATTCTCCTGCCTCAGCCTCCCAAGTAACTGAGATTACAGGTGCCCACCACCACGCCCAGCTAAGTTTTGTATTTTTAGTAGACACAGGGTTTCACCATGTTGGCCAGGCAGGTCTCAAACTCCCGATCTCAGGTGATCCACCCACCTCAGCCTCCCAGTGTTGGGATTACAGGTGTGAGCCACTGCCCCCAGCCAAGTCCTCCTGTTCTTAATTGCTGTGTGACCTCAGCAGTGCCCACACTCTCTGGGGCTCAGTTTCTCCTGTGAAATGCAAACTGACCTCCGTGTTGAACCACTTGGCATTCTGAGGTGCCTGGACAGCACCCTGGGTGGAAGCTAGGTGGGCATGTATGCTAGTTGTGGGTTTCTAGAAGCCACAGTAAGTAAAATGAAAGAGTTGAAACTTTAAATAGTACATTTTATGCAATGGATTGGTTAGGAGGACCTAGGCAGAGCAAAATCAGCGAAGAGAAAAGGCATGTAGGGTGAAGTCTGAAGGAAACAAGGCAGAAGCTTCCAGAATCCTCTCCCAGTGGGGCTGCATACCACAGGCTCCATTTCTCCTGTGGCAAGTTGTAACAATGTGTCTCATGGAAGCTGATTAGAGACTCAACATGCCCAGGTTCTTATTGGGCCAGTAATAGGCATCCTCTGCCTGGCACAGAGATTCTAGAGCCCCCACCAAAAAGGGGAGATCAGGTGTGTGGTGGAGTCCAGGCACAGGGAGCCCCTCTCAGACGGAATGGTGGGAACCCTCCTCCTGAGATCCAGATTTCCAGGCACCAGCCAAAGGCTCACATTTTAACCAGACCTTTCCAAGGGGAGAGTCTCTGGCCTGCTGCT
Organism: Cebus imitator; assembly: GCF_001604975.1. Lineage (NCBI taxonomy): Eukaryota > Metazoa > Chordata > Mammalia > Primates > Cebidae > Cebus > Cebus imitator. The sequence continues at coordinate 1,689,970 of NW_016107595.1, forward strand.
GTGCTTTTTTTTCTGTGCGTGTTTTTTTTTTTTTTTTTTTTTTTTTTTCTGCCTTTTTTTTTTTTTTTTTTTTTTTTTTCTGAGACAGGGTCTCAATCTGTCATCCAGACTGGAGTGCAGTGGCACAAACAGGGCTCACTGCAGCCTCGACCTCCCAAACAGCTGGAACCAAGCAACCCTCCCACCTCCTGAACATCTGGGACCACAGACACATGCCATCACGCCCAGATAATTTTAAAATTTTGCGTAGCACTGGGGTCTCACTGTGTGGCTTGCGCTGGTGTGGAACTCCTGAGTTCCAGCGATCCTTTGACCTCAGCCTCCCAGAGTGCTGGGGTTATAGGCTCGAGCTGCCATGCCCGGGCTCGATGTTTCGTTTTAGATGAGCTGCCACACTCTTCCACAGCAGCCGTTTGCCACTCGCCAATCTAAGGGGTGTGAGGTGGGATCGCATTGTAGTTTCGGTTTCCATTTACCTAATGATTAGTGATGTTGAGAATCTTTTCATAGGCTTATTGGACATTCGTCTTCTTTGGAGAAATGTTCGAGTCCTTTGTTCAATTTTAAATTTTATTTTTTAGAGACAGGGTCTTGCTCTGTCACTCGTGCTGGAGTGTGGTGCAAACCGCCCACTATAGCCTCCACTTCCTGGGTTCAAGCAATCCTCCCGCCTCGGCCTCCCAAAGTGCTGGGATTACAGGCATGAGCCACCACGCCTAGCCCCCTTTGCCCATTTTTAAATTGGGTTGTTTTCTGTTGTTGAGTTTTGTAAATCATTCTGGACATTAATCCTTTAGCAGATATATGGCTTGCAAATATTTCCTCCCATTCTGTGAGTTGCCTTTTTCTTCTGTTGATAACGCCCTTTGATGCACAAAAGTTTTAAATACAAAGTCCATTTTGTCTATTTTTTTCTTTTGTTGTCTGCACTTTTGATGTCAGACCCAATAATGATTGCCACATCTCATTTTTTTTTTGTTTTGTTTTAAGATGGAGTCTCACTCTGTCGCTCATGCTGGAGTGTGGGGGCATGATCTTGGCTCACTGCAACCTCCGCCCCCCGAGTTCAAGCAATTCTCCAGCCTTCCTGAGTAGCTGCCATGACAGGCACCCACCACCACACCTGGCTAATTTTTTTGTATTTTTAGTAGAGATGGGGTTTCACCATGTTGGCCAGGCTGGTTTTGAACTCCTGACCTCAAGTGATCTGCCCACCTCAGCCTCCCAAAGTGCTAGGATTACAGGCGTGAGCCACTGAACCTGGTCAAATCCAGCACTGAGAAGCTTCTACCCCATGTTTTCTTCTAGTTTTGTAGTTTTCCCTTTCACATTTAGGCCCCTGATCTATTTGGAGATAATATTTGTTTGTGGTGGAATGATCCAGTGTCATTCTCCTGCATGTGGAGGCCCAGCTTTCCCAGCACCATTTGTTGAAAAAACTGTCCTTTCCCCCAATGAATGGTTTGAAACCCTTGTTGAAAATAATTTAACCATACATATGAGGATTTATTTCTGGGCCTCTCTATTCTATTCCATTAGTCTATATGTCTGTCTTTATGCCAGCACCACATTGTTTTGATTACTGTAGCTTTATAGTAAGTTTTGAAATCAGCAGGTGTTGAGTCCTCTATCTTGATTCTTCTATTTCACGACTTTTAAATTTCCTTTTTAGATTGTTCATTGTTTGTGTATAGAAATTCAACGGCATTTTGTGTGTGGACTTTGTATCTTGCTTCTTTGCTGAATTCATTTATTAGTGTGTGTTTGTTTGTCTTTTTGAGATGGAGTCTTGCTCGGTTGCCCAGGCTGGAGTGCAGTGGTGTAATCTCGGCTCACTGCAAACTCTGTCTCCTGGGTTCAAGCAGTTCTCCTGCCTCAACCTCCCGAATAGCTGGGATTACAGGCATGTGCCACCACGCCCAGCTAATTTTTGTATTTTTAGTAGAAACGGGGTTTTGTCGTGTTGACTAGGCTGGTCTTGAACTCCTGACCTCAAGTGATCCCACCCACCTCAACCTCCCAAAGTGCCGAGATTACAGGTGGGAGCCATCACGCCCAGTCCATTTATTAATTTTAAGAGCATATATGTATGCATATTTTTTTTTTCTCGCTCTCTCTATTTTGACAGAATCTATAGGGTTTTCCACCTATGAGGTAACATCATCTACCAACAGAGAATTTTACTTCTTCTTTTCCAGTTCGGATGCCTTTCATTTCTTTTCCTTGTCTAATTACTGTTGCTATAACTTTCACTACTATGTTGAATAGAAGTAATGAAAGTAGGCATCCGGCCAGGTGCGGTGGCGCACGTCTGTAATCCCAGCACTTTGGGAGGCTGAGGCAGGTGGATCACAAGGTCAAGAGATTGAGACCATCCTGGCCAACATAGTGAAACCCCGTCTCTACTAAAAATACAAAAAAAAAAAGAAGAAATTAGCTGAGCATGGTGGCACATGCCTGTAATCCCAGCTACTCAGGAGGCTGAGGCAGGAGAATCACTTGAATCCTGGAGGGGAAGGCTGCAGTGAGCCGAGATTGTGCCACTGCACTCCAGCCAGGCAACAGAGCAAGACTCTGCTCAAAAAAAAAAAAAAAAAGGTAGGCATCCATGTCTTGTTTCTTCCTGATCTTAGAGGAAAAGCTTTTAGTCTTTCACCACTGAATATGATATTTACTGTGGGTTTTCATGTGTGGCCTTTGTTATGTTGATAATGTTCTTCTCTTCCTACTTCGTTGAGTGTTTTTACCATGCAAAGGGTATTGAATTTTGTTAAGTGTTGTAGTGTTGTTTCTCCATCAATTGAGATGATCAGGTGGTTTTTCCCCCCTTTATTCTGTTACTGTGATGTGTTTTTTTTTTTTTTTTT
>NW_016107595.1:1693011-1725240 GCF_001604975.1 Cebus imitator
TAGAGATGGGGTTTCACCATGTTGACCAGGATGGTCTCGATCTCTTGACCTCGTGATCCACCCACCTCGGCCTCCCAAAGTGCTGGGATTACAGGCGTGAGCCACTGCGCCCGGGTTACTGTGATGTGTTAATGATAACACTGATTTTTTGTTTCATATGTTGAACCATCCTTGCATTCCAGGAATAAGTCTGACTTAGGGAATGTAATCCTTTTAATATGCTGCTGAATTAGGCTTGTTAATACTTTGTTGATTTTTTTTACATTATTGCTCATAAAGGCTGTTGAACTGCCATTTTCTTGTAGAATTAAATATCTGTGTCTGGCTTTGGTATCAAGACAATTCTGGCCTCATAAAATGAGTTAGGAAGTGTTCCTTCCTCTTCAGTTCTTTGAAAAGTTTGAGAAAGGCTGATGTTAGGTCTTTAAATGTTTGGTGAAGTTCCCCAGGGCTTTTCTTTGTTGGGAGGTTGTAAATTAGTTCTCCTTGCTAGCTACAGATGTATGCTGATTTTCTTTGTCTTCGTGATTGTGTCTTGGTAGTCTTTGTGTTTCTAGGAATGTGCCCATTTCATTTGAGGGTATGTATTTGTTGGCGTACAACCCTGAGTACGCCAGTACCCTCAAATGAAAAGGGGGTTAGTACTCTAACCCCCTGAGCTGGGCAGTAGCCGTGATTGTAAGATGTAGGGTCAGATAGGCTTCTTGTGCCCGAGACCCAGCTGCTTCCTTTCAGTCCCCTTTGGCCCTAAGGTCAGGGTTGGACCAGGCCCCCAGGGCTGCTGTCTCATCCCATCCAGCACCCCCGTGCTGCTCCTGGGCCCACCTCTCAAGGTCCTCTCCACCCACTCTGGCTCCCCATCACCCTTGGGGCAGGGATTCTGTCTTGCTCACAGCCATGTTTCAGGGCCTGGTGCCCAGGAGGTCCTGATAAACACCCCTTGAGCAAGTGAACCAGACAGATGCCGCAGAAGTAGCAGAGTGGTCCAGGCACTGGCTGCTTTCAGGGCTCAGACTCTTAAACCCTCTTGCAGGGAGCATTCCCTGACTGCCACCCACCCCTGACCCTGGGGATGTCTGTGTCCAGGGAATGGCTGGGGATGAGTCTGGCCCTTGTCAGAGGGGTGGCCGGTGGTATTTGCAGAGTGAGTAAAGAGTCACTGGAGCCAAGGTGTGGTGACAGGCACCTGTAGTCCCAGCTACCGGAAAGGCTGAGGTGGGAGGATCACTTGAGCCCAGGAGTTTGAGGTGAGCCTAGGCAGCATAGTGAGACCCCGTTTCTTAAAATAGGCGATTCACTGGAGTCATGAGAGCACCAGGGCTCCCCAGGAAATTCTGCGATCAGGCCTCCTGCTGAGGAGGGAGCTGCTCTGAGTGGTGCAGGTGGAACTGGGAGCCTCAGCACCTCCCCAGCCCCGAGCTCATCCCTGACTCCTCATCTCCCCGTCCGCAGGGTCAGCCAGCAGCCGGCCCGGAGCATCCGCCATGTCCGCCAAGTCCCCGGTGTACCTGGACCTGGCCTACCTGCCCAGCGGAAGCAGCGCCCACCTGGTGGATGAGGAGTTCTTCCAGCGCGTGCGCGCGCTCTGCTACGTCATCAGTGGCCAGGACCAGCGCAAGGAGGAGGGCATGCGGGCCGTCCTGGATGCGCTGCTGACCAGCAAGCAGCAGTGGGACCGTGACCTGCAGGTGCGTGTCACCCCGGGGACTCTGGCGTTAGTAAGCGTAGTCAGCACAGGTGGGGAGAACCACCCTCGACTCTCAGAGACTAAGCTGCATCCCCCAGGCCACACAGGGATGGGGGCAAACGTGGGAGTCTCACACGCCCAGCCTTTAGGGACCCCTTCAGACTCTGATTCTGTCACACCACCGTCCTCATCGGCTGTGCCGGGAGCCTGGGGGAAACGCAGGGCCTCATGAAGCCTCGTGGTTCTGTCCCTTTCCCAGACACCTTGTCACTTAGCCGTTGTTTCCTTGTGAGACTTAGCTGGGATGGAATAGGTGGGCCATGCAGTGTCTGTGCGGCTGAGAACCCACCCCCATGACTGCATGAAGCTGAGCGATCGAAAACAAGCATTGCAGGGCAAGGCCCGTGTGGGCATCTCACACCACAGCCCCTCCCTCACGAAGCTGCTAGTCTGGCTTCCAAAGAGTGTCCTTGTAGGGTGCACGGCCTGGGCAAAGGCCCAGAGGTATGAAAGAGGTTGGCATGTTCAAGGAGCAGGGGAGACCCAAGCAAGCAGAGAGGGAGCTCGGGCCAGGGGAGGCCTTGCAGCGGAGGGACTTGTCTCCTGTGCGCCGAGAAGGTTCTTTGGGTGCTGGTTGGGAGGAGCAGGGTCCTCACAGACAGGCCGACCACCTGTTGGAGCAAACAAGATCTAAGAAAGGCCTGGAAAGACCTCGAATGCCAGGAAAGGAAGCCGACTTGGGCCCCAGGCCATCAGGGCAGGGGGTACCCCTCTCACTGGTGTTCCACCCTCTGCCTCCCCGCCCCCGCCTACAGGTGACCCTGATCCCCACCTTCGACTCGGCTGCCATGCATACGTGGTACGCAGAGACGCACACGCGGCACCAGGCGCTGGGCATCACTGTCCTGGGCAGCAACAGCATGGTGTCCATGCAGGACGACGCCTTCCCCGCCTGCAAGGTGGAGTTCTAGCCGCCGCCCACACGCCCCACACCCGCCCCCCGCCCTGCCCCTAGACTCAGCCGCATCAGAAATAAACCGTGATCGCACTTCCTGTGGCCTCTCTTCTTTCTGTGACGGGAGACTCGGCATCTACCTCCCGGTCCTGCGGGCAGGGGCAGCTTCCATGGACTCCCCAGCGACCCTACGGTCAGGCCCGCTCCGGCCTCCATGTTGCAGCTGGGAGAAATGCAGCCTTTGCAGGGCCGGGTTTGGGGAAGGAGGCGCCTCTCAGAGTTAATGACCACTGCCCGGTGAAGATCCAACGGCGGCCTCCACCCCGGCCCAGTAACCTCGAGGGGCCCAAGTGACAGATGTGAAGTAGCTACCTGACAGCCTGTCACACAAACCATCAAACAGAAGCTCCCCTGCCGTCTCTAGAGGAGATGGAGGCTTGTTCCGGAACGTCGCACTCCGCAGGAAGGCCTCACAGAGGAGTCTGAAATCAGAGACGGCAAAGCAGCCGCGTCCCGAGTCTTGCCCTCTCACCCCTCCGCACAGACACAAGCACTTAGGTTCACTGTTAGAATCACTGTCGCCTCTACTGTGTTGGATGGCAGCCAGCCCCCAAAACACATTCAGCCGCTGACCCCCGATACCAGTGAAAGTGATGTTACTTTGAAAAAGGATCTTTGTAGATATGATTTTGTTATTATTATTTTTTGAGATGGAGTCTTGCTCTGTCACCCAGCCTGGAGTGCGATAGTGTGATCTCAGCTCACTGCAGTCTCCACCTCCCAGATGCAAGCAATTCTTGTGCCTCAGCCTCCCCAGTAGCTGGGATTATAGGTGCCCGCCACCACGCCTGGCTAATTTTTGTATTTTTAGTAGAGAGTGGGTTTCACCATGTTGGCCAAGCTGGTCTTAAACTCCTGACCTCAAGCGATCCACCCACCTCAGCCTCCCACAGTGCTGAGAATATAGGCGTGAGCCATTGCACCCAGCCTTTGCAGATGCAATTAAATGAAGGAGCTCGAGAGATCACCCTGGATTGTCCACATAGGCTCTGCATCCAGTGACGGGTTCCTCTGAGAGACAGAGGGTGGCTGGGCACGATGGCTCACGCCTGGAATCCCAGCATTTTGGGAGGCCAAGGCGAGTGGATCACTTGAGCCCAGGAGTTTAAGACCAGCCTGGGCAACATAGCAAGACCCTGTCTGTACTAAAAATACAAAAATTAGCTGGGTGTGGTGGCACACACCTGTAGTCCCAGCTACTCCAGAGGCTGAGGTGGGAAGATCACTTGAGCCTGGGAGGCAGAGGTTGCAGTAAGTCAAGATTGAACCCCTGCACTCCAGCCTGGGTGACGGAGTAAGATACTGTCTCAAAAAAAAAAAAAGAAAACACAAGGCCAGAAATGGGAACAATGTGGCCATAAGCCAGGGAATGACAGGAGCTACCAGCTACTGCTAGAAGAAAGGAAGCCTCCTCCCCTAAGCTCCAGTGGGAAGTATGGCTCTGCTGACTTGATTTTTGAACTCTGGGCCCCCAGGGCAGTGAGAGAAGAAATTCGCCTGGTTTGTGGTTATTCATTATGGCAGCCGCAGGAAACTTACATGGCATCCATCACACATCCTAAGCGGGCAGCAAAACTGCTCGCTCTCTGGCAACGGTGGCCAGAATCACTTCTGTGGCTCTGTGAGATCCTGTGGGCTTCTTCCTCTGGTGGTGTCATCAATGTCTGTGTCAGCTCGGGCTGTCATAATAAAATACCACAGACTGGCCAGGCACGATGGCTTACGCCTGTAATTCCAACACTTTGGGAGGCTAAGACAGGCGGATCACTTGAGGTCAGGAGTTTGAGACCAGCCAGGCCAACATGGTGAAACTCCCGTCTCTACTAAAAATACAGAAATGTGCTGGGTGCAGTGACATATGCCGGTAATCCCAGCTACTCGGAAGGCCGAGGCAGGAGAATGACCCGATCCTGGGAGCCGGAGGTTGCAGTGAGCTGAGATCGCACCACTGCACTCCAGCCTGGGCCACAGAGCAAGACTCCATCTCAAAAAAAAAAATTAATTCACCTGAACAGAGTTTAGAGCATTCCACTGTGGTTGAAGGAAAGCAGCTGAGCAACATCCTGTCTGAAGAAAAGGACAGAAAAAAAAAAAAAGAAAAGAGGAGAGGAGGGGAGGGGAGGGGAGGGAGAGGAGAGGAGAGGAGAAAAATACCGCAGACTGAGTGGCTTAAATAACGGACTTTTTTTTCTTTTTTGAGATACTGTCTCACTCTGTCACCAGGGCTGGAGTGCAGTGGTGCAAACACAGCTCACTGCAGCCTCGACCTCCTGGGCTCAAGCGGTCCTCCTTCCTCGGCCTCTAATGTAGCCATGACAAGTGTGTACCACCATGCCGGGCTAGCTTTTTTATTTATTTATTTTGAGACAGAGTCTTGCTCTTGTTGCCCAGGCTGGAATGCAGTGGCATGATCTTGGCTCACTGCAACCTCCGCCTCCCAGGTTCAAGCAATTCCCCTGCCTCAGCCTCCCAAGTAGTGTACAGGTGTACACCACCATCTTCAACTAATTTTGCTATTTTTAGTAGAGATGAGGTTTTACCATGTTGGCCAGGCTGGTCTTGAACTCCTGACCTCAGGTGATCCACTCGCCTCGGACTCCCAAAGTGCTGGGATTATAGGCATGAGCCACTGTGCCCAGCACCTTTTTGATTTCTTGTAGACAGGGTCTTGCTATGTTGCCCAGGCTGGTCTTGAACTCCTAGGCTTAAGCAGTCCTCCCACCCTAACCTCTCAAAATGCTAGACGACAAGTATGAACCACTGCATCCAGCCCTGACATTTCTTTCTCATGGTTCTGGAGGCTGGGAAGTCCAAGATGAAGCTACTGGCCGACTTGGGTTCAGGTGAGGGCTCTCTTCCTGGCTTGCAGACAGCCACCTTCTTGCTGTGTCTTTACATGATGGAGAGAAGGGGGAAAGAGACAAGCTCTGCTGTGTCCCTCCCTATAAGGGCTCTAATCCCATCACAAGGGCTCCACCCTCATGACCTCATGTGATTTCGGCTCATTGCAACTTCCGCCTCCCGGGTTCAAGTGACTCTTCTGCCTCAGCCTCCCAAGTAGCTGGGATTACAGGTGCATGTCACCACGCCCAGCTAATTTTTATACTTAGGAGAGACGGGGTTTCACCATGTTGACAAGGATGGTCTCGATCTCTTGACCTGACGATCCCCTCACCTCGGCCTCCTAAAGTGCTGGGATTACAGGCGTGAGCCACTGCGTTGGCCTTAATTTTTGTGTTTTTAGTAGAAATGGGGTTTTGCCATGTTGGTCAAGATGGTCTCAAACTCCTGGCCTCAGGTGATCCACCCACCTCGGCCTCCCAAAGTGCTGGGATGCCAGGCATGAGCCACCATGCCCAGGCCAGGCCTTTTTTCCTTCTTTTGAGACAGGGTCTCACTCAGTCACCCAGACTGGGCAATAGTGGTGCAATCTTGACTCACTGCAACCTCTGCCTCCTGGGCTCAAGCGATCCTCCCACCTGAGCTTCCCGAGTAGCTGGGACTATAGGCACGCGCCATCACGCCTGGCGAATTTTTTGTATTTTTGGTATAACCGGGGTTTCACCATGTTTGCCAGGCTGGCCTTGAACTCCCGACCTCAGGCGATCCACCCACCTTGGACTCCCAAAGTGCTTGGATTACAGGCAGGAACCACTGCACCTGGCCCTTTTTTTCTTTTGAGACAGGATCTCACTGTGTTGCCCAGGCTGGAGTGCAGTGGCATGATCATGGCTCACTGCAGCCTCCACCTTCCAGACTCAAGTGATCCTCCCATCTCGGCCTCCCAAATAACTGGAACCACAGGTGTGCACCCTCACACCTGGCTAATTTCTTTTCTTAGTTGTAGAGATGAGATCTCGCTGTGTTGCCCAGGCTGATCATGAACTCGTGGGCTCAAGCGATCCTCCTATCTTGGCCTCTCAAAATGCTGGGATATACAGGCGTGAGCCACTTGCCTGGCTTATGGGCCCTTTTCTAATTAGCTGGTTTGACATTTTTCTTATTGGATATTTGTCTTTTTCTCATTCCTATACAATTTTCTTTTTAAAATTAGGGATAATAGGGCCGGGCACGGTGGCTCATGCCTGTAATCCCAGCACTTTGGGAGGCTGAGGCGGGTGGATCACGAGGTCAGGAGATCGAGACCATCCTGGTCAACATGGTGAAACCCCGTCTCTACTAAAAATACAAAACATTAGCTGGGCGTGGTGGCGCGTGCCTGTAATCCCAGCTACTCGGGAGGCTGAGGCAGGAGAATTGCCTGAACCCAGGAGGCGGAGGTTGCGGTGAGCCGAGATCGCGCCATTGCACTCCAGCCTGGGTAACAAGAGCGAAACTCCGTCTCAAAAATAATAATAATAATAAAATAAAATAAAATTAGGGATAATAAACGTATGTGGTAAATGTTTTTCAAATGTATGTTTCTGTGTTGTTTAGGCATGATTTTGCCGTAAATTTTTGATTTTTGTGGTTTTTTTTTTTTTTTTGAGACAGTCTCTGTTGCCCAGGCTAGAGTGCAGTGGGTGGGATCACAGTTCACTGCAGCCTCGAACTTCTGGCCTCAAACCATCCTCCCGCCTCAGCCTCCCAAAGTGCTGAGATTACAGGCATGAGCCACTGCGCCTGGCCAAAGGACAATTTTAAATGTCTCTCTTTTGTGCTTTGAGAGGTGTTTCCTGCTGTTGGTACAAATTCTCCCATGTTTTTGTCTTTTTTATAAAAATTTTCAAGTTTTATCCATCTAAGATTTCCTTGGGATTGAAGAGAGGGATAGAAGTTGTCTCACCCCAAAGGCTCCCTGATTGTTTTATGCTGTATATGGATGTGAAATGCTGTGTCCTTAAATAAGGTCCCCTGTGGGTCTGCGTCCGTTTCCAAATCTGCTCTAATCCATCATCCACTTTCCTTGCCAAGTCCTTGCTGTTTTCCTTGGCGTAGCTTTCTGTGTCACTCTGTCACCCAGGGTGGAGTGCAGTGGCGTGATCTTGCCTCACTGTAGTCTCCACCTTCTGGGTTCAAGTGATTCTTTTTCCTCAGCCTCATAAGTGTCTAGGATTACAGGCATGCACCCCCATGCCCAGCTAAGTTTTGTATTTTTTTAGTACAGTAGGAGTTTCACCATGTTGACCAGGCTGGTTTCGAGCTCCTGACCTCAGGTGATCTGCCCACCTCCGCCTCCCAAAGTGCTGGGATTACAAGCATGAGCCACCGCGCCCGGCCACTTTGTGTCTTAATATCTTGTCATGCAGGTCCTTTCTCTTTCCTTTTGTTTATGAAAGAATAACTTCATTTCCAGCTATATCCACAGACTGATTCCTCTTGACTAGAATTTCTATGGGGGGGGCCCAAACCCATGGATGAAAAATGTCGGTGAACTTTTCAGCTTCTGACCACATGGTGGACTAGATTCTCAATCTGAAGAGCAAATAGAACTAAGAGGAAGATGCTGGACTCGACCCAGTGACTCATCCCTGTAATCCCAGCGCTTTGGGAGGCTGAGCATGGCAGATCGCTTGAGCCAGAAGTTCATGACCAGCCTGGGCAACATGCCAAGACCTCATCTCTACAAAAAATACAAAAAAATTAGCTGGACATGGTGGCATGTGCCTGTAGTCCCACATATCCTGGAGGCTGAGGTGGGAGGATCACTTGAGCCTGGGAGGTCGAGGCTGCAGTGAGCTATGATTGCATCACTGCACTTCAGCCTGAGCAACAGTTCAAGACTGTCTCAAAAAAGAAAAACAGAATTGAAGCTAATGACTGAGATTTAAACCACTGGACAGGTTTAATAGTAGATTTGAGAGAGTTGAAGAGAAAATTGGTGAACTGAAAGATGGAGCTGGACAAATCTCCCAAACATGAGGTCAATAAAAACAACCAAAAATGCTGGGTTAAAACAAGTTAAATATTTATTAATTTATCAGCAAGGCAACCAGAGAATTTTTTCAGGAGCAGCAAAGCTAAAATGTCATTGTAGCCCCAGGAGGGGACAGCTTAGGTGTCAGACAAGTGGGTTAAGGCCTCAAAGGCGCCTATTCAGCATAAAGGTGAACTGGAAATCAAAGTAAGTTCCTTACACCTACATCCCAGGAACTGAAAGGAAACTTAGCATCTCAGACCTGCTCTTAGGAGGAGGCAGTGAAATCTTACCTGATACGTAAACTCACATGAATTTGCAGCTCCAACCACATCACCTGGGTGTCTGAAAATCCTCGAGTAGAAAACATGGTTCAGAGCAGTCCAGGCTGGGCGCAGTGGCTCGTTCCTATAATCCCAACACTTTGGGAGGCTGAAGCAGAAAGATGACTTGAGGTCAGGAGTTCAAGACGTGGCTGGACAACATTGCAAGCCCCCTGTCTCCACAAAAATGAAAAGTTTTTACTTTTAGTTTTTAAATTTATTTATTTTTTTGAGACAGGGTTTCACTCTCGTTGCCCAGGCTGGAGTGCAGCGGCGCGACCTCACTGCAACCTCTGCCTCCCGGGTTCAAGCGATTCTCCTGTCTCAGCCTCCTGAGTTGCTGGGATTACAGACATGCAGCACCACGCCTGGCTAATTTTATATTTTTAGTAGAGACTGGGTTTCACCATGTTGGTCAGGCTAGTCTCAAACTCCTGACCAACATGGTGAAACTCTGTTCTCAGGTGATCTGCCCACCTCAGCCTCCCAAAGTGCTGGGATAACAGGCGTGAGCCACTGCACCAGCCAAAAATAATTTTCTTTTTTTTTTTGAGACAGTCCTGCTCTGTTGCCCAGGCTGGAGTGCAATGGCCGATCTTGGCTCACTGCAACTTCCACCTCCTGTGTTCAAATGATTCTAGCCTCCTGAATAACTGGGACTACATGCATGTGCCACCACACCCGGCTAATTTTTTTTTTTTTTTTTTTTTTTGTATTTTTAGTAGAGATGGGGTTTCACCATATTGGCCAGGCTGGTCTCGAACTCCTGACCTCGGGATCTGCCCACCTTGGCCTCCCAAAGTGCTGGGATTACAGCTGTAAGCCATCGCACCTGGCCCCAAAATAAATTTTTAAATTAGTCAGTTGTGGTGACACACACCTGTAGTCCCAACTACGTGGGAGGCTGAGGCGGGAGGATAGCTTGAGCCCAGGAGCAGGAGGCTGCAGTGAGCCATGATCACACCACTGTACTGCAGCCTGGGAAGCAGAGTGAGACCCTGTCTCTAAAATACACAAATAAATTAAATGAAGACAGCAGTTGAGGATTTTCCTCCTGCAGACCCTCATTGAAGGGAATTCTGCAGAAGTTTTTTAGGCAGAAAGTGATCTAGGTAGAAGGCTGATATGCAGAAGGAATCTGCGAGCAGAAAAGTAGAAAATTTGTGGGTGAATCGAACAAAAATCAGCATTAAAAATCATTATAATGTCCAATGTTATAGGATTAAATACTAAATTTCAACCACAATTGCAAACAGGAAGAGCTGAATGGAGGAAAAGGGTCTTAGAATCTTTGTGGGGAGGGCTGGGAACAGTGGCTCGCGCCTGTAATCCTGGCACTTTGGGAGGCTGAGGCGGGTGGATTGCCTGAGCTCAGGAGTTCGAGACCAGCCTGGGCAACACGGTGAAACCCCATCTCTACTAAAATACAAAAAAGAATTAGCAGGGTGTGGTGGCATGCGCCTGTAATCCCAGCTACTCAAGAGGCTGAGGCAGGAGAATTGCAAGAACCCAAGAGGCGGAGGTTACAGTGAGCCAAGACTGCACCACTGCACTCCAGCCTGGGTGACAGAGAGAGACTGTCTCAAAAAATATATATATATATTTGTGGGGAGGGTAACATATTACTTGGATGAGCATAGGAGAAATATTAAAGATTTTGCAGTAAATACTAGGAGAATAGAACCAGTCTATGACTTCCACATAGTAGAGGGGGTAAAATTAGAATTTAAAAGACACAGGCTGGGCGCAGTGGCTCAGGCCTGAAATCCCAGCATTTTGGGAGATGAGGCGGGTGGATCACCTGAGGTCGGCAGTTTGAGACCAGCCTGACCAACATAGTGAAACCCCGTCTCTACTAAAAATACAAAAATTAGCTGTGCGTGGTGGTACATGCTTGTAGTCTCAGCTACTCCAGAGGCTGAGGCAGGAGAACCCGGGAGGGGGAAGTTGTGGTGAGCCGAGGTTACACCCTATACTCCAGCCTGGGCATCAAAAGCAAAACTCTGTCTCAAAAAAAAAAAAAAAAACCAAAAACCCACAAAATTAGCTGGACATGGTGGCGCATGCCTGTAGTCCCAGCTACTTGGGAGTCTGAGGCAAGAAAATTGCTTGAATCCGGGAGGCAGAGGTTGCAGTGAGCCAAGATCGGCCATTGCACTCCAGCCTGGGCAACAAGAGTGCAACTCCATCTCTAAATAAATAAATAAATGAAGAATGAATGAATGAATGAAAAGAAACATTCCCACCTAAGGCTTATAGGGAAGAGATACAAATAGTCCAAAATAAGATAAGGAAAGTACAAAAAACTTGCCAGTCATTTCAACAAATGTAAATGGACAAAAATCTCTAGTTAAAAGGCAAAAGGTGGCTGGGTTCAGTGGCTCACAGCTGTAGTAGCACCACTTTGGGAGGCTGAGGTGGGCAGATCACTTGAGGTCAGGAGTTCGAGACCCCCCTCAACCTGGGCATTGTGGTGAAACCCCATCTCTACTAAAAATATAAAAATTAGCCGGGCATGGTGGCACATGCCTGTAATCGCAGGTACTCCAGAGGAGGCTGAGGCAGGAGAATCACTTAAACCTGGGAGGAAGGATAGTGCAGTGAGACGAGATCACGTCACTGCACGCAAGCCTGGGCAACAGAGCAAGACTCTGAAAAAAAAAAAGGAGAGCCAAAGAGTAAACTTTGTTGGCATCATAAGCCATATAGTGTGTCTAGACCAGTGCATTCTGCTGTTGTAGGCCGAACAGACTACAACAAATGGACATGGAATAAACATAGAACCAGTCCAATCTGGTTCAGCTTTGTTACTAACAAAATGTAACGAGATAATAAGTTTTTTTCAGTGCAATGGACCCCGAGGTTGCAAGTCACATATTGCTGGAGCATTACACAGATGAGCAAAGCATGCCCCAACTCATAACCATTGAGTGGAATGAAAAAGTCAACCACGGGTGGAACCCAAGTCCTCGGATCAAGGAATGGGGATTAGTCCAAGTGCGCTGACTCATGCCTGTAATACCAGCACTTTGGGAGCCTCGGGAGACAGATCACCTGAGGTCAGGAGTTCGAGACCAGCCTGAACAACATGGTGAAATCCTGACTCTACTAAAAATACAAAAAAACTAGCCAGGCATGGTGTCAGGCACCTGTAATCCCAGCTACTTAGGAGGGTGAGGCAGAGAGAATTGAACCTAGGAGACGTAGGTTGCAGTGAGCCGAGATCATGCCACTGCACTCCAGCCTGGGCAACAGAGCAAGAACCTATCTCAAAAAAATAAAAGGGGAGCCAGGCACAGTGGCTCACGTCTATAACCCCGGCACTTTGGGAGGCTGAGGCAGGCAGATCATTCGAGGTCAGGAGTTTGAGACCAGCCTGGCCTACATGGCGAAACCCCATCTGTACTAAAAAATATATACAAAAATTAGCCGGATGTGCTGGTGGCATGTGTCTGTAATCACGGCCACTCAGGAAGCTGAGGCCAGAGAATCACTTGAACCTGGGAGGCGGAGGTTGCAGTGAGCAGAGATCGTGCCACTGCACTCCAGCCTGAGCAACAGAACGAGACTCCGTCTCAAATAAAGAAAAGGGGAGGGGGCGGTGCCTTGTTTGTTACATTGTGCACTTGACCACCAATAACTCATCATCACCCCTGCACGTGATGCTATCATATCACCCCACTGCATTTTCATGTCCCCTGTGGTAACCCTCTGCCTATGAAACCTGCCCTCAAGCTCCAGCTTGAAGAGACAGATTCGAGATTCGCCTACTGTCTCCTTGCCAGTTGGCTCTTGAGAAAGCTTTTTAGGCCAGGCGCCGTGGCTCACGCCTGTAATCCCAGCACTTTGGGAGGCCGAGGTGGACGGATCACCTGCGGTCAGGAGATCGAGACCAGCCTGGCCAACATGGTGAAACCCCATCTCTACTAAAAATACTAAAATTAGCCACGCATGATGGTGCATGCCTGTAATCCCAGCTACTCAGGAGGCTAAGGCTAGAGAATTGCTTGAACCTGGGAGGCAGAGGCTGCGGTGAGCTGAGATCGAACCGCTGCACTCCAGCCTGGGCAACAGAGTGAGACTCTCTTAATAATAATAATAAAAAAGAAATAAAGTGTTTTAAATTTTTATTTATTTTCTGTAGAGGCAAGGCTGTGTTGCCCGGCTGATCTCAATCTCCCAGCCTCAGGCAACCCTCCCGCCTCAGCCTCCCAGAGCGCAGGGATTATAGGCGTGAGCCACGGTGCCTGGCCCATTAGTGTACTAATATAGAGCTAGTGCTCGATTTACGACCACGATTGGTTCCAACAGACAGGTCGTAACACGATTTGGTCGTAAGTTGAGTAGGCTATATGCACGTGGAGATGGTAGTGCTGCTGGAAGCTGGTCCACACTGTCGTACACCCAGCTGGGCAACGTTTGCGCTGCCAGACGTGGAGCAGTCGTGGCTAGCGATTGTGGTCGTAAAGTCGAATGGTCGTAAGTTGCATAGGTCATAAGTCGATCAATACCTGTAGTGAGACCTACCTTTTTTTCTCAGAAGCCAGACCCATCAGACAGGCCTCTGTGCACATCTGGAGATTGCACAGTAACGGGCTGTGTTCCAATAAAACTTTATTTGTCCCTTGAGCTATAGTATGTCAAGCTCTGGTCTAGGACATTAGACCCTGACTTTTCTTTACTTTTTTTTTTTTTTGAGACGGAGTTTTGCTCGTCACCCGGGCTGGAGTGCAGTGGCGCGATCTCTGCTCACTGCAACCTCCGCCTCCTCGGTTCAAGCAATTCTCCAGCCTCAACCTTCCAAGTATCTGGGATTACAGGCATGCACCATTACGCCCGGCTAATTTGCGTATTCTTAGTAGAGATGGGGGTTTTGCCATCATGGCCAGGCTGGTCTCGAACTCCTGACCTCAAGTGATCCGCCTGCCTCGGCCTCCCAAACTGCTGGGATACAGGCGTGAGCCACCTCGCCCAGCCCTCTCTGGCTCTCTGGTTCTTCCTTCTCTTCCTCCTTCTCTTTTCCTCTCTCTCTCTCCCTGCCCTTCTTTCCTCTCTCCCACCCCGAAATCCCTCCTGGCAGCTACCTGGCCCAGCCTCTGCCCCCTCTGCTGGAGTATGCACTAAAAACATCCTGGCTGCCGCAGAGGCACCTGGGGACCCTGCAGCAGGTGGCAGAGGCCAGATGTGCAGCCTTTGCCTGGGCACCTCCACAGCCCCTCCCCTGTATTCACCCTGAGCTGCAACAACCTGGATTTCTCCGCCCAGGTTCTGCCCCGGGGCCTTGGAACCCATGGTGCCCTCTCCCTAGCATATTCCCATTCATCAGTCAACAAATACTGTCCAGGCACAGTGGCTCATGCCAATAATCCCAGCACTTTGGGAGGCTGAGGAGACAGGCGGATCACCTGAGGTGAGGAGTTCGAGACCAGCCTGACCAACATGGAGAAACCCATCTCTACTAAAAATAGAAAATTAGCCGGGCGTGGTGGCGGCATGCCTGTAATCCCAGCTGCTCCGGAGGCTGAGGCAGGAGAATCGCTTGAACCTGGGAAGCGAAGGTTGCAGTGAGCTGAGGTTGCGCCATTGCTTTCCAGCCTGGGCGGATAGAGTGAGACTCCGTCTCAAAACAAACAAACAAGCAAAAACAAAAACTACTGGAAGTTCTCATGGGACAAACAGTGTTAAGTGGGCGAGTGAAACAGATTTGAAGAAGCAATAGCCCAGGTGAGGAGGGGGCGCGTGCACCCTGAGGGCTCAGAGGACACCTGCAGCGCTGCGCCTTGGGGGGTCAAAGGAGGTTTCCCAAGGGTGAGCGTTGTTAGGGAAGGGGAAGGGCGCTCCTGGAGGAGGGACCGCAGAGGCAAAGGCCTGGCTTGCTGCAGGAACCGAAAGAAGAATGACATTGCAGCCTCCGCAAAGGGGAAAGAGTGTGGGAGGTGGCTGAGCTCAGGCAGGTCCAGCAGCTGCCTGGTGCCTGGTGGCCTCACTGAGCAGCTGGGACCAAACTCCATGAGGCCAGGGGGAGGGGACACCCAGGGGAAGCAGGCTTACAGTTTGGATTTGGGGAAGGCGGGAGTGGGGGTGCCAGGTCCTGGCAGGGTGTGGCTGGAGCTCATTCTGGGAAGATGTCGGCTCTTCCCAGGCAGAGGCAGTGATGGAGCAGGGCGTGGTAAAACCCTACCTGCCATGGCACCTCCTCCAGGAAGCCTTCCTTGCTACCTCTTAGTCCATTGCCAGGGTCCTTCCTGACTCCTTCTCTTAAAAGTGTCCTCCAAGCCAAGCATGGTGGCTCAAGCCTGTAATTACAGCACTTTGGGAGGCTGAGGCAGGCGGATCCCCTGAAGTCAAGAGTTCAAGACCAGCCTGGCCAACATAGTGATATCCCATCTCTACTAAAAATACAAAAATTAGCCGGGCACGGTGGTGGGCTCCTGTAATCTCAGCTACTTGGGAGGATGAGGAGGAGAATCACTTCAGCCTGGGAGGTGGAGGTTGCAGTCAGCTAAAATCGTCTGGGCAGCAGAGTGAGACTGTCTCAAAATAAATATGTAAATGAATAATGAAATAATACATTTTTTAAAAGTGTCATCCTGTCCACCAGCACATCTCCCTTTTGTGTTTCCTTGTTTTTTTTTTGGTTTTTTTTGAGAAGGAGTCTTTCTCTGTCGCCCAGGCTGGAGTGCAGTGGCGCAGTCTTGGCTCACTGCCATCTCCGCCTCCTGAGTTCCAGCGATTCTCCTGCCTCAGCCTCCCAAATAGCTGGGGTTGCAGGCACGAGCCACCATGCCCAGCTAATTTTTTGTATTTTTAGTAGAGGCAGGGTTTCGCCATGTTAGCCAGGATGGTCTCGATCTCCTAACCTCATGATCCACCCACCTGAGCCTCCCAAAGTGCTGGGATTACAGGCGTGAGCCACCGCGCCCGGCTACTTGTTTATATTGTATCGATGCCCCCACTGTGAGTCCGGGAAAGCTGCACCCTCTCTGTCTTGGTTTTTTCTGGGTCCGCACTGCCCAGGACAGGACCCAGTACTTGCCCTCACACAGTAGGTTCTTGGGAAATGCTGGTTGTGCCCCAGCTCGGCAGCTCTGCTGGGTGACCTCGGGAATGTTATTTAACGTTCCTGGGCTTCCCCTCTTCTCCAGTCTCAGAAATAACAAAGTTGGCCTCAACCTCCAGGAGAAGCAGGGAGCCTTTGGGCTCTTTTTGTGGCAGTGGACCCCTGCGTTTTCTTCCCTGGCTTGCTCAGCCCCAGGCACCCCAGACAGACCTGCCCTGTGTCATCCTGCCCTCCCCATCCCCGACAGCATCCTTTGGGATCTGGGCCCAGGGCAGGTGTGAGTTTTGATACCAGCACAGCCCTGTCAAGTTCTGCCTCTGACACGTGCGTGCTGTGTGACTTCGGAGAGTAGCTTGCTTTCCCTGAGCTCAGTTTCCCCTGGCACAGGCTTGGGAGAGGAGTGTCTGGGGGAGTGTGGATGCAGTTCAGACCTCACCTGACAGGTGTGGATGGTACCAGGGCCTCCAAGAAGCTCCCAGGCTGGAGGGGGAGGGGCAATGCCTAACACAACATCCCGGTCCTGGGGAATCGGCACTGGCTTGGAAAGCCAGATGGGTTTTCAGGAGCCTGGGAAGCCAGCTGGAGGGCTTCTTGGAGGAGGGTACCACATAGGAACGAAGAGCTAAAGGTAGGACAGGAGCCTGGACGGCCAGAAGGTGGGCTTCCTGGAGGAGCGGACCAAATAGGAACTAAGAGCTCAAGGTAGGAAAGTTACCAGTCGGGTTGGCCCTGAGGTGGAACTGCTTTTGTGCCTTGAGCGGGGTGGAGACAGATGAGGGCCGGAACTTAGGCAGGGCTGGACCCCGGAAGCACGATGGGCTGCTGAGAGGGGTTTGCAGTTTTTACCAAGAGTGCTGGGGAGTCTGGGGGGTGTTCCCAGCTGGAGAAGGGGATCAGTTTCTGTCTGAAACCCCACTGTGGGTCCGAGTTAAACATTCTGGAATTGCTACACGTGTGCACTGCAGTGGAACAGCTGAGCCGTGAAGGTGAGGAGGACAGGTGAGACTCAAAATTGGGGCTTAGCCCGGGAGGGTTCTTGGCTTCACCCAGGAAGGAATTCAAGGGTGAGTCAAGGGTGTTAAATAGCAACTTTTTTTTTTTTTAGACAGGATCTTACTGTCAAGCCCATGTTGGGGTTCAGTGGCATGACCTTGGCTCACTGCAGGCTCCAGGAGTGCTCCCACCTCAGCCCCCTGCGAAGCTGGGGCCACGGGCATGTGCCACCACGCCCAGCTAATATTTGTACTTTTTTTTTTTGAGATGGGGTCTTGCTCTGTCACCCAGGCTGGAGTGCAGTGGCAAGATCTCTGCTCACTGCTCCCTCTGCCTCCCAGGCTCAAGGGATCCTCCCACCTCAGCCTCCCAGGTATCTGGGAATACAGGCACGTGCAATTGACCCAGCTAATGTTTTGTATTTTTGGTCCAGGCAGGGTTTCACCATTTTGCTCAGGCTGGTCTTAAACTCCTGAGTGCATGTGATCCGCCTGCGTGGGCCTCCCAAAGTGCTGAGGCTACCGGTGTGAGCCACCACACTTGGCATCATCTTTGTATTTTTTTTTGTAGAGTTGGGGTTTGGCCACGTTGCCCAGGCTGGTAAACAACAATTTTTTTTTTCTTTTCCTTTTTTTTTTTTTTTTGAGACGGAGTTTAGCTCTTGGAGTGTAATGGCATGGTCTTGGCCAACTGCCACCTCCACCTCCTGGGTTCAAGCAGTTCTCCTGCCTCAGCCTCCCAAGTAGCTGGGATTGCAGGTGCCCACCACCATGCCTGGCTAATTCTTGTGTCTTTAGTAGGCACAGGGATTTGCAATGTTGGCCAGGCTGGTCCCGAACTCCTGATCTCAGATGATCTGCCCGCCTCGGCCTCCCAAAGTGCTGATATCATAGGTGTGAGCCACCGTGCCTGGCATTTTTTTTTTTTTTTTGAGACAAGAGTGTCACTCTGTCACCCAGGTAGAGTGCAACAGCACCATCTTGGCTCACTGCAACCTCCACCTCCCAGGATCAAGCAATTCTCGTGCCCTAGCCTCTCAAGTAGCTGGGACAACAGGTGCCTGCCACCAGGCTTGGCTTATTTTTATTTTTATTTTTGAGACAGAGTCTCGCTGTTGCTCAGGCTGGAGCGTTGTGGCGTGATAACAGCTCACTGCAGCCTCCAACTTCCTGGCTCAAGCAGTCCTCCAGCCTCAGCTCCCGAATAGCTGGGATTATAGGCATGTGCCATCTCAAGAAAACAAACAAAAAAAACCCCTAAACCTGACAGATGCTACTTCCGCCAGGAAATCAAGGTCAACGCCAGCAGAATAGGTCATGCTGACAATTTGTACCTTTGATATGGTGTGATGAGATGGGTGCTTCACCTCTGTGGTCTTCCTTCCCCAAATCCATCAGCCTCATTTGACCCCGAGAAAAACATCCTTGATGGAGGGACATTCTATAGAACAGCTGACCACCATTCCTCAAAACTGTCATCAAAAACAAGACAGTTTGACAAACAATCACACCCAGAAGAGCCTAAAGAGACACGAGGGGTCAATGTCATGTAGGATTCTAGGATAAAAAAAGACATACCAGTGGAAGGTGATAATTACGGGGGATGTGGGCCGGGCGCGGTGGCTCATGCCTGTAATCCCAGCACTTTGGGAGGCCGAGGTGGGCGGATCATGAGGTCAGGAGTTCGAGACCAGCCTGGTCAATATGGTGAAACCCCGGCTCTACTAAAAATACAAAAATTAGCCGGGCATGCTGGCACTCGCCTGTAGTCTCAGCTACTCAGGAGGCTGAGGCAGAAGAATCCCTTGGACCTGAGAGGCGGAGATTGCCGTGAGCCGGGATCACGCCATTGCACACCAGCCTGTGCAACAGAGTGAGACTCTGTCTCAAAAATAATAATAATAAATAATAAAGAAAAAAATAATTGGAGAAGCGGCTGTGGGGTATACAGGGACTTTCTGTACGATCTTCACAATAATTCTATAAATCTAAAACTGCTCCAAAATAAAAGCTTTATTGGGAAAAATAAAAAAAGGAACTGGCCAGGTGCCATGCTTCGTGCCTGTTGTCCCAGCACTTTGGAAGGCTGAGGCAGGAGGATCGCTTAAGCCTAGGAGTTTGAGGCTGCAATGAGCTATGATCACGCCACTGCACTCTGGCCTGGGCAACTGAGCAAGACCCCATCTCTAAAAAAGAAAGAAATAAATAAAAGAAAGAAAGTGATAGTTGCCTTGGAGAACAGGGATTGTCTAGGGCTGGGATGGACGGAATGAGAAACACAAATAGGAAACTGAGGCAGCTTCCAGACTGAACACAATTGAGTCTTTGCCCAGACCCCTGTGGGGTGTAGGAAAATGGACAATTTGGAACTGTTTCAGAGACACTGAATCCGCAGGATGAAATGCTGGTGATGAAGGGAAGAGAAGATCCTCAAGGCCTCCCAAGCTTCTGGTCCGTGCTCCTGACTGCCCTGACTGAGCCTGGGAGGCTGGTTGAGGGGCAAGAGGTGATCAGCTGGGTGCCCTGTCCCTAGGTGGAGGGTTGAATGGGGGACTGGCGGGTGTTGTGTAAGTTTCTGTTTTCTTTTTCTTTTTCTTTTTTTTTGAGACGGAGTCTCGCTGTGTCGCCCGGGCTGGAGTGCAGTAGGTGGCGCGATCTTGACTCACTGCAACGTCCACTTCCCCAGCTCAAGCGATTCTCCTGCCTCAGCCTCCCAAGTAGCTGGGATTACAGGTGTGCGTCACCACGCCCAGCTAATTTTTTTGTATTTTTAGTAGAGACAGAGTTTCATCATGTTGACCAGGCTGGTCTCAAACTCCTGACCTCAAGTGATCCATCTGCCTTGGCCTCCAAATGTGCTGGGATTACAGGTGCTCACCACCACACCGGCTTTTTTTTTTTTTTTTTTTTTTTTTTTTTTTTTTTTTTTTTTGTATTTTTAGTAGAGACAGGGTTTTGCCACACTGACCAGGCTGATCTCGAACTCCTGGCTTCAAGGGATCCACTTGCCTCGTCTGCCCAAAGTGCTGGGATTACAGGCATAAACCATCGTGCCCGGCGTTGTGTAAGCTTCATTAGGGCTCAGGTAACGGGGACGGGGATGGCAGCTTCTCAGAACTGTCATATGCGCCGGGCGCCGTGGCTCACACCTGTAATCCCAGCACTTTGGGAGGCCGAGGGAGGCAGATCACCTGAGGTCAGGAGTTCGAGACCAGCCTGGCCAACATGTTGACACCCTGTCTCTATCAAAAATACAAACAATTAGCCTAGGGTGGTGCCGGGCGCCTGTAATCCCAGCTACGCAGGAGACTGAGGCAGGAGAATCGCTTGAACCCGAGGGGCTGAGGTTGCAGTGAGCCGAGATCGCGCCATTGCACTCCAGCCTGGGCGACAAGAGCGAAACTATTGTCTCAAACAACAAAAAAAGAACTGTCATATGGCCGATTGAGGGAATGACCTCCTCTGCAAGTGGCCGGATTCCGAGACTGCCCTAGGCCGGCCGGCAGACTTGCTGTGTGGCCTACAAGCAAGACCTAGCCCTCTCTGAGCCTGAGATTTCCCATCTGTAAAATAAAGACCAATAATGTTCCGCTCACAGGCTTGTAGGGGGAGTCATCAAATGAGCCCTGTCTGGGCGCTCAATAAATGTTGGTCGCTCCTTACCCCTTATCACCGAGTCTCAGGAGGAAAGAGTGGCGCCTGTCTCTTTAAATTATGCAAATAGACTGCGGGTGGCGTAGGGGGAATATAAAAAGGCCCCTGATCTACGGCTGGGCCAATCAGCGCGCTGGATTGGCGGAGCTGGCCGCCTAAATGGCCCAATGGCGGACCGCGCGGGATCAGAGCCCGCCTCCGCCTACCGGCGTCGTCACTGGGGTGGGGACTTTCTCGGCCACGCCCCGGGGGCGGAGCCAGCCGGCAGCCGCGCCGCAGCCTCGGAGGGAGGGGCGGGGCGGGCTCGGGTGTCAGCGACCAAGCCGCAGGTGGCGGCGAGCGCGGGGCTCGGCCCGAGCTCGGGAGGTGAGTGCTGCCCCCCGGACCCCCGTGGGGCATCCTGGCCCTCGCAGCCTCCCACGCGCACCGTGCGCTGCAGCCCCGGAGGCTGCGGTGGGCAAAGGCGCGGCGGGACTGGAGGGATGGAGAGCAGGGGGTGGGGGTACGCGGTGGGTGCCCCGGCTTCCCCCCACCAGTGGTAATCGGGGGTCCACAGGCGGAAATGGGGACAGCTCCCCAAATCCCCTGTCTCCTGGCCTAGAACGGAGAGTGCACGGGGGCGGTGGTGACGACGCGAGACCCCTCCCCAAATCCTTTTATTCTAAGCCTAAGTCTGGGTTCTGGGGCTGCAAAGGTGGGGGCGCTGCTCCCCTTCCAGCCTGGAACGCTGGGCGGCTGCTGAGGTGGAGACCACCCCTAAATTCCTTCTTCACAGCTCCGGCCTGCAGACCCCCGGGGACCGAGATGAGGGACCCACTTCTCTTTTCCTCCAGGCCTGGTGGCTGGAGGAGCTGGGGGGTCCCCGGCCCCTCTAATCTGCCCCATCCCAGCCCCCCACCTCAAGGATGGGGTAGGGGGCGTTTACTGGCATGTTCTGTGGGGACCCCGAGGTTGGAATTTTGGGGAGGAGGTCAGCATGGGGTCCCCTGCCTGGCACGGATTAGCCAGACCAGGCCTCAAAGGGCCTGGAGCCTGGACTTGGGGGGGGTCCCTCTCTTACTGGGGGGGGGGTGTACAGCTAGCATCTGTTCCTGGGGATTAAAATAAATCGAGGTAAATTAGGATCTTGCCAGAGGCTGGCTGTGAGTGGGGTGCGGAGGAGGCTTGGGGGGTGGGGGCCCTCCATCTGCCTTGGATCCCCCAAGTCACCTGCCCCGGCCGCATTGGGGACCAGGAGGCAGTATCGAATGGACCTGCCTCACTGGTGACCTTGGGCAGGTGACAGCACCTTTCTGAACCTCCGTTTCCTATTTTGAAAATCGAGATTGGGAGCTCCGGACCCTGCATTTTGCAGATTCTGAACTCACCCAGCCCACCTTTTGTCCAATGGTGATTCACTCTTCTGCTTAACATGCGGGTGGTTTGGGGTCCAGAGAGCATTGGGTTGAGGACCCTCCCACAGTGCCTTGCTATTTTCTGAGCCTCAGTTTACTGCACTGCAAAATGGGTTGATGATGACACTGATATTCAGGCTGGGGGCATAGGGGCAGGGAGTGAAACATAGGACTGAGCTGCAATCGTCGGGATGGGGCTTAGCTACCCTGGCCTCACCAGTGGGGCCACCTAGGGCACACCCTGACCCACATACCGTCACCCACGCCAGGGGTGAAGCTGTTCTTGGGCGGGGTCCTGGGCAGGAGGAGGTGGGAGTTGCTCGGCCAGCTCTGTCCCTTGGAGTTGCTCCCTGTCCCTTGGAGCACCCTCCCAGTGGTGGGCACAGGGCTGGGAGTCTGACACCCCCAGATGTGAATTTGCCTCTGCCTGTGTGTGTGTGTTCCCCTGGTGTCTTGGTCTGTTCTTCTGTGAAATGGGCTGAATTCCTCTGGGAAGATCAGAGGAGTCTGTGGGAGGAGGCGAGCTCTGTAAGTACAGACATGATCATTATAATATTAATGACAATATTAGCCGTGCTTATTAAATGGGGTCACTGCTGAGCAGGAGGAGGGCAGGGAAGGGGGAGTCTGCCAAGGATGTTGCCTGAGGAGACTCCAGCATCTGGGAAATGTAGGTACACAGTCGGCACACAATAGATGTTTGCCAAATGAAGTGAGGAAGAGGGAGGGGACTCGCGGGGAGGGCAGAAAATTCCTGAGAATCCCTGGCTCAGATTCCCATTTGGTGGCCGGAGTCGCTGTGTGACCTGGGGCATGTGCCTCAGTTTCCCCATTGTGGTGCTGGTCAAGATAAGACTGCCTCGAGATGGGGTGGCGAGAATCAAGCCAGATTGTGTTAAGTGATCGCAGCCCAGGTGGCTTGGTCAAGGGGGAGGCGTGACGTTGTAGGTCATTGAAACAGCATGGTACCCACTTGAACCAAGTGGCCGGTCAGTGGGAAGGATGAGAAAACCCTTGCTCCTGGCCCTGCTGGGCGCACACTGGGGCCCAAGAGAGAGGAAAATGCCAGATCCTGTCTCCCAGGATCCTGGAAGCCAGATCCTGGAAGGTCAGGAGTGGTCCAAGGTCATCGGCAAGAAGTCAGCAGCTCCGGATGGCCAGCCAGGCACCACCCGATTCCCAGGGTGGGAGCTCAGGTCTTGCCTTTGTTGCTGATGTGGTTCCTGCTTTGTTTTATCTGTTCCGGGGCTGCTCACACGTCTCAGCCTCAGGTTTGCAAGGCTTGGTGCCTTGAAGGCAGGATGGGGCCCTGAGTCAGCTGGCAGTGTGCTGTGTGACCTTGGGTAAGTCTCTAGCCCTCTCTGGGCTTTGTGCTGGCGCTGTACAAGCTGGGAGACTTGGATTCTAGCAGAGCTGACTCCAGCAGACCCGACAAGCCCAAGTCTCAGGCTCACAGTGCTTTTAGGGGCACCCAGGGTGATGTTTTCACTGCTTTTAAAATCAGAAGGAGAAAAGAATGAACTTTCGGGTTGAAGGAAGCACTTTTGTGTATAACATTAATATATTTGTCTTTATGCCAATGCAGTAGTAAAATATAGTTTTGTTTTGTTTTGTTTTTTCGAGAGAGTCTCACTCTGTTGCCCAGGCTGGAGTACAGTGGTATGATCTCAGCTCACTGCAACCTCTGCCTCCCGGGTTCAAGCAATTCTCCTGCCTCAGCCTCCCAAGTGGCTGGGATTACAGGCATGTGCCACCACACCCAGCTAACTTTTGTATTTTTAATAGAATCAGAGTTTCACCATGTTGCCCAGGCTGTTCTTGAACCCCTGGGCTCAAGTGATCCATCTGCCTCGGCCTCCCAAAGTGTTGGGATTCCAGGCATGAGCCAACATGCCGGCCTAAAATATAATTTTAAATTCCTTTTGTAGTGAAGGAAAGGGCCCATGAATACAAAAATGTCTTCCCCTTTCTGAGCGTGTTTCCCTCTCTGAGCCTCAGTTTACCCTGTCTGTGAAGTGGGTATCGTTGCACATCAGGATGGCGAGATGTTGAATGTCTGGGCCAGGGTAGGTGCACAGCTAGTTCCCAGTTGTTTTCGTGATTATTATTTGTTCGGTAAGAACAGCTCTAGGTTCAGGCTGGGGGGCCCAGGTTCAGGCGTCTGTTTACTCGCCCATGGCCTATGTGGTTCCAGGGAGGTCTCATGGGTGCCAATCGGGCGGGGGAGGTAAGGTGGCTGTTAGACGGTAGGCGGGGCGGGGTGAGCTTCCTGTCCCCCCCATGCACACAAGCCTCCAACTTGGTGCTGACGGAAGTAGCCTTGTGGCCGTCTCCTGGCGCCTGCCTCATCGGACGGGGGCCCCATCCCATGCGCTACCCTGTCCGGTGAGTTTGAACCCTGGCCGGTAGATACCCATCACCTCTCCTTGCCCCCTCCGCTCAGGACCAGAAGGGAGGCCCCTCTGCTCGGGGCCCGGGTTTCCGGAGAAGTGGCAGGTGTCACTTCCTGGGCTGGCCAAGGCCAAGGCCTGCGTGGGGCTACCCGTTGCCCTGTCCCCCGCCCCCCATTCCAGCTGTGAGTGGTGGTTTGGGTTGGGGCAGGGCAGCAGGGGGGGCATGGAAACCCAGAGAGCCACGCGTGATGATTTCAAACAGGAGGTCACTGGCAGAGAGACCAGGGGCAACATCACAGTCAGCCGGGACCAATGACTGACCTCCCTGTGCCTCAGTTTCCCTCGTAGCATTGAGATTGCACCTCAGGGCATGGCATGAAGGTTGGCTGAACAGATGTGTGTGAATAGTTGGGTAGAGGGTCGCACGCGTACTGGTGCTCCGTGTGTATCTGTTTGCCAGGGGTGGGGTGGGTGAAGCAATCTCATTGAAACTGTAAAAACAGTAGTGAGATTCTTGGTTTCTGGGGAACTTGGGCTCTGTGGCTCCTGGGATCTTCTAGAACAATGTTGGTCACAGGACTTTCTCATCTGAGCCATCCAATACAGCAGTCACCAGAGTCATGTAGCTTCTGAGCCTTGGAAGGGAGGCTGGTGCAGGTGAGGAGTTGGGCATGTAATTGTATTTAATTTTGGGGTGTGTGTGTGTGTGTGTGTGTGTGTGAGAGAGAGAGAGAGGGACGGGGTCTCACTCCGTCACCCAGGCTGGAATGCAGTGGCATGATCTCAACTCACTACAACCTCCGCCTCCAAGCTTTGAGCGATTCTTGTGCCTCAGCCTCCCAAGTAGCCGGGACTACAGGCATGCACCACCACACCCGGCTGATTTTTGTATTTTTTGGTAGAGATGGAGTTTTGCCATGTTGGCCAGGCTGGTCTCGAACTCCTGACCTCAAGTGATCCGCCCACCTCGGCCTTCCAAAGTCCTGGGATTACAGGTGTGAGCCACCGTGTCCAGCCAATTGTATTTAATTTTACTTGGTTTAACATTAATATAAGCCAGCCGCGGTGGCTCACGCCTGCAATACCAGCACTTTGGGAGGTGGAGGCAGGTGGGTCACCTGAGGTCGGGAGTGAGACCAGCCTGACCAACATGGAGAAACCCCATCTCTAATAAAAACACAAAACTAGCCAGACGTGGCAGTGCATGCTTGTATCAGCAGATACTTGGGAGGCTGAGGCAGGGGAGGCGGAGGTTGCAGGGAGCCGAGATCTCGCCACTGCACTGCAGCCTAGCCAACAAGAGCGAAACTCCATCTCAAAAAAAACAACAACAAACATACAAATCATTAATACAAGAATTAAGACCAGGGGTGGTGGCTCACAGCTGTAATTCCAGCATTTTGGGAGGCCCAGGCGGGAGGATCGCTTGAGTGCAGGCGTTTGAGACCAGCCTAGGCAATGCTACTGAGACCTGGTTTCTACAAAAAAAAAAAAACATTAAAAAAAAATTAATTGGTCATGAAGTCCTAGCTACTCAGGTGGCTGAGATGGGGGGATCACTTGAACCTGGGAAGTTGAGGCTGCAGTGAGCTATGATCGCGCCACTGCACTCCAGCCTGGGTGACAGAGCAAGACCCTGTCTCAAAAAAAAAAAAAAAATACAAAAATTTTCTGGGTGTGATGGCTCATGCCTGTAGTCTCAGCTACTCAGGAGGTTGCTATTCATGGCTCCCACGGGAAGTCGAGGCTGCAGTGAGGAATGATCACACCACTGCACTCCAGCCCTGGGCAACACTGCAAGACCCTGTCTCCGAAAAAAAAAAAAAAGAAAAAACAGTTAAGTCACCATTTGAGGCTAGTGGTTCCTGCCAGTCAGCACAGCTCTAAGGGATGGGGAGATGTTTAGGGTCCCGGTCATGGATAGAAGCTAAGACATGATACGGGAATTTAGAGCGTTTCCCATGGGGATGTCAGTTTAGCATGCTCACCACCCTACCCCTGCCACCAAATTAGGTTTCCTAAGGGGCCACAGTAGGGGCTGAAGTTTTTCCGGGGCCCCTCATTAACCAGTGCAAGGTTAGGAATGTTTGTTGAAACAAATAATTTTTTGCCCAGCGAGCTCCTATTCATCCTTTAAAACCCCCAACTCCCATGAACCTTCCTTTAGTCTAGGCTCTTCTGGACCTTGTCCCTCCATCTGGCTCAGCCCTGTCCATGCAGGACGGGGGTAGCTGTGTCCAGCTCTGTCCCTCTAGACTGGGGACTCCTGCAGGGCCAGGCCCAGGGCTGAATCAACTCAGGGACCCTGACATTGTGCTATCCAGGGTGAGCGCACAGGAGGTCTTACTCAGAGAAGTCCCAGGACTGGAGGGTGAATGATACTGGGTCCAATTAAACTATCTTTCCTTCCTTCCTTCCTTCCTTCCTTCCTTCCTTCCTTCCTTCCTTCCTTCCTTCCTTCCTTCCTTTCCTTTCCTTTCCTTTTCTTTTCTTCTTTCTTTCCTTTCTTAGACAGAGTCTGGCTCTGTTACCAGGCTGGAATGCAGTAGTGCCATCTCAGCTCACTGCAACCTTCGCCTCCTGGGTTCAAGCGATTCTCCTGCCTCAGCCTCCTGAGTAGCTGGGATTACATGCATGCACCACCACGCCCAGCTAATTTTTGTATTTTTAGTAGAGACGGGGTTTCACCACATTGGCCAGGCTGGTCTCGAACTCCTGACCTCAAGTGATCCGCCCACCTTGGCCTCCCAAAGTGCTGGGATTACAGGCGTGAGCCACTGTGCCCGGCCTAAACTAACTTTCAAGATGAGCTAAACTGAGGTGCTAGAGGGGCAGCCTTGCCCAAGGTCTTGCTCAGTCCTTTCCTGGGGAGACCCTGGGCGCCTCCTAATCCTGAGGTCACCGGTCCCTGTCTCTCTTGCCACTGTGCCTCTTAGGCTCCCAGCTGCTACCGAGCTGCCTGCTGGGTCATGAATTATGAATGAGGCCCCCAGGCTCCAGTAACAAGCCTGGCCTCTAGCACATGCCAAGGACACTGCCTGTTCGTCCCCTGCCGGGCGGCCTGACCCAGCCTTTTGTGCAGACACCTGAGGTTCCCCAGCAAGATCCCTTCTAAGCATTCCTTCTTATTTTGCAGATGGGGAAACTGAGGCACAGAGCTGGACAGTGATTCAGACACCAGGTGAACACTGGTTTTCGAGGGCCGGGTTGGGACTCATGGGGTCACCAGTGCCAGCTGGGGCATCACAATGAGGGGTGAGCTCTGACTCCCAAGAGGGTACATAAGGTGGGGACTGTTGTAGAGGAATTCAGAAGACCCCCAAGGGACCCTCAGGGACACTTCAGGGACCCCAACCCCCATGTGTCTGATCGCAGCCCCTACATCTGTTTTTCTTCAAATCCTTTTCCTACAGGAGCCGCCTGGAGTGGAGCTGAGAGCTCAGGTCTGCGCTTGGACAGTCCAGAGTGCAAATCTACTGTCACTTCCTAGCTGTGTGATCTTGGCAAGTGGCTTCCCCTCTGGAGGCAGGGAGGGCTCAGTTTTCCCATCTGTGAAGTGGCTCAGAGCTTTCCTGCCAAGGTTGGCGGTCATCCAGCACTGCTCCTACCCATTGCTGTGAACTCTTATACATACCTTAAAACCCCACATTCCATGGCCCCTCCTCCAATCTAGACTCCCTCAGCTCTTGTCCCTCCACCTAGTCCAGTCCTGACTCTGTGGAACTAAGGGCATCTGTGTCTTGTTCTGCCCCCTATACTGGAGTTACTTGGGACCAGCACCAGGGCGGAATTATCTCAGGGGTCCTGGCATGGTCTTAGCAATGGGGCTTTCAGTTCCTCCTTCATCCTTTCTCTCCCTCCTCTACAGGGAGGGACTTTCCCCCTCATCAGGCCCACACTGACAATGACTCTGTAGGTCAAACTTGCCTCTCTCTTTAGACAGGCACTGGACGACGCCTGCGGGGGTCTCCACAGAGATCATCAGGATGTCGTATTTTGGGGAGCATTTTTGGGTAAGACCTACTCTTATTTTGGTGGGGGATCCTGGTAGGGCTTCAGAGACTTTTATGGACATGGGGGGACGGGTGAATTGTGGGTAGAGTCTTGGACAGGAGGGTCTGCAAGGGGTGGAAGTTAACGTGGGCAGAGTCCGGCTGGGTTTGAATCCACACCCACCCCAGACCTCACAGGCCTTACGACCTTGGGCAAGTCATAGCTTGTGTCATAGGGAGACCAAGGCCCAGAGTGGGAACGTCTTACCTGAAGCTGCCCCATGAAAAAGTGCAGCGTCAGCGCTCAAACCTAGGGACAAACTGAACTTCCAGGACTCAGGGTCATTCCAGCCAGGGAATTTCCACCCCCTTCCCATCCTGGAGAATTGGGGGGTTTTCCTGACCTAGCCAACCATGGCCTGTGCACCCCTCCACTGTCTAGGTTGGAGATCACCTACTGTAGCCCAAGGGGTGCTGAGTGAGGCAGATTTGTTTTCATTCATTCATTTCCTCCCTCCCTGCCACTGTGACCTCACCCCCAGCTCTCCCTAGGAGAGGCTGGGGCCTCCAAGAGAATCCATCCCAGCCCCAGCCCCAAGGGAGGAGTCCCCAGCCTCGCGGACCCAGAGCCAGTTTAGACACATCCAGCCCTGCAGGACCAGGGCTGGACCCAGCCTTGTTGAGGGAGGGGGTGGAGGGGGTCTAGTGGGAACCAGGACACAACAGAGTCGTGTGTGCTGTGGGACAGCCTGGGCAAAAGACGAGAAGTGTGACATTGAGTGGCAAGTCGAGGAAACAGGGACTCCTCCTGCGGAGCCAGGATAACGGGGTACCACAAAGGATGGGCGAACAGGGGAGAGCCCAGGAGTCAGGGAAGAACCAGGGCAGAAAGCCCCTTCCCCAGTTTTGGTCCCTGAGCTTGCAGCTAGGAAGCTTGTTGCTAGGTGACTGGTTGCCCCTGGCAACAAGCCCCACCTCCTGCCCTTGCTCCCTCCCCAGCTGGGGCTCCTCTTCCTGGCACTTGCTTTCTTAAAGGGGCCGCACTCCCTTGCCACCTGGAGGGGTGTGACCTCCGCCCTCTCTCCGAAGGTCAGACTCCTCCATTTCCCCCTGAAAGGCTGTGTGACCCCAGCAAGGGCTGCATCTCTGAGCTCCTGTTAGTACTGCTGTGTAACGGAGGTGACCGTTTGAGGATCAGAAGTCACCCACATGTTGGAACCCCGACAGTGGAACCTACCTTTATTTTAAATCCTTTTTAATTGCGTGAGGTGTGCGGGGCTTGCTGCAGAAAATTCAGATCAGCAGAGAGAAAATAGAAACCGCCCCCGATTTCCCCACCCCACCCAAAGATATCCTGGTAGAGAATGGTTAAGAGCTTTGAGTTCAGGAGTCGAACTGGGCTCTGCTGGGAGCGCTTGAGAAAAGAGCTTTGTCAGCCTGAACCTCCGTTTCCCCATCTGGGAAAAAGGAATGAAATTCCTGTACTGCCACTCCTACCGCACGCACCCCACGCAACCCCCAGACTCAGGGAGGCCTCCCGTGACATCTGTCATTGGCAAGGTTTCTTTTCATCAGTTGTTGGTATTGAAGCCGCCACAGATGCCTGGTTCTTTGCTGGGTGACACTGGGCGCTGTCTCAAAGGCGGCTCTCATCAGGGGAGATTAAGCCAGACAGGGATGCCCCCATCTCATCACGCCAGGGCAGGGCCAAGGCATAGAGGGTACTAGGGAGCCATGGGGGAAGTGTGAGCAGAAGAGGGATATAAACAAGCCCTGTTACAAAGACCACACTCTTGGCCGGGTGCGGTGGGTCACGCCTGTCATCCCAGCGCTTTGGGAGGCCAACTGGGGCAGAGCACCTGAGGTCAGGAGTTGGAGACCAGCCTGGCCAGCATGGCAAAACCCCATCTCTGCTAAAAATACAAAGCTTAGCCGGGCATAGTGGCGTGCGCCTGTAGTCCCAGCTACTCGGGAGGCTAAGGCACGAGAATCACTTGAACCCGGAAGGTGGAGGCTGCAGTGAGTTTGCACCACTGCACTCCAGCCTGGGTGACAAGCAAGACCCTGTCTCAAAAACAAAGCCCCTACTCCGGCTGGCACGGAGGCAAGTCTGAAGTCTGGAAGTTCTGGTGGGAGAGATAGACCTGAGACAGCCCCTCCTAGGACCCTCGGCTGCCAGCCCAGTCCAAGGGAGGCAGACGCCGCTGGGGGTGTGCCAGGTCTGGGAAAAGGGCCAGCATTTGGCTCTGAGTCAGCCCCAGATGCTGGTCTGGGCGGTGGTGCCTGGTGCAGCCTCACCCGAGGACCTCCTGGGGCCAGCGCTGTGCCAGCCCCATCCCAAGACCCTTGGGAGTTGGGTGCTGTTCTTGTCCCCACTTGTCACACAAGGAAGAAAACTGAGGCCAGAGAGGTGAAGTCACCAACCCAAAGCGACCTTGTACATATAAGGAGATTGGACACTTGAACTGTGAAAGTATGATTCCAAACACATGAAGAGGGAAACTGTGGGTGGGGCGCGGTGGCTCACGCCTGTAATCCAAACACTTGGGGAGACTGAGATGGCCGATCACCCGAGCCCAGGAGTTTGAGACCAGCCTGGACAACATGGCAAGACCCCGTCTCTACTAAAAATACAAAAAATCAGCCAGGCGTGGTGGTGTGCACCTGTGGTCCCAGCTACTTGGGAGGCTGAGGTGGGAGGATCGCGTGAGTCTGGGAGGCAGAGGTTGTAGTGAGCCAAGATCACACCACTGTACTCCAGCCTGGGTGACACAGTGAGACCCTGTCTCAAAATAAAATAAAAGAAAGAGAGAAAATATATTCTTGGTGATCGGGAGGGAGCAACAGTGAAGTGGGAAGGGGGTTGAACAGAGTTAGGGAAGTTTCTAGAGCAGGGGCCGATGATCCTGGAGAACTGGAAGGATGCGGATGGGTGGAAGGAGGTACAGGCTGGGGAGCTGATGGCAGGAATAGCCTGGACACAAGGCGTGCTGGTGGAAAGGCACTGTGTGTCTTTGCCATTTGCTGTTTTGTGGGTAAGGCTAGGAAGAGGCTAGGAGATGAGGCTGGAGTGTCCATGGACTTGGACTTCGGCATCTGGTGGGCAATAGGGAGCCACTGATGGTTCTAGAGTGAAGTGTGACCATTGGGAAATTTGGGCTTGAGGCTGACCTGCGTCTGCCCCAGTCTTGGCTTCAGTTTCTTCATCACTGCTAGGTAATGTTTTCAGCAGGAAACCTTACCTAGTAGTGACCTCTGTCTTTAACCTTCAAGCTTCTGCCCAAGTGTGGTGGCTCATGCCTGTAATCCCAGCACCTTGGGAGGCTGAGACGGAAGGATTGCTCGAGTCC
The DNA here is from genome assembly GCF_001604975.1 of Cebus imitator. NCBI lineage: Eukaryota > Metazoa > Chordata > Mammalia > Primates > Cebidae > Cebus > Cebus imitator. The sequence goes on from NW_016107595.1 coordinate 1,724,729, forward strand.
AGGAGTTCAAGACCAACCTGGGCAACATAGTAAAACCCTGTGTCTACTAAAAATTAAAAAAATCAGCCAGGCATGGTGACACATGCCTGTGGTCCCAGCTACTTGGGAGACTGAGGTGGGAGGATCGCTTGAGCCTGGGAATTGGAGGCTGCAGTGAGCCAAGATTGTGCTGCTGCACTCCAGCCAGGGAGACAGAGCAAGACCCTGTCTCAAATATAGAAAAATAGGCCCGGTGTGGTGGCTGACGCCTGTAATCCCAGCACTTTGGGAGGCCAAGGCGGAAGGATCACAAGGTCAAGAGATCGAGACCATCCTGGCCAACGTGGTGAAACCCCGTCTCTACTAAAAAAATACAAAAAATTAGCTGGGTGTGGTAGCAGGCACCTGTAGTCCCAACTACTTGGGAGGCTGAGGCAGGAGAATTGCTTGAACCCGGGAGGCGGCGATGGCAGTGAGCCGAGATCGCGCCACTGCACTCCAGCCTGGTGCCTGGAGACAGAGCAAGACTCTGT
>NW_016107595.1:1726125-1727421 GCF_001604975.1 Cebus imitator
CCACCATGCCCAGCTCATTTTTTGTAGTTTTAGTAGAGACGGGGTTTCACCATGTTGATCAGGATGGTCTCGATCTCTTGACCTCGTGATCCACCCGCCTCGGCCTCCCAAAGTGCTGGGATTACAGGCTTGAGCCACCGCGCCCAGCCCGATTACCATTTTTAATGGACAGCTTAGTAGTGTTCAGGTATGATACCCTTCCCAGGTGACAGAATCTGGCTGGGATTAAGATAGAGTTCTTGGCTCATTTTTGCCTACTCCCTTCATATGGCAAAGGGTCCTGATTTTCCACTGAGAATGGCAGAAAAAGTTGCCCTTTGACGTAAATGTCTTTGGGGAAGAAGCATAAGCAAATATGAAACAAATGCTAACTATTAATAACCAATGTTATGAATTAGCAAAAACGAGAGTTGCCTTCGGGGCTTTGGGGAGCAGTGACGTGGGTTATCTCACTGCTTGCACCATCCCCCCCATAAGAGGCGGATGTCTCCCAGGCTGTAGGGTAGTGGCATGATTTTGGCTCACTGCAACCTCTGCCTCCTGGGTTCAAGCAATTCTCCTGCTTCAGCCTCGTGAGTAGCTGGGATTACAGGCACCTGCCACCACACTTGGCTCATTTTGCATTTTTAGTAGAGACGGGGTTTCACCGTGTTGGCCAGGCTGGACTCAAACTCCTGACCTCAAATGATCGGCCCTCCTCAGCCTCCCAAAGTGCTGGGATTACAGGCGTGTGCCACCGCGCCCAGCCTCCCTGCCCCATCTTAATGAGGAGCTGTCAAAAGCTCAGAGAGGGTCACACAGCGAAGCCCTGGACTGCCCCGCCATGACAACCCCAGAAACGGGAGGAAAGAGATTTTCTGCAAAGCATTCTCAGGCACCAGGGTAGATGCTCAGTTTCCACTGGCACTAGCAGGTAACAGCAGAATCATTTGTTCATTTATTCAACAAACTCAAATGCCCTTTCTGTCTCTCATTCTGTGCTGGGCTTTGCTGGGTCCTGGGAGAGAACTCACACTTCGACCCTACTTTGGGTTCTCGGTGAAGGAGTTTCCATGTTGATAAGAACAGAAAACACAACTACAGTGACTTAAGCAACAGGGATTGTATTGGTTTATAAAATCGAATCATCATGGGGGAATGTGGCTTTCAGAGTGGGTTTGATCCAGCAACTCGATTCAACTGACTTTTTTTTTTGTAGCTATTGTAAATGGGAACACTTTCTTGATTTCTTTTCAGCTATTTTATCATTGATGTATAGAAATGCTACTGATTTTTATATGTTGATTTTTGTATTTT
>NW_016107595.1:1727591-1736569 GCF_001604975.1 Cebus imitator
GAGTGCAGTGGCATGACCTCGGCTCACTGCAACCTCTGCCTCCCAGGTTCAAGCGATTCTCCTGCCTCAGCCTCCTGAGTAGCTGGGATTACAGGCATATGCTACCACACCCAGCTAATTTTGTATTTTTAGCAGAGATGGGGTTTCTCCATGTTGGTCAGCCTGGTCTCGAACTCCCGACCTCAGGTGATCTGCCCACCTCGGCCTCCCAAAGTGCTGGGATTACAGGCGTGAACCGCTGTGCCCAGCCAGTTCTAGGAGTTTTCTGGGGGAATGTTTAGTCCTTTCTATACATAAGATCATGTCACAAAGAGAGACTATTTGACTTCTTTCTTTCCAATTTTTTTCTTTTTTCCCTGAGACAGTCTTGCTCTGTCACCCAGGCTGGAGTGCAATGGTGCCATCTCAGCTTCCTGCAACCTCTGCCTCCCGGGTTCAACCAATTCTCCTGCCTCAGCCTCCTGAGTAGCTAGGATTACAGGCATGCACCACCATGCCTGGCTGATGGAGAGACGGGGTTTCACCATGTTGGCCAGGCTGGTCTCGAACTCCTGACCTTGTGATCTGCCTGCCTCGGCCTCCCAAAGTTCTGGGATTACAGGCGTGGGCCACTCCAACTTATTTTTATTTTATTTATTTATTTCGAAACAGAGGCTTGCTCTGATGCCCAGGTTGAAGCGCAGTGGCACGTTCTGAGCTCACTGCAACCTCTGCCTCCTGGGCTCAAGCAATCCTCCTTCCTCAGTCTCCCAAGTAGCCACCACTCCCAGCTAATTTTTGTATTTTTAATAGAGACGGGGTTTTGTATTTTTAATACAGACACGGTTTCGTCTTCTTGGCCAAGCTGGTTTCGAACTCCTGACCTCGAGATCCACCCACTTCGGCCTCCCAAAGTGCTGGGATTAAAGGCATTAGCCACCGCACCCAACTTAACACACTTTTTTTTTTTTTAATGCAAAAGCCCTCTGGTTTAGCTTCTTTCTAAGGTTCATGGTTTCCATTTGACGTTCAATATCCCCTGTGGCCACATAATTCCTCATTTAGGAAAGACGCAAAGAGAAAAGGGGAGGAGACTGAGACAGAAACAAAGGCAGAGAGGCTCAGAAAAACAGAGAGGAAGACGGAGACACAAAGCCAGAAGGAGACAAAGACGCAGAACAAATGAGATTCCTCCCCACCGACGACCAGACAAAAAGAAAATCCCAGCCTTCTCGCTGATTCGACCAATTTAAGGCTCATAGACAATCCCTATGGCCCAGGGGATATGCAGCAAGCTGATTGGCTCAGGCCTGACCGAGTCCCTGCAGCCAAGGGGATGGACGTCTTCTCCTTGGCCACGCCCCCGTTGCTAAGCAACTGTGATGTCCTCTCCGACCTTTCTCAATCTTACTCCTATCCCCTACAGGGCGAGAAAAATCATGGCTTTGAGGTCCTGTACCACAACGTGAAGCAGGGGCCCATCTCCACCAAGGAGCTGGCAGAGTTCATCCGGGAGAGGTAAGGTCCCCAAGCCCCACCCACCAGAGGCCACGCCCCCCACCCTGTAGTCACGCCCACCATGGCTACGCCCAATGGTCAGGTACTAGATCCCTGAGGATTCCAGGAACCAGAGGGGCTCGAAAATCCTGGAAACGACTGATTCTCCACCCTGTCAGCCTCATACCTCCTTTTAAACAACAATCACCCGGTTTAGAAAGTTCTCCTCCTCTAAAGAAAATGATATACCTACTCATGGTGGGAATTTCTTTGGAGACAAGATCATGCTTTGTTGTCCGGGGTGATCTGATCGTATCTCACTGCAGCCTTGACCTCCCAGGTCCAAGTGATCCTCCCACCTCAGCCTCCTGAGTAGCTGGGACTACAGGCATGCAGCACCACACCCATCAAAGGTTTAAAAAAAAAAATTTGTAGAGAAGCAGTCTCATTATATTGCCCAGGATGGTCTCAAACCCCTGGTCTCCAGTGATCCTCCCGCCTTGGCCTCCCAAAGTGCTGGAGTTACAGGCATGAGTCACCATGCCCAGCTCACTACTGTTGTTAATAAAATATATAGCTAAGAAAAAAACTCCTCTCCTATGAATTTCCAAAACATTCCCCAGAAGGTTGTGTCATCCCCCCATTATGGAGAGCCACTGCTCAGGTGTTTGAGATGGGGAAACTGAGGCCCAGTGGAGTAGCGCCTCTCTCAAGGGTATCTGAAAGCTTCATCATCTTTTTTTTGTTTATTGTTTTGAGATGGAGTCTTGCTCTGTCGCCCAGGCTGGAGTGCAGTGATGTGATCTCAGCTCAATGAAACCTCCCAGGTTCAAGCAATTCTCGTGCCTCAGCTTCCCAAAGTAGCTGGGATCACAGGCATATACTACCATGCCTGGCTAATTTTTGCATTTTTAGTAGAGGTTGCACCATGTTGGCCAGGCTCGTCTCGAGCTCCTGACCTCAGGTGATCCACCCACCTCGGCCTCCCAAAGTGCTGGGATTACAGGCATGAGCCACTGCACCCAGCCAGTTTCTTCATCTTTTTTTTTTTTTTTTTTTTGAGATGGAGTCTGGACCATTGCCAGGCTGGAGTGCAGTGGCACGATCTTGGCTCACTACAACCTCTGCTTCCCAGGTTCAAGTGATTCTCCTGCCCCAGCCTCCAAGTAGCTGGGACTATTTTTCAGCAGAGACAGGGTTTCACCACGTTGGCTGGGATGATCTCAGTTTCTTGATCTCATGATCCACCTGCCTCAGCCTCCCAAAGTGCTGGGATTACAGGCATCGGCCATTGCGCCCCACCCAGTTTCTTTATCCCATTCTCCTACCCAGGGCTACCATCGAGGAGACCTACTCAAAGGCAATGGCGAAACTCTCCAAGCTGGCCAGCAACGGGACCCCCGTGGGGTGAGTGGAGCAGGGGTCACCAAGGTGGGAACACGGGGAGCCTCTTCCTACATGGGTTATCTCTTCACACTCAGGGCATGAAGAATAGAGGTCATCCTCCTCGATTATGGAGCTAACCAGATAGAAAGATGTATATCATTCATGCACACACTAACTCATTCATTCATTCATTCATTCACTCATTCCACAAACACTTGTTGAGTGCCTTCTGTGTGCCAGGCATCAGCAGCAACACAGACAGATAAAGATCCCACCACCTTCATGCAATGTACATCTGGTTATGTGACAAGACAGGTGTTAAACACAAACAAAACAGTTTTTTCTGGTGTGAAAAGTGCTGGGAAGGGGACCAGGCTCAGTGGCTCATGCCTGTACTCCCAGCACTTTGGGAGCTGAGGCGGGCAGATCACCTGAGGTCAGGAGTTCAAGACCAGCCTGGGCAACATGGTGAAACCCCGTCTGTACTAAAAATACAAAAGTTATCTGGGTGTGGTGGCGGGCACCTGTAATCCCAGCTACTTGGGAGGCTGAGGCAGGAGAATTGTTTGAACCAGGGAGGTGGAGTTCCAGTGAGCCAAGATCACGCCACTGCACTCCAGCCTGGCAACAGAGCAAAACTCTTACCTCAAAAAAAAGAAAAAAAAAAGTGCTGGGAAGGGAATGAAGTAGGAGTGTGAGAGATTGGGCACTTTCTCTGGGGTGGGCCCAGCCTCCCTGAGCTGAGACCTTTATAGAAATGAGCTGGCCATGGGGATGTCTGACGGACAGAGACCCAGGCAGGTGGCTCAGCCAGTGCAAAGGTCCTGAGTCCACAGGCGTAGCTTATTCAAGGAAGAGTGAGGATGCTGGCATGGCTGCAGGCTTGGGCGACATGGAAAGCAAGTAGGAAGGAAGATGGCAGAGCATGACACACAAATGACTCTACATGAAACTTTGTCCGAGCATGGCGGCTCATGCCGGTCATCCCAGCATTTTGGGAAGCCAAGGTGAGAGGATCACTTGAAGACAAGAGTTCAAGACCAGCCTGGGCAACATGGAGAACCCCCTTTTTTTTTGAGATGGAGTCTTACTCTGTCACCCAGGCTAGAGTGTGGTGGCGTGATCTCGGCTCACTGCAGCCTCCACCTCCGGAGTTCAAGCGATCCTCCCGCCCCCGCCTCCCGAGTAGCTGGGATTACAGATGCCTGCCACTGTGCCCAGCTAATTTTTGTATTTTTAGTAGAGACAGCGTTTCACCATCTTGGCCAGGCTGGTCTCGAACTCCTGACCTGGTGATCCACTCGCCTTGGCCTCCCAAAGTGCTGGGATTACAGGCGTTGGCCACTGCACCCGGCCCAAGAAACCCGTCTCTACTCAAAATGCAAAAATTAGCCGAGCATGAGGGCGTGTGCTTGTAGTCCCAGCTACTCTGGAGGCTGAGGCGGGAGGATGGCTTGGGCCCAGGAGATAGAGGCTGGAGTGAGCCATGATTGCACCATTGCACTTCAGCCTGTGTGAAAGAGTGAGACCCTGCCTCAACAAAACAGAACACATAATGTGGTTCCGATGGCATTTGCAATTTTCTCTATGGCTGCTATAAGGCAAAAGTTCTGTCAGGAGGGCAGGAGTGGAGGCAGCAGTAGGAGCAGGCAGGAGGGAGGCTGGACGGGGCTTCTGTTGAGGGGGAGGCTGAATAGACTTGATTGGGGGGTGTGGTGTCTCAGCCACTCTTTTTTTTTTTTCTGAGATGGAGTCTCGCTGTGTCACCCAGGCTGGAGTGCACAGTCCTGGCTCAGTACAACCTCTGCCTCCCAGGTTCAAGCGATTCTTCTGCCTCAGCCTCCTGAGCAGCTCGGATTACGGGCGCGTGCCACCACATCCCGCTAATTTTATTTTTTTCCTTTTGAGATGGAGTCTGGCTCTGTTGCCCAGGCTGGAGTGCCGTGGTGCGATCTCGGCTCACTGCAACCTCCGCCCCCTGGGTTCAAGCGATTCTCCTGCCTCAGCCTCCCGAGTAGCTGGGACTACAGGTGTGTGATACCAAGCCCAGCGGATTTTTGTATTTTTAGTAGAGACAGGGTTTCACTATGTTGGCCAGGATGGTCTCGATCTCTTGACCTCATGATCGGCCCTCCTCTGCTTCCCAAAGTGCTGGTATTACAGGTGTGAGCCACCACACCCGGCCACATTTTTGTATTTTAAGTAGAGATGGGGATTTCACCGTATTGCTCAGGCTGGTAGTGAACTCCTGACCTCAAGTGATCCACTCGCCTTGGCCTCCCTAAGTCCTGGAATTACCAGGGCCTGGCTTTAAATTCCTGCTCTGATGTTCATTTGCTGAGGGCCTTGGGACGAGCTAAAGCGCTCCCTATGCCTCAGTTTCCCCATCTGTCGCAGGCCCGCCTCTTACGGTTGTAATGGAAATGAAATGAATGAGTACACATTAATGTTTAACAGGGCTCAGTGCACAGGAGAGCCTGTGCCAGCGCTCTCCTGCGGTGGGTGAGCCTCATGAGCCCTGGGTGTGACCTTGCCTGCCCCCAGGACCTTCGCCCCGCTCTGGGAGGTCTTCCGCGTCTCCTCGGACAAGCTGGCGCTGTGCCACCTGGAGCTGACACGGAAGTTGCAAGATCTCATCAAGGACGTTCTCCGCTACGGCGAGGAACAGCTCAAGACCCACAAGAAGGTGTGTGTCGTGGGCGCCACCTAGGGGGTGGGTGGGTGTGGGACACCAGCAGCTCCCAGGACCCCAAATCTGGGACCTTGGAACCTGCAGATGTGAGCCTCTGAGAATTCCGTTCAGCCCAGAGTCTTATACGCATTGTTGAATTTCAGACTTGAAAATTCCAGACCAGGAGTTAGCACACTGCGGCCCAAGGGCCAAATCCAGCCCACCCACCACCAGTGTTTGTACAGCTAAGAAGGGTTTTTTTTTCCCTTGTTTATTTATTTATTTATTTTTGAACTTAGAACAGAATTTATTTGTAAAACTGGCACAAGCCTAAGTTCTAGAATAAATCAGAGTTTCAAAACTAGCTCCCTAAGTCCAGAATAATGACTTGAGAGAGATTTTACCCTACAGTGTAGCAAGGCTGGGTTTATCCAAACCAATAAATAATGCTATATTAGAATCTTGCTCCAGGGATTGTGATGATGTTAGACGATCCATGATGTCCACAATTAAGTTAATAAAACTCTCACTTTAAGAACAAAATAGGACCTGGCGCGGTGGCTCACGCCTGTAATCCCAGCACTTTAGGAGGCTGAGGCGGGTGGATCATGAGGTCAGGAGATCGAGAGCAGCCTGGCCAATACGGCGAAACCCTGTCTCTTCGAAAAATACAAAAATTAGCTGGGTGTGGTGGCGTGTGCCTATAGTCCCAGCTACTCAGAAAGCTGAGGCAGGAGAATCATTTGAACCTGTGAGGCGGAGGTTGCAATAAGCTGAGATCACGCCACTGCACTGCAGCCTGGGCGACAGGGTGAGACTCCGTCTGAAAAAAACAGGAACAAAATAGGATGCTTCCTTGTTTATTTTTTTTTCCCATTTATTTATTTTATTGCATTTTAGGTTTGGGGGTACATGTGAAAACATGCAAAATTGTTGCATAGGTACACATGTGGCAGTGTGATTTGCTGCCTTCCTCCCCATCACCTACATCTGGCATTTCTCCCCATGCTATCTCTCCCCAGCTCCCCATCCCCCACCATCCCTCCTCTATTTCCCCCCAACTGGCCCCAGTGTGTAGTGCTCCCCTCCCTGTGTCCATGTGTTCTCATTGTTCAACACCCACCTATGAGTGAGAACATGCGGTGTTTGATCTTCTGCTCTTCTGTCAGTTTGCTGAGAATGATGGTTTCCAGGTTCATCCATGTCCCTACAAAGGACCCAAACTCATCGTTTTTGATGGCTGCATAATATTCCATGGTGTATATGTGCCACATTTTCCCTATCCAGTCTATCGTCGATGGGCATTTGGGTTGGTTCCAGGTCTTTGCTATTGTAAACAGTGCTGCAATGAACATTCGTGTGCACATGTGCTTCCTTGTTTATTTTTAAGAGACAGGGTCTCGCTCTGTCACCCAAGTGCAATGGCGTAATCAGAGCTCCTACGAGTCTCAAACACTTGGGCTCAAGTGAACCTCCTGCCTCAGCCCCCACAGAATAGCTGGGACAACAGGGTTACGGCTCTGTGCTTTGGCTAATTTTTAAAAAATGTTTGAGCCACAGTGACTCATGCCTATAATCCCAGCACTTTTGGAGGCTGAGGCGGGAGGGCAGCTGGAGGCAGGATCCTCCAGGAGTTTGAGACCAGCCTGGGCAAATAGGGAGAACCATCTCTACCAACAAACAAAACAAAACGAAACTGTCCAGGCGTGGTGGCACATGCTGGTAGTCCTAGCTACTCCAGAGGCGAGGTGGGAGGATCACTTGAGCATGGGAGGTCAAGGCTGCAGTAAGCCATGATTGTGCCACCGCACTCCAGCCTGGGCAACAGAGCAAAACTCCATCTCAAAAAAAAGAAAAGAAAAGAAAGAGACAGATGCAGTGTCACTGGTTTATATGTGCGTGTGTGTGTATAAATATATATACATTGAGTCAGAGTCTTGCCCTGTTGCCCAGGCTGGAGTGCAATGGCGCAATCTCGGCTCACTGCAACCCTCCTGGGTTCAGGCAATTCTCCTGCCTCACCCTCCTGAGTAACTGGAATTACAGGTGTGAGCCACCACACCCAGCTAATTTTTTGTATCTTTAGTAGAGATGGGGTTCCACCATGTTGGCCAGGCTGGTCTTGAACTCCTGACCTTGTGATCCACCCGCCTCGGCCTCCCAAAGTGCTGGGATTACAGGTTTGAGCCACTGTGCCTGGCCTGGTTTTTATATTTTCAAAGGGTTAGAAAAAAATCAAAAGAAAAATAGTATTTCACGACATGTGAAAATGATATGACAGTTACATATCAGTGCCAGTAAATAAAGTTTAATTGGCACAGAGTCAACCCCATTGATGTGCCTGTCATCTGTGGCTGCTTTGCACCGCAACGGCAGAGTCAAGTGTTTGTATCAAGCCAAACACATTTACTGTCTGTTCCTTTACAGAAAACATTTGCCAACGGCTGTTCTAAAGCACTGGAAGATAACAGATATTCATATTTACTATTTTTAGACTCTTGAAAACCTAGAATCTTGGCAGATCCGTTTTAGACTCTTAGAATTCCACAATCTCCAAAGCTCATAATTGTAGAATCATAGATGCATTGCATTCACAGAGTTTCAAAATCTGCATTTGTTTAACTTTTGTGTAAAAAGGGAGTTGGTAGTACTTTGTTTTTGTTTTGTTTTTTTTTGAGACAGAGACTCGCTCTGTCACCCAGGCTGGAGTGCGGTGGTGTGAGTGATCTCAGCTCACTGCAACCTCCACTTCTTGGATTCAAGCAATTTTCCTGCCTCAGCCTCCCAAGTAGCTGGTATTACAGGCGTGCACCATCATGCCTGGCTAATTTTTTGTATTTTTAGTAGAGACAGGGTTTCACCATGTTGGCCAAGCTGGTCTTGAACACCTGACCTCAGGTGATCCACCCAGCTTGGCCTTCCAAAGTGCTGGGATTGCAGGCGTGAACCACCGCGCCCAGACTCACTGATTTTTAAACTTTTTGTAGAGAAGGGGTCTTGTTAGCCAGGAGCAATGACTTACACCTGTAATCCCAGCACTTTGGGAAGACGAGGCGGGCGGATCACTTGAGATCAGGAGCTTGAGACCAGCCTGACCAACATGGTGAAACCCTGTCTGTACTAAAAATACAAAAATTAGTCAGACGTGGTAGAACACACACTTGTAATTCCAGCTAGTCAGGAGGCAGAGACTGGAGAATCACTTGAACCCAGGAGGCAGAGGTTGCAGTGAGTTGAGGTCACAATATTGCACTCCAGCCTGGGTGACAGAGTGAGACTCTGTCTCAAAAAGAGAGAGAGAGAGAGAGAGAGATGGGGGGGGTCCTGCTGTGTTTCCCAGGCTGGTGAAACATGTAACATATGTGCCTCAGCCTTCCAAAATGCTGGGATTACAGGCATGGCCCATTGTGCCTGGAATGGAGTGGAATTTTTTTTTTTTTTTTTT
>NW_016107595.1:1738646-1740349 GCF_001604975.1 Cebus imitator
CCAGCCTGGGTAACAAGAGCGAAACTCCGACTCAAAAAAAAAAACAAAAACAAAATATACACAGACACACACACACACACACACACACACACAGAGAGAGAGAGAGAGAAAAAGACCGCACCTGGCATCGCATGGAGTGTTTATGAGGGCAGGAGTTTCCCGGTCTGCCCACGATCTCCCCTCCTACCCCTGCAGTGCAAGGAGGAAGTGGTGGGCACCTTGGATGCTGTGCAGGTGCTCTCGGGGGTCAGCCAGCTCCTGCCCAAGTCCCGCGAGAACTACCTGAACCGTTGCATGGACCAGGAGCGGCTGCGGAGGGAGAGCAGCAGCCAGAAGGAGATGGACAAGGTGTGAGGACAGCGGGGTGCTGAGGAATTTGCCACGGGGCAGACGGGCCGCCTGATCAGAGTGGAGCCACGAGGCAGAGCGACGGTGGTGGAACCTGTGGGGGATCGCACCCTGGGTACCCGGAGGAGATGACCTACCCGGGGATGGGCCCGGAGCGGCCCCCTCCCATCCCTGTTTCCTCCCTGTGCTTCCCAGGCAGAGGCTAAAACCAAGAAGGCGGCAGAGAGCCTGCGGCGCTCAGTGGAAAAGTACAACTCAGCCCGAGCTGACTTTGAGCAGAAAATGCTGGACTCGGCCCTGGTAAGGACTAGGCCTCTGTAGCTTCACGGCCCACATATGCCTTTGCCAGGAGGTTACGGGCTGTAGGAATCCCAGGCCAGTGCAGTGGCTCACGCCTGTAATTCCAGCACTTTGGGAGGCTGAGGCAGGAGGATCACCGGGGTCAGGAGTTTGAGATCAGCCCGACCAACATGGGGAAACCTCATCTCTATTAAAAATACAACATTAGCCGGGCGCGGTGGCTCACGCCTGTAATCCCAGCACTTTGGGAGGCCGAGGTGGACAGATCATAAGGTCAGGAGTTCGAGACCAGCCTGACCAACATGGGAAAACCCTGTATCTGCTAAAAATACAAAAATTAGCTGGGCGTGGCAGCACGTGCCTATAATTCCAGCTACTCAGGAGGCTGAGGCAGGAGAATCACTTGAACCTGGAAGGCGGAGGTTGCAGTGAGCCGAGATGGCGCTACTACACTTCAGCCTGGGCGACAGAGCAAGACTCCGTCTCAAAAAAACAAAAAACAAAATACAAACCGTTAGCCAGGTGTGTTGGCACCAGTTTGTAATCCCAGCTACGCAGGAGGCTGAGGCGGGAGAATCACTTGGACCTGGAAGGCGGAGGTTGCAGTGAGCCGAGATCATGCCACTGCACTCCAGCTTGGGTGATAGAGTGGAACTCTGTCTCAGAAAAAATAAAAATAAAGACATAAAAGTAGATTAGAATCTCAGGATTAGGAATCAGATGTTTTTCAAGTTGCAAGTGATAGAAACCTTCATTCAAATTTACAAGGTATATATATAAAAAACAAATTTTAACAACTGACAAGGTGATTTATAAGCTGAGGGAACTGAAAGTTTTATTTTTGAGGGGTGGAGGTTTCAGGCGTAGCTGAATCCAGGTGCTCAAATAGTGCTGGCAAGAAATTGGGCACTTCTGTTTCTTTTTTCTTTCTTTCTTTTTTTTAAAGATGGGGTTTCACCATGATGGCCAGGCTGGTCTTGAACTCCTGACCTCAGGTGATCCACCCACCTCGGGCTCCCGAAGTGCTAAGATTACAGGCGTGAGCCACCGTGCCC
>NW_016107595.1:1742224-1748023 GCF_001604975.1 Cebus imitator
AAAGAAAGAAAGAAAGAAAGAAAAAGAAACTCAATAGAGGGTGGGGAGACTGGCTAAACTTTTTTTTTGAGATGGAGTCTTGCTCCGTCCCCCAGGCTAGAGTGAAGTGGCGTGATCTTGGCTCACTGCAGCCTCTGCCTCCCAGGTTTAAGTGAGTCTCCTGCCTCAGCCTCCCAAGTGGATAGGACTACAGGCGTGCACCACCATGCCTGGCTAATTTTTTTTGTATTTTAGTGGAGACGAGGTTTCACCATGTTGCCCAGGCTGGTCACCAACTCCTGAGCTCAGGCAATCCATCCGCCTCGGCCTCCCAAAATGCTGGGAATACAGGCATGAGCCACTACGCCCAGCCAATTCTTTTGTGTTTTTAGTAGAGACAGGGTTTCACCATGTTGGCCAGGCTGGTCTCAAACTCCTGACCGCAGGTGATCTGCCCTGGACTCCTAAAGCTAGGATTACAGGCGTCAGCCACCGCGCCCGGCCCCTCAGTTGAGTTTCTGTCTCCCATCTCAGGACCTCTGGACTTCGAGGCCTACAGTGCGGCTGCCCTGCAGGAAGGCAAGTACGTCTGGGCCTGGATGCCCAGGCTGGACCATGGGGCTGAGGGAGGCTGATCTGAATGTGAAAGGAGGCACCTTCCCGTGCTCAGCTGCCCCCCAATCTATCCTCAGCAATGAAACGTTTGCGGGGAGCCAAGGCCTTCCGCCTTCCGGGACTCAGTCGGCGGGAGCGGGAGCCAGAGCCACCTGCAGCTGTGTGAGGAAGCACCCTTGCCCGGCCTGGCCCAGGCTAGCCCAGAACCCCTCTTCTAGGATAGCCCAGGAGTATCCATATTCCAGGCTAGCCCAGGAATCCCTCCACCCAAGGCAGACCAGGAGGGCCTCTGGCCCAGGCTAGCTCACTATTACCACTGCCAAGGCTAGTCCAGAATTCCTCCTTTTGCCAGGTTAGGCCAGGAACTGCCTGTCCCAGAGTAGCCTAGCCTTTCCCCTGCCCAAGCTGGCCCACGACTGGTCTGTCTGTTTGCCAAGTCTAGCCCCCACTTTCCCTACCTTCATAGGGCAGCCCTTCAGATGAGTTCCAGGATTTCTTGCCTCCCAGACTGTTTGAGAACACCCTCTACTCAGCTAACCAGATTCAACCCCCTCCCCACGCAAGCCCCGGGGTCCCACTGCCTCCAGGGCTAGCTCCGGGCAATATGACAGCCCGGGAGCTGCCCCAGCTTCCATGTCCAGTGTAGGGGGGACCAGATGGGCTGCAGAGGCTGACAGCAACCTCTCTTCCTCCATCCCCAGAGATTCCCTGGAGCCTGATTCAGGGGTGAGTGATGTGGGAGGGGTCAGGCTGGGCTGCAAGCAGGAGGAGTTTGAGCCTACTCTCGGCTCTTAAAGTTCAGATCTTTACTGGAAACTAAAGAGCCGGGATTGAGGGGTGGGCTGGAGGTGGCACAGCCTGGGGGCTGGGTTCAAATCCCACCTCAGCTGCAAAGTCCCGTGGACCACGTGATAATGTCCCTGCCGAAGCTCAGTTTATCCCAGGAACCTGCCCACACACCAGGGAAAGACAGTTGTTGCCATCAGGGTGGTTTTGGGGTCGGAGTCAGGGCCTGGGGGCGGGGCAGTTGGCAGGGTGAGATGGCAGGTTTGATACCCGGTAGCCTGACTCACCGCTGCCCCTCCCCCCGACTTCCCTAGACATGTCCAGAGGTGGATGATGAAGGTTTCACCGTCCGGCCCGACGTGACCCAGAACAATATCCTTCTGGCACCCCCTGGGGGCAGTTGTTGGCACAGCAAGGACAATAATCACTTCACTTTCAGCAGTCTTCTCTGTACATCCTGGAGAGAGTCTCCCCTGTGGATGAAGCCAACCTAAATGCAATCACCCACTCTATGGGCTCAGCGTTGGGCAAGAGGGAGAGAGAAAAGGAGAGCTGGAAGGGCTTCCTGGAGGAGGGGGCACCAGTATTGGGTTTTGCAGCTGAATAGGAGTTTGCCAATTAGGGCTGGGCAGGCTTGTGCAAAGGCTTGGCAGTGGGGTGGGTGTCAGGACTTAGGTGGCAAGCGGTGAGCGATGGGATTGTGCAGGACCTCCAAGGGTGTGAGCAGGGAGGGACGAGGCTGAGCTGGAGAGCTGACTGGGGGGAAGCTTGTGTTGGGATTGGCTTGGACCTTGACCGCAGCTCACGCACGGCCGAGCCCTCCCGTTTCTCATCCAGCGACTCCGACTTCGACGATGAAGAGCCCCGCAAGTTCTATGTGCACATCAAGCCTGCCCCGGCCCGGGCTCTGGCCTGCAGCTCCGAGGCCGCAGCAGCACAGCTCAGGGCCACCGCAGGCAGCCTCATCCTTCCTCCCGGCCCAGGGGTGAGGTGTGGGAGGGGTGCCCTGGGTGGTGCTGGCAAGGCTGGCTGGATGCCCTCGTATGTGATGTTGCCCCCTTTGTCCACAGGGCACCATGAAACGCCATTCTTCACGTGAGTAGCCTTCGGTCTTGAGTGGGGAGGATGCGAAGGTGGGGAGGCTGTGGGTGTGGACTTGAATCCTAGCTCTGTTGTGTGACTTGGGTCAGGCTGCTTAACCACTCTGATCTTTAGTCTCCTTTTCTGTAAAATGAGGTCATTATTAAACAAGAGCTGAAAGGGATAGTTGGGGCCAGGAGGAGCTGACATCTGGAGACAGGCTGACTCAGGCTTGAATCTGGATGGCGCTGAACCTCAGTCCCCTGGTCTGTAGAGTGGGGAGCATTGCAGACTCAAAGAGGTGCATCTCTTGTAGGGGACGCTGCTGGGAAACCCCAGAGGCCACGGTCTGCCCCCAGAACTGGCAGGTGGGTTCCACATGAGTGGGCAGGCTGGGGCTGTCCCCGCCTCCTCTCTCCGCCTCCCCGTATCTCTGCCTGGTGTTATCTTGTCCTGACTAGGAGTTGAAGTCACACTGGATTTTTTTTGTTTTTGTTTTTTGAGAGGGTGTCTCACTCTGTGACCCAGGCTGGAGTGCAGTGGTGCGATCTCGGCTCACAGCAACCTCTGCCTCCCGTGTTCAAGCGATTCTCCTGCCTCAGCCTCCTGAGTAGCTGGAATTACAGGCAGCCGCCACCACCCCAGCTAATTTTTGTATTTTTAGTAGAGACAGGGTTTCACCATGTTGGCCAGGCTGGTCTCGAACTCCTGACCTCAAGTGATCTGCCCACCTCGGCCTCCCAAAGTGCTGGGATTACAGGTGTGAGCCATCACACCTGACCTATACTGGCTTTTGAGGGACCATTTAGTCATTCATTTGATGAACATTTATTGAGTGCCTGCTGTGTACCTGTGCTGTTCTAGGGCCTGGGTTCTGAGACAGGTCTCCCTTCTCAGAGTCACATTCTAGTGACTCAGATTTTAAGAATAGCAAATAAGACTGGTAATCCCAGCACTTTGGGAAGCCAAAGTGGGTGGATCACCTGAGATCGGGAGTTCGAGACCAGCCTGACCTACATGGAGAAACACCGTCTCTACTAAAAATACAAAATTAGTCGTGCGCAGTGGCGCATGCCTGTAATCCCAGCTACTTGGGAGGCTGAGGCAGGAGAATCAGTTGAACTCAGGAGGCGGAGATTGCGGTGAGCCGAGATTGCGCCACTGCACTCCTGCCTGGGCAGCAAGAGTGAAATTCCATCTCAAAAAAAAAAAAAAAATAGCAAATAAGTTAGAGCATATTTGATACTTCTAAGTACTATGGAGAAACTAAGGCCGACGAGGTGAAGAAAGGAGGAGGTGACTTCGCTTGGGGTAGGGATGGGATCCTCCCCAAGGGAATGACCTGGAGCTAAGCCCCACGGAGGAGCCAGGAGGTGGCTGTGAAGGGAGCTGAGGGAATGGAACTCCAGACTGGGAACAGGCTGGGCACAGTGGCTCACACCTGTAAGCCCAGGACTTTGGGAAGCCGAAGCGGGCAGTTCATTTGAGGTCAGGAGTTGGAGACCAGCCTGGCCAAGATGGTGAAACCCCGTCTGTACTAAAAATACAAAATTAGCCAGGTGTGGTGGCAGGTGTCTGTAATCCCAGCTACCCAGGAGGCTGAGGCAGGAGAATTGCTTGAACCAGGGAGGCGGAGGTTGCAGCGAGCAGAGATCGGGCTACTGGGCTCCAGCCTGGGTGACAAAGTGAGACTCCGCCTTAAAAAAAAAAAAATGGGTGGGATGAGGCTTGGGAAAAATAGAAGCAGCCCTCTTGGCCTCCTCTCTAGCTGTGCAGAGAAATTGCAGTCAGAGGAGCAGGTGTCCAAGAACCTGTTTGGGCCGCCCCTGGAGTCAGCCTTTGACCACGAAGATTTTACAGGTGATGGGGATAAGGGATTGGAGGGCATGGGTGTGGCCAGAGGGAGGATGGGTGGGGCCATTGCAAAGTCAGGCCGCTCACGTCCGCGGGAGGACAGGCCAGGCTGGAGGGAAGACTGGCCCGTGTAGGGGTGGGCGGGGCCGGAGTGAAGGTGGGAGGGGCCATAGAGGGGGCGGGGCCCTGGGCAGTGGGCGGTGGCTGGGTGGATGGGCCGGGCATTTTTGGAGAGGGAAGTCACCAGAAGGCGTGGCCTCGGGGGCTTGCACAAGGACTGAATGGGGGCCCCCCAGACCTTTCCTCGACGTTGCTGTAGCCTGCAGGAGGATGGGCGGGGACTCCAAGTGGGCGAGGGTCGGAGCTGACCGCCCCCTTCCCTCCCCAAGGCTCTAGCAGCCTGGGCTTCACCTCCAGCCCCTCCCCTTTCTCCTCCTCGTCGCCCGAAAATGTGGAGGATTCCGGCCTGGACTCTCCGTCCCACGCGGCACCTGGCCCCTCCCCAGATTCCTGGGTCCCCCGCCCAGGCACGCCGCAGAGCCCGCCCAGCTGTAGGGCGCCGCCCCCAGAGGCCAGGGGGATCCGGGCACCGCCTCTGCCAGACTCGCCGCAGCCCCTCGCCCCCTCTCCAGGGCCCTGGGGGCTGGAGGCCTTGGCTGGAGGAGGTGAGTCCAGCGGGCCTGGGCCTGAGAATTGCTGGAACCCTGGGTCGGGGATTGAGCACCTGCTGTGGGCAGGGCCTGATCAGGCTGCTGAAGACACAGCCAGGATCAGGAGGGCAGAACCTCCCACCCTTGCGGGGACAACGAGATGGACAATTAGCAAGGCAGGCGGTAGCGGGTGCCAGCTGGGGGCCCTCCCTGAGGAAGGGACATCTGAGCTGCGATTTCAGGGATGTGAGGACAGAACCACGTGAACATGAGGGGGAAGATGTGCTGGGCAGAGGGCACAGCCCTAGTGCAGGAACGCGCTAGGCATGTCTGAAGAACAGCAAGGAGGTCGGCCTGCTGGAATGGGGTGATGAGGGGAGGAGGAGGGAGAGAGTGGGGGTGTCGGCAGGGAAACGGGACCAGGCAGGGCCTGATGGGCCCAGGGAGGGCTTGTGAGTATCACCCTGAGTAACGATGAGGCCATGAGCAGGGAGAGGGGTGGGACCTGACTCAGGTCACAGGCTCCCTTGAGCAGCTTTGGGAGTGAGGGCAGAAACCAGACAGGGAGGCAAGTGGGTGATGGGGGTAAGGGTGACAGTGGGAGAAACAGGCGGACAGGTCACTGCAGGGAGAGGGTGGAGTAAGGGGAGGAGTCGAGGGAGGGTGGAGGATGAGGAAGGGGCGGGATCAAGGGAGGGAGGAGGATGGGGGAAAGGGTGGGGTCAAGGGAAGGAGGAGGATGGGGAAGGGGCGGGGTCAAGGAAGGGAGAAAGATGGGGATGTGGTGGGGTCGAGGGAGGAAGATGGGGAAGTAGCGGGGTCAAGGGAGGGAGGA
>NW_016107595.1:1748399-1750878 GCF_001604975.1 Cebus imitator
AGGGAGAAAGATGGGGATGTGGTGGGGTCGAGGGAGGGAGACGGGGAAGGGGCGGGGTCAAGGGAGAGAGGAGGATGGGGAAGGTGTAGAGTCAGGGACGGAGGAGGTTTGGGAAAGGGGCGGAGTCAAGGGAGGGAGAAAGATGGGGATGTGGTGGGGTCGAGGGAGGAAGATGGGGAAGTAGCGGGGTCAAGGGAGGGAGGAGGATGGGGAAGGGGCGGGGTCAAGGGAGGGAGGAGGATGGGGGAAGGGGTGGAGTCAAGGGGGATGTTGAGGCTGGGCCTTTAGGTGTCAAGTGGACAGTGGACCCCGAGCTTAGGGAAGGTCAGGTCAGGTCAGAGCACCCCTCTTTGAAGACGTCATCAAAACACGGCCGCCCAGGGAGAGCAGAAGAGAGGACAGAGCCAGTGAGCGGGCGGGGCTGGAGGGAGGAGGACAGCCGGAGGTGGTGGGAGAGCGTCGGGGTGGGCTCCTGGGGGCTGCGTGAGGAGAGTGGGAGGCCCCCGAGTCAGAGGGACGGTGGGCTGTGACCATCTGAGGCCCCCAGCAGTGCCGACATCCCCAGCAGTGCCGACAAGGGCGCTTGGCACCCTCCATAGGAAAAGGCCTGGCTGGAGCCCCTTCAAGGGAGAGCCGAGGTGGGTGAAGGCCACAGAGTGACAGCAGAAGCAGCTTTTTTTTTTTTTAATCGGAGTTTTGCTCTTGTCGCCGAGGCTGGAGTACAGTGGTGCGATCTCGGCTCACTGCAATCTCCCCTTCCCGGGTTCAAGAGATGCTTCTGCCTCAGCTTCCCCAGTAGCTGGGATTACAGGCGCCCGCTACCACGCCCCACTAATTTTTGTATTTTTAGTAGAGACGGGGTTTCACCCGGTTGGCCAGGCTGGTCTCGAACTCCTGACTTCAGGGGATCTGCTTGCCTCAGCCTCCCAAAGTGTTGGGATTGCAGGCGTGACCCACCATGCTCAGCCTGAGCAGAGGCTCTTATCCATCCCGGCCAGTTCTGTCCCCAGGGGGCATTGTCAGTATCTACAGACGTTTTTGGTTGTCGCCACCAGGCAGGGGTGTGCTCCCCCAGCTTCAGTGGGTGGAAGCTGGGGTTGCTGCTCAGCACCCTGCAGTGTACAGGGCAGCCCCCACCGCCCGAGAATGGTTCAGCCCCCAAATGTCCGCAGTGCTGAGAAGGTAGGGTAGAGGGGGAGCACAGCCTGGGGTGCAGTGAGATATGTAGGATAGGAGGTAGGCAAGCGAGTGAGCATGTTCACAGATGGAACAGAAAACTAGGACCCTGAGGAAGCAGGAGAGGGAGGGGAGCTTGGGTGTTATAAACTTGTGGAACTCAGACACAGGCCACCGTAGGTGGCTGTGGTCAGGTTCTCAGAGAGGGTGGAGGTCACAGAATGGGTGAATGCTGGCTAAAAATCCTCTGCTGAACCCTACAGCGTGCCTGCCTCCTAAGCCTTCAGTGCTTGCTTGCATACCCCCAGTGATGGGGAGCTCACCCCTTATTCGGCCACCATTCTGGTGTCTGGGAGGTTCAGGGGTATGGATGGTATCTGCAGTCCTGTCTGGCGCCTTTTCAGCAGCCCCAGGACTTCAGCACCAACTGGGGTCTCCACAGAAAAGCCCGCCTCCTAGATTTTGGCTGAGTTCGTGCCCCTGGGAAGGCCTGAGAGGCCCTGGGCAGCATCTCAGCAGTGCCTCTGTGCAATCGCTCCCAGACCTGATGCCTGCACCTGCTGACCCCACAGCCAGGGAGGGCCTGGCAGCCCCACCCAGGAGACTCCGCTCTAGGAAGGTGTCCTGCCCTCTCACACGCAGCAACGGGGACCTGGTAGGTGAGGGGCATGGCAGGAGCTGGGCTGTGGGTGCCTCTGGGGTCCGCTTTGGGCCCAGCTTGTTTCTTTCCCTTCCAGTCCCGTTCCCTGAGCCCCTCCCCACTGGGCTCCTCGGCCCCCAGCACCGGCCCGGAACGGCCCTGCTTCTCATCCCAGACAGGACACGGTACGTGAGGGTGGGCCTGGGCCCTGCTTTGGGCCTCAGTCTCACCTTCTGTAGTTTGGGTGGGTAGCTTCTCTGTTGGCACAGGTGTGGCCGGGCCGAGGTGGGGGTGGGGTCTTGAGCCTGAGGCCTGTCTTCACCCCATCTGTCTGTTCCCCATTCCTTCCCCGCCACCCCTAGGAGTCTCCCGGGGTCCGAGCCCTGTGGTCCTGGGCTCCCAGGATGCCCTGCCGGTAGCCACAGCCTTCACGGAGTATGTCCACGCCTACTTCCGTGGCCACAGCCCCAGGTACACGGTGATGGGCAGACAGGGCCCCTGGGGGGTCTGTGTTGGGGGGCCATGCAGCAGGGACAGCTTTCAGATGTGCTTCATGGCCTTATGATGAAAGGCCTTGAACACTGAGCCAAGTGGCCAGGCCCCCATGTCCATGTCCTAAGGGCAGTGGAGCCAGGGAGGGCCTTTTTTTTTTTTTTTTTTTTT
>NW_016107595.1:1751221-1755341 GCF_001604975.1 Cebus imitator
ACCTCTGCCTCCTGGGTTCAAGTGATTCTCCTGCCTCAGCCTCCCAAGTAGCTGAGATTAAAGGCACCCACCAACACGCCCAGCTAATTTTGTATTTTTAGTAGAGACAGTTTCACCGTGTTGGCCGGGCTGGTCTCGAACTCCTGACTTCAAGTGATCAGCCTGTCTCAGCCTCCCCAAAGTGCTGGGATTACAGGCATGAGCTGCCACGCCTGGCCATAGGAGGGCATTTGAGCAGGGCTAGGCATTACTGTAGACTCGAGGCTGCCATGCGCATTTCGATGAAGAGAAATGGGGGTTAGAGGGTGGGTTAGGGAAAAGCAGAGGGGCCAAGGATATATACTGGGATGGCCTTCAGCAAAAAAGATCTGAAAGTCAAACCAGGAAGAAGAGGTGAGTGTCAGATCGAAAACTCAAGCAGACGACAGCTAAAAAACTGAACATTTTAATTTGAGCTTCCTGGTGGCCTAGGAGAAAAGAGAGCTAGGGAAGGAGATGTTCCTGCCTCCTTCAGCCCAGGGTGGATTCTTCCTGTGTAGGCAGGAACGAAAGAGGAGGACGCTGGGGTGAAGGACACGGGGCATCCTCTGGGCCATCCTAGATCCGAGGGGTCTGGGGAGCCACAGGCAGCAGTGGAACCAGGAGAAGGGGGAGGATGAGACACCAGGCACAGCTCTAAGCCAACGCCGAGTCCCTCCACCCTCCCCAGCTGCCTGGCTCGAGTCACTGGGGAGCTGACCATGACCTTCCCTGCTGGCATCGTGCGTGTGTTCAGCGGGACCCCGCCCCCGCCTGTCCTCAGCTTCCGGCTTATACACACGGCTCCTATAGAGCACTTCCAGCCCAATGCCGAGCTGCTCTTCAGGTACTGTGGATGGGCGGTGGGAGCGGGCCTCAGAGGCTGCTGGGGGTCAGGGGCTTCCGGGCTCTGAGTTCCCTCTCTGCCCTATGGGATTTTTGAGACAGAGTCTCACTCTGTTGCCCCAGCTGGAGTGCAATGGCGAGATCTCAGCTCACTGCAACCTCCGCCTCCCGGGTTCAGGCAATTCTCCTGCCTCAGCCTCCTGAGTAGCTGGGATTACCAGCGTGCGCCACCACGCCCAGCTAATTTTTGTATTTTTAGTAGAGGCGGGTTTCACCATGTTGGTCAGATTGTCTCAAATTCCTAACCTTGTGATCCACCCGCCTTGGCCTCCCAAAATGCAGGGATTACAGGTGTGAGCTACCGTGCCAAGCGGCCTCCTTGGATTTGCTGTTTGGCCTGGGGCAAGCAACTTGCCCTCTCTGACCCTGGTTTTCCATCCCTCCTTTACTGCCCCCACCACTGCCACCTAGGTAGAGCTTTGGTGGGCCAGGAAATGGCACCTTTAGGAAGTGCTTGGGGTAGTTTGAATGTTGAGAGCCCTGGGAGGGCATCTCCCGAGGGTTGGGGTGATCAGTCCGGGTCTCTGCAGTGACCCCTCCCAGAGTGACCCTGAGACCAAAGACTTCTGGCTCAACATGGCAGCTCTGACCGAGGCCCTGCAGCGCCAGGCAGAGCAGAACCCCACCGCCTCGTACTACAACGTGGTGCTGCTGCGGTACCAGGTGCGCCACCCTCGTGGGGCTGGGAGGAGGTGGAGTGGGGATGGGGTGAGCCGGCAGCCGACTTGGAAGCGCCTGCATGTTGGCCAAGCTGGTCTCGAACGCCTGACCTCAAGATATCCAACCTGTGAGAGCCGATGAGCTGGAGTGCGTAGGCAGGGTGGGTTGGGAACGAATGGTGGAGGAGTCAGTGTGGGAGGGCGTGCGACCCTGTTGCAGATACCTTCATTATGTGAACTAGAAGAGGCCCAGCCAGGGAACCTTGCCCTTGAACTTCCTTGGGAGACTTGGCTTAGCATGACGCGCTCTCCTGCCCCCTGCTGGAAACTTGGTGTAACACAGCCTCTCATCCGTCCAATCTCCCTGTGACTGGGCTCTCTTGGGGCGGGCTGTGCGTGCATCGCAGGGTCAAGGTGGCTGAATAGTGCGTGTGTGGCAAGACGAGATGGCCCAAGCCACGTGCTCTCTCCCGTTCTGATTCCTCCTAGTTCTCTCGCCCGGGTCCCCAGTCTGTGCCTCTGCAGCTCAGTGCCCACTGGCAGTGTGGGGCCACCCTCACTCAGGTCTCGGTGGACTATGGCTACCGGCCCGGTGCCACGGCTGTGCCCACGCCACTCACGAACGTCCAGATCCTGCTGCCCGTGGGGGAGCCTGTGACCAATGTCCGCCTGCAGCCAGCCGCCACCTGGTGAGGGCATGCGGGAGGCCAAGGAAAACTCAGCAGTTTCCCCCACAAGCCCAGACCTTCCCCTTGAGGTCGGTTAAAGGGTGCACTCTAGGCCTGACCTTTCACTGGTGAGTCCACCCTGCTTAGCACTGAGGGTGATATTATGAGGGCCAGGTGCGGTAGGTCCTGCCTGTAATCACAATGCTTTGGGAGGCTGAGATGGGAGGATCACTTAAGGCCAGGAGTTGGAGACCAGCCTGGACAATATAGTGAGACCTCATCTCTACAGAAAATATTTTAGTTTTATTCATTTAATTAATTTATTTATTTTGAGATGGAGTCTCGCTCTGTCACCCAGGCTGGAGTGCAGCGGCGGGATCTCAGCTCACTGCGACCCCCACCTCCTGGGTTCAAGTGACTCACCTCCCGAGTAGCTGGGATTACAGGTGCCTGCCACCACACCCAGCTAATTTTTGTGTTTTTTTAGTAGAGACAGCGTTTCACCATGTTGCCCAGTCTGGTCTTGAACCCCTAACCTCAGTCGATCCATCCACCTCAGCCTCCCAAATCCAAAGTACTGTACTGGGATTACAGGTATGAGCCACTGCACCCAGCCTTCCAAAAAATATTTTAAAAAGTAGTCAGGCATGGTGGTGTGCTCCCGTAGTCTCAGCTACTTGGGAGGCTAAGGCAGAAGGATCGCTTGAGCCCAGGAGTTGAGGCTGCAGGGAGTTAGCCTGGGTGACGACCGTCTCTCTGTCTCTTTTTTTTTTTTTTTTTTTTTTTTTTTGAGATGGAGTTTCGCTCTTGTTGCCCAGGCTGGAGTACAATGGCGCGATCTCGGCTCACCGCAACCTCCGCCTCCTGGGTTCAAGCGATTCTTCTGCCTCAGTCTCCCAAGTAGCTGGGATTACAGGCACGCGCCACCACTCCCAGCTAATTTTGTATTTTTAGTAGAGACAGGGTTTCTCCATGTTAGTCAGGCTGGTCTCGAATTCCTGACTTCAGGTGATCCGCCGGCCTCGGCCTCCCAAAGTGCTGGGATTACAGGTGTGAGCCGCTGTGCCCGGCCAGAACCCTCTCTTAAAAAACAAATATTAGGCCGGGTGTGGTGGCTCTCACCAGCAGTCCCAGAGCTTTGGGAGGCCGAGGTGGGCAGATTACCTGAGGTCAGGAGTTCGAGACCAGCCTGGTTAATATGGCAAAACCCCATTTCTACTAAAAATACAAAAAATTAGCCAGGCATGGTGGCAGGTGCCTGTAACCCCAGCTACTCAGGATGTTGAGGCAGGAGAATCGCTTGAACCCGGGAGGCAGAGGTTGCAGTGAGCAGAGATCACACCACTGCACTCTAGCCTGGGTGACGGAGACTCCATCTCAAAAACAAAAACATAAAAGTGCCGTGTGGCTCCGTGGCTGTTCTGTATCTCCCCCATTTCCCAGATGGGGAAATTGAGGTGAAGTGGGGAGAAGGTTTGCTGGGGTCACACAGCCAGGAGGCAGCGGAGCTGGGACCCTGGGCTCTGAGCATCCTCTCTGGGGAAGCCCTGACCGAGATTCTCTCACTGCCAGGAACCTGGAGGAGAAGCGGCTCACATGGAGGCTTCCAGATGTATCTGAGGCAGGGGGTGAGCTTCGATTGTGCCTGAGGGCCCGGGGGGAGGGACTGCTGTCAGGTGGGTGGCACTTATTGGCGTCGGGTAGAATTGGGGGTGTACTGGGGGCGGGCACGGGCACTGAGGAAGGCTTTAGCAGGATGGAGGAGGGCTGGACGGGTGGTCTGGGCTGTGACCCGGTGCTCTGCAGTGCTCACGTGAGCCCAGGAGTTGGAGGCTGCAGTGACCTATGATCACACCGCTACACCTCAGC
>NW_016107595.1:1755681-1775318 GCF_001604975.1 Cebus imitator
AAAAAAAAAAAAAAAAAAAATGTGGGGGTGAGGGTGTCCCAAAAGCCAGATGGGCAGACACAGCAGGTGCAAAAGCCCTGAGGCAGGGCCCCCCTTGCCAGCCACACAAAACCCAGTGATGCCAGGACAGACGGATGCAGGGGATGGAAGGGATATCTGATGAGGCACATGAAGGCCATGGAACAAAGGGCTTCAGGCTCCAAAGAGGAGCCTGGTTCACAGCTGGGCCTAGGGCTGGGGCCGGGGCACAGCTGACCGCAGGCCTCCCCAGGCTCTGGCCGCCTCTCTGCCAGCTGGGAACCACTCTCAGGGCCCAGCACACCCAGCCCCGTGGCCGCGCAGTTCACCAGCGAGGGGGCCACCCTGTCGGGCGTGGACTTGGAGCTTGTGGGCAGTGGGTACCGCATGTCGCTGGTGAAGAGGAGGTTCGCCACAGGTACTCCCCAACCCTGCTGCCAGGGGACCCCAGGAGCCGGGACCTGGCTGGGGGCAAGCAAGCCCTGGGCTGGCGGGGAGGGGTGGGGGGGATCCTTGGGAAGGACAGGTGGGTGTTGGGGCCAGGAGACTGCAGATGGGGGACACAGGTGGGGAAGGAGTCGGGACCCCATGTGTCTTGAGCTGGCCTCTGGAAGACATCCCGGAAAAGACCCAAGCTGGCCCGGTGAGGTGGCTCACGCCTGTAATCCCATCACTTTGGGAGGCCAAGGCGGGTGGATCACCTGAGGTCATGAGTTTGAGACCATCCTGACCAACATGGAGAAACCCCGCCTCTACTAAAAAAAAAAAATAGAAAAAAATAGCTGGGTGTGGTGGCACATGCCTGTAATCCCAGCTACTTGGGAGGCTGAGTCAGGAGAATCGCTTGAACCTGGGAGGTGGAGGTTGTGGTGAGGGCCATTGCACTTGAGCCTGGACAACTGGAGGGAAACTCTGTCTCCAGAAAAAAAAAAAAAAAAGAAAGAAAGAAAGGACCCAAGCCAGGGAGCTCAAAGTCCCCCTGCCATCCCCTCCTCCAGCCCCACCCTGCCCCCATCAAGGGGCTCCTGGGGCCCAGTGGCAGCAGGGACAATGAGTTATGGGGGTGTTCTGAAGATGACGAGGATGACTGAAGCATCCCAGGGTGGGAGCAAGGGACCCCCTCCCGCACTCCCCTCGCGCCCCTCCTCCTCCCACACCCTTCCTCCCCGCCCCTCCCCGTCCCGCACCCCTCCTCCCCACCCTTCCCCTCACAGCCACACCCCCACAGGGATGTACCTGGTGAGCTGCTGAATCCGCAGACGCTGCTCTCCCAGCTCTGCACTGCGCCCTGGTGCTGGTTGACCGCCCCTTGCCCTCCAGCGGGACCCTGGGGCCTCCCACCCCAGCCTTCTTGAGACCCAGACTCCGCGGAGAGGAGCCCCATGCCCAGCCTGGCTGAGCCTGAGATTCACTCCTCCCCCTCATGCCAACCCTACGCAGGTCCTGGCCTTTTAATGTTCTTTGAATAAACACTTTATTTTCTAATAAAATAAAAAAGGAAAACTTTTCCTGCTCCAGGAAGTGTCCTTTGTGTTGCCAGAGACAGGAGGAAGAGAAGGAGGATGGATACGGTACACCTAATGCACTTCCCTTCCTGCACTGTGTTCAACCTGTACGGGGCCATTCTGGGAGAGAAAGAACCAGACACAGACACCCCAGCCCCACGAGCTAGAGGGAGGAAGGAGGACTAGGGGAGCCCAGAAAGGGGTGCCAGGAGTCTTCCCAAGCAGTCAGGAAGACTTCCTAAGGAGGGGGCATTATAAATGGGGTTTTGAGGTATGAGTAGGAGTTTGCAAGCTAGGAACAGGCATCTCAAGCAAAGTGATGGGAAGTTGTTAGTTCAGTGAGGAAGCAATTAGTAACCTACAAACATTAATTGGGTACCTACAGTATACCACATAACAGGGAGAGAGCTGTGAGCAGAACAATGTTCTTGGAAGCCAGACAGTAGAGACAGGAAGCCTGAGTGAGGAGCTGCTTGGCTGTGTGACTTGAGCCTCAGTTTGCTCATCTGCAACTCACCTCACTGGGTATCTGTGGAAAGTCACACACTTAGAAGAGTGCCAGCTACAGGGCAAAACCTCCAGTAGTACCGGGCAGCGTTGGGAGCCTCGGGTGGAGGGTGGACCTTGGTGCAGGTGTGCCAGAGTGGCCCGCTGGGGAGGGCAGGACAGAAGTAGTAACAGCAGACTGCAGCAGGGAGCAGGTCTCAGGCCCGTGGACGGTCTTGGGTCCTGATGGACCTGCAGGGAACTGGGGCCCGTGTTCCTGACCTTGACGCTGGGAAGACCCCAGGGAGCATGCCCAGACTGGAAGAAGCTCCAAAGGAAGGAAGTAGGAGGTGGGGTTTGGCATGAGACCTGCTGTGTGCCCCCTCTGATCCTCCCACCCTGTCCTCTGAAGAGAGAGTGCATCTGGCGGTGCCTCAGTTTCCTTGTCTGTAACATGGGAGGAATCCTGACACTGGGAGAGGTTCAGGGAGCATCCCTGGCACAGAGCAAGTACACAATGCTGGCTGAGAGCCGGGCACTGTGGCTCACGCCGGTAATCCCAGCACTGTTGGAGGCCAAGGCAGGAGTTCAAGACCAGGAGACCAGGAGTTCAAGACCAGCCTGGGCAACATAGCAAGACTCCTGTTCTGACAAAAATAGAAAAATTGGCCAGCCGTGGTGGCTCACGCCTGTGGTCCCAGCTGCTCGGGAGGCTGAGGCAGGAGGATCGATTGAGCCCAGGAGGTTGAGGCTACAGTGAGCTAAGATCACACTGGTGCACTCCAACCTGGGCAACCACAGTGAGACCCCATCTCTTAAAACAACACAGGCCGGGTGCGGTAGCTCATACCTGTAATCCCAGCACTTTGGGAGGGCGAGCTGGGTGGATCATCTGAGGTCAGGAGTTCAAGACCAGCCTGGCCAACATGGTGGAACCCCAGCTGCACTAAAAATACAAAAATTAGCAGGGCGTTACTGGTGTGTGCCTGTAATCCCAGCTACTCAGGAGGCTGAGGCAGGAGAATCGCTTGAGCCTGGGAGGTGGAGGTTGCGGTGAGCCGAGATTGCGCCATTGCACTCTAGCCTGGGGGACAGAGTGAGACCCTGCCTCAAAAAAAAACAAAAAAATCAGCTATAGGAAGAAAAGGTGATCATAGGACTTAGGACATCAAATGAGGGCAGAGGCTGCTACGGCACCTGCGCCATCTGGGTACAAATGGTACCCAGGGACCTCGCAACCCTTCCAGTCCTCTCCCTGGTGGGCCTCAGCACCTAGACTATAAATTCAGAGATCACACCTGCCCAGTGGGGCCCTGGGTCTGAGGGAGAGAGCTGCAGAGGTGACAAAATCAAAGTCTGGGCCAGGCATGGTGGCTCACGTCTGTAATCCCAGCACTCTGGGAGGCCGAGGGAAGTGCATCACTTCAGGTCAGGGGTTCAAGACCAGCCTGTTCAACATGGTGAAACCCCATCTCTACTAAAAATACAATAATTAGCCAGATGTGGTGGCAGGTGCCTATAATCCCAGCTACTCAGGAGGCTGAGGCAGGAGAATCACTGGAACCTGGTAGGCGGAGGTTGCAGTGAGCCGAGAACATGCCACTGCACTCCAGTGTAGGCTGCAGAGTGAGACTCCATCTCAAAAAAACAAAACAAAAATTGCCAAGCACAGTGGCTCACACCTGTAATTCCAGCACTTTGGGAGGCTGAGGCGGGTAGATCATGAAGTCAAGAGTTTGAGACCAGCCTGGCCAACGTGGTGAAACCCTGTCTCTACTAAGAATACAAACATTAGCTGGGCTTGGTGGCACGTGGCTGGAATCTCAGCTATTTGGGAGGCTAAGGCAGGAGATCGCTTGAACCCGGGAGGCAAAGGTGGCAGTGAGCCGAGATCGTGCCACTGCCCTCCAGCCTGGGCGACAGAGCAAGACTCCATGTCGAAACCAAACAACAAAACAAAAACAAAACCAAGCAAACTAAGAAGTGCAGAAGGCACTTTGCCCAGGTGTGGCCTCCTGACTGCCCAGCCTTCCAGAGCAGATGTGAAATGACCTATCTCAGGAGAGTGAATTCAAAGAGAGAGGGAGGGTGTGAAACCCGTTAAACCTGCCAACCCGGGCTGGCGTGGTACCATTGTGCAGTTTACGTGCCCTGGTCTCTTCCCCCTGAGGGAGCTTAAAACCTCAGCTGTGGCACATAGTGATTCATTGGCAACAGCGCTATCAGTTGGGTCATGAATCAGAGGCCACTGTCAGCTGGTAAGTAGCCCAACTGGATTTTTTTTTAATTGAGGTGAAATTCAGATAACAAAAAATGAACCACTTTAAGGTGAATGATTCAGTGAGTTTTCAGTACCTTCACAATACTGTGCACCCAAGCCCTTGATCCAATTCCAGAATATTTTCATCCTCCTGCAAAGGAAGCCCCCAGCCACTCCCCATTTCCCTTTTGGCAGCACTTGGCAACCACTAATCTGCTTCCTGTCTCTGTGGATTTGCCTGGTCTGGGCGTTTCATAGCAATGGAATCACACTATACATGGCCTTTTGTGTCTTCAACTCAGCAACGTGTGTTTGAGTTTCAGTCTCGTTGTGGCATGCATCAGTCCAATCTCTTTTTTTGAGACAGAGTCTGACTCTGTCACCCAGGCTGGAGTACAGTGGCACGATCTTGGCTCACTGTAACCTCCACCTCCTGGGTTCAGGCAGCTCTCCTGCCTCGCCTCCTGAGTCACGGGGATTACAGGTGTGCACCACCATGCCCGGCTAATTTTTGTATTCTTTAGTAAAGATGGGGTTTCACCATGTTGGCCAGGCTGGTCTCAAACTCGTGACCTCAAGTGATCTGCCTGCCTCGGCCTCCCAAAGTGCTGGGATTACAGGCATGAGCCACTGCGCCTAGCCAGAACTTCAGTCTTTCTGATGGCTGAATAAGACTCCAGTCAGGGCACGGCGGCTCACACCTGTAAACCCAGCACTCTGGGAGGCCGAGGCAGGTGGATTGCTTGAGGTCAGGAGTTCAAGACCAGCCTGGGCAACATGGTGAAACCCTATCTCTACTAAAAATACAAAAAGTAGTCGGGCCTGGTGGCGGGCATCTGTAATCCCAGCTACTTGGGAGGCTGAGGCAGGAGAATTGCTTGAACCCAGAAGGCGGAGGTTGCAGTGAGCCGAGATCATGCCACTGCACTCCAGCCTGGGCGACAGAGCAAAACTCCATCTTGAAAAAAAAAAAAGACTCAAGACTTCATTGATGGACCACATGTTATTTATCCATTCATCCACTGGACACTTGGGTGGAGTGGAAAAGAGCTTTGTGAATTGTGCTGCTGTGAACTTCCCAGTGCAAGCTTTTGTTTGAACCCCTGTTTTCAGCTCCTTTGGGTAGGTTCCTGAGTGCTGTCGTGGGATCATAGGGTCATTCTAGTCCGGATTTTGAACCCAGACCTCTGGGACCAGAGATCACTCTGTTGCACCCAGTGAACCCAGGAAGCACTTGGTTTAAAAGGACCAGGGGCTCAGGGTGTCTGCGTGTCTGACACGTGGGAAAACGGTTCAGTGTCGCTGGATGAGCAGGGCGGGGCTGGAGCTCACATCCTCCCAGCACCCTGAATTCTAGAGGGCCGGTATCCCTGGTGGAGGAGGAGATGGGCAGTGACCCTGCCACGGGATGGTACTTTTTATTTTTGAGACAGAGTCTCGCTCTGTTGCCCAGGCTGGAGTGCAGTAGTGCGATCTCGGCTCACTGCAACCTCCGCCTCCCAGGTTCAAGCGATCCTCCTGCCTCAGCCTCCTGAGTAGCTGGGGTTACAGGCGCGCACCACCACGCCTGGCTAATTATTATTATTATTATTATTTGAGACAGAGTGCTGCTGTATCTCCCAAGCTGGAGTGCAGTAGTGTGATCTCAGCTCACTGCAACCGCTACCGCCCCAGTTCAAGTGATTCTCCTGCTTCAGCCTCCTGAGCAGCTGGGATTACAGGCGCCTGCCAGTATGCCTGGTTGATATATATATATATATATATTTTTTTTTTGAGACGAAGTCTCGCTCTATCACCAGGCTGTAGCGTAGTGGCGCAATCTCGGCTCACTGCAACCTCCACCTCCCAGTTCAAGTGATTCTTCCACCCCAGCCTCCCAAGAAGCTGGGACTACAGGCACGTGCCACCATGCCTGGCTAACTTTTTGTATTTTTTTTAGTAGAGACGGGGTTTCACCATGTTGGTCAAGATGGTCTCGATCCCTTGACCTCGTGATCCTCCCACCTTGGCCTCCCAAAGTGCTGGGACTACAGGTGTGAACACCATGCCCAGCTTGTATTCTTTCATAGAGACGGGTTTTGCCGTGTTGGTTAGGCTGGTCTTGGACTCCTGACCTCAGGTGATCCGCTCACCCCAGCCTTTGGAAGATGCTGGGATTATAGGCGTGATCTCCCTACCTCAGCCTTCTAAAGTGCTGGGATTATAGGTGTGAGTCACGTTGTGTAACCAGAATAGAATTCAGGGTGCTGGGAGGATGTGAGCTCCAGCCCCGCCCTGCTCATCCAGGGACACTGAACCGTTTCCCCACGTGTGAGAACTTTTATTATGGCTTCTTCCCAGCAGATAACTCCCTTTGTGGGGCCCATGGCTTGGGGGACCCAGGGGCCCAACAGAGTGAACATGGACTCTGAACCAAAGTCTGCGGTTTATCTTATCGCAGTAAGGCCGGTAGTGTCACATTTAATACTGTAACATTTGCCGGTCATGCAGGTAGGCTTGCAAAAATTAAAAAAAAAAAAATTTGCTGTAATCCCCTTCATACACTTTTGATCATGTATTTGCTCTGAGGGTTCACTCCCCAGACCTCTCCCATCTAGAGGACCCAGAAGCTATTTGCTACACTTTACAGGTGAGGAAACTGAGGCACAGCCAGGCCACATACACACCCCAGCTTCCTCCTTGGGAAGAAACAGATATGGAAGAGAAAGGAGGAGTTTTCCAAAACCATAGCCCAGTTCACACACCTGGGCTTCCCAACCCCAGAGCTCCCGACCCTGGGGCCAGGCTAGAATCTTCTAGAGAGTCAGAGGCAGCGAGGGGCAGGGTTCGAATCCTAGCCAACCCCAACCCTAAAAATCTACAAATCTGAGGCCGGGTGCAGTGGCTCACAGCTCTAGTTCTAGCACTTTGGGAAGCTGAGGCAGGTGGGTCACTTGAGGCCTGGAGTTTGGGACCAGCCTGGGTGACTTCACAAAACCCCATGTCCAGAAAAATGACAAAAATTAGCCGGGCGTGCTGGCAGGTGCCTGTAGTCCCAGCTACTCAGGAGGCTGAGATGGGGGGGTTGCTTGAACCGGGGAGGCGGGCGGCGTAGCGAGCCCAGATTGTGCCACTGCACTCTAGTAGCCTGGACGACAAAGCGAGATCCTGTCAAAAGAAAGAAAAGAGAAAGGACACTACAAATCTGATGTTTGACTTCCAGAAAGAGAGAGAGAGAGACAGAGAAAAAAAAGAAAGAAAGAAAGGAAAGAAAAAGAAAGAAAGAAAGGAAGGAAGGGAGGGAGGGAGGGAGGGAAGGAAAGAAGGAGAGAAAGAGAGAAAGAGGGAAGAAAGAAGGAAGGAAGGAAAGAAGGAAGGAAGGAAGGAAGGAAAGAGAGAGAAAGGAAGGAAGGAAAAAAAGAAAGAAGGAAAGAAAGAAAGAAAGAGAAAGGGAAAGAAAGAAAGAAGAAAGGAAAGAAGGAAGGAAGGAAGGAAAGAAGGAGAGAAAGAGGGAAAGAAAAGGAAGGAAGGAAAGAGAGAGAGAGAAAGGAAGGAAGGAAGGAAAGAAGGAAGAAAAGAAAGAAAGAAAGAGAAAGAAAGGAAGGAAAGAAAGAGAAAGAAAGAAAGAGGGAAAGACAGAACACTACAAATCTGATTTTCGACTTCAGAACCTTTCCAAATGCCAGCAGGTGGCATCTGAATGGGCGTACAGCATAGGTTTTTGGGTCCTGAGACTATTTTAAATATAGAAATGGGGTCTCACTATGTTGCCCAGGCTGGTCTCAAACTCCTGAGTTCAAGCGATCCGCCTCCCTCGGCCTCCCGAAACGCAGGAGTGAGCACCGCGCCCTGTCCTTGGCTTGCGGAATCTTTGAGCCCCTTGCAGGGAGCAGAAAAGCCACAAGGTTTAGCCTGTCCCCCTCCGTCCCCCACGCCCTCAGCCAGGCATTTCTTCGCCCAACGTACCTGGGCCGACGCTGACCGAGCTCTGTGCCACGAACCTGCCAGGCGCCTCTTGATCATCTCCAGCCACGGGGAGCTCATTCCCTAGCAGCGGGCCAGGCCCAGGGTGGAGTCGTGCGCCCCGAGGGGCGAAGGTGGCAAGAGGCGGGGATGGCAGAGGCTGGAGCGGGGCCCGGAGAGGGGAAGGTGGGGGTGGCCGGGGAGGGAGGAGCCGGTGGGGAACCTGGCCTGGGCCACCAGGAAACGCAGCCCAGCTGGGAGCAGGGGCCTGGCGAGGGGCGGGGGCGGAGGGAGGCAGGAAGGAGCGAGTCCTGGTGGGAGGGGAGAACTGGAGAGGGCGGGGGCTCTGGCTCAGGTGGAGACTGTCTTCGTTCCTGGGCGGAGAGGAGCCGGCACAGGGGCAGAGGCGGGACCGTGGTCTGGGGGTGAGTGTCTGCAGCCTCCGCAGGATCTGACGGACCCCGGGATGGGGGTTTGGGGGCCGGAGAGTGGGGGCTCTGGCGAAGCCCCTGCCGATGTGGGGACATTCAGGAGCCCCGAGTCCCAGCAGCCTGCTTGCCCTCACCCAGCCCTAATTGTCTCCGGCGTTCCCCAGGCCAGCTCGGACCTGGGTCTGGGAGGAGGCCTCCCCCACGCCTGGCCACCCGGGGCCCCCCGCAGCTCCCAGGGTTGAGCGGGATCAGACCCCCGGGGCGGGGGCCGCTCGGGCCGCCTGGCTGTTGCTGGGACTGTTGCCTGCTTGTTGGGATTGTTGGCGCCTTGGTTGGGAGGGTCTGGGCGAGCTGGCACTGGGGTCCCCGGCTGTGGGTCTGGGACCTGCAGCCGACCCCCAGCCTCTCCCCGCGGCTCCGGTGCTGCGGGCCCTGCCAGGTGCTGGGCCGCATGCCAGGGCCCCCGGCTGTGTGGCGCGGACACGTTGCTCTTGGCCTCTGAACCGGCCTCAGTTTCCCCTCCGTGAGGTGGGACAATGACCCAGCCGAGATGAGGATGCCCGAAGCGTTCAGTCAAAGGAAGTTTTTGTGATGGGGTGTGCTGCTGGCCACTGGGGGCCCTTGGGTGAGTGACGTTTGGTCTCCGAGCCTCAGTTTCCCTATGTGTCAAGGGGGGGTCTCGGGACATGGGAACTCGGTGAGGATGAGTTGAGTGGTAAGAGCTGTGGTCTCTCAGTGGGTGCCCAGGGACAGTCAATTGTCATAATAATTATACGTATATATATATATTTTTCCTTTTCTTTTTACGCTCCGCACCCCCTTTCTTTTTTTTTTTTTTTTTTGAGACAGAATCTGACTCTGTCACCCAGGCTGGAGTGCAGTGGCACGATCTTGGCTCACTGTAACCTCCACCTCCTGGGTTCAAGTGATCCTCCCACTTCAGCCTCCCAAGCAGCTAATTACTGGTGCACACCACACTCAGCTAATTAAAAAAGCTTTTGTTTATAGAGATTGGGTCTCACTATATTGTCCAGGCTGGTCTCAAACTCCTGGATCCAAGCAATCCTCCTGCCTTGGCCTCCCAAAGTGCTGGGATTTTGGGCATGAGCCGCTTCACCCAGCCCTGATTTTTTTTAAATGGATACTTCTTGAGGGAAAACTGAGGGACCCCTCAGCTCAGGCCAGGGCCTCCTGCAGTCTAGACTTGGGACTCAGGGCCCAGGGGCAGTCACCTGGCTGTCCAGGTCTGGGGCCAGCCCTGGGGGCCGTCACTTCCTCTCACTGCCCTGTTCTCAAGATGACACCAGGCAGCGCTGGTATCGGGGCTTGGAGTCAGGAGGAAGAGGTGTGGCCCCCAAGTCAAGCAGTTAGGCCCCCTCCTGGCCTAGGTGAGCAGCTGGGTGTTTGCCCAGTCTGGACACTCTCAGCATCTAGCAGTTTCTGCCAGGTGCCCTGGGTGTGGGGGAACCAAAGGGGACCTTGGAGCCTCTCTGCCCCAGGCCAGAGTTCGGGGAATGCAGACAAGTTGGGCCAGCCCAGGAGGAGAAAGTAAGGCCTCCCTGGGTGATGTTTCCTCCTGCCACCAGCCTCTGAGGCCCAGAGCAAGGCAGGGATTTGCTCACTCTCCCAACCCCATGAGCCAGGGAGGATGCCTATTGTGGACCCTCTTCTGATGGGAATCTGACTGGGCTTGATTGCTCCTCATGATGGGGAACTCACTACCAACATGGCAAACTAAAGGAAGTCTCATCAGCTGGGAGTTAAAGGCAGGAACTAGGCTCCCACCCAACCTTTCTTAGATATATTTCTAGACCTCTCTGTGCCTCAGTTTTCCTATCCATAAAAATGGGGCTAATGCAGCCCTGCTTCCCAGCACAGGTACGGAGTTTGGATGGTCAGATGGTGGCCAGGCTGCACGCAGGAGCTGGCATAGTGACTGTAGTCCTGATTATGTCCCTCATTGTGTTCTCGTTGATAACAATGTGTCTTTGCATGACAGAAATATTATCATGAATATTTCCAGGCTCTAAGTACAGGGCTTGGGAAAGAGTCCTGACCAGCCTGAGCGTGTGGGGGTCCAGGATGTCCCTAGAGGAGGGGCCCATGACATCTCAGTGCTCCCATCACTCCTGGATCGTGGGAAGGGTCTGAGGTTGAACTGCGATTCATGGCCTGCCATCCCCAGCCTCAGTTTCCCCCTCTATGGAGGGAGCCTAGATGTCCTTTGAGGAGCCACTGGACCAGGGCTGGTGTTTACTGAGGGCCCCTGTCCGGTCTCACGCAGGTGCCTCAGGCAGTTCCTGCAGCAGGGTGACATACAATGAATGAGTCATCCACACAAAGCCTGGGGACCTAGAAACCCAGCACACCAAGGTCTAAAGTGCATGTAGCCCCCTGCCCCGCCCCACTGTTTTTTCCACACCCAGCTACTCTCTGGTGTGAATATTGAGTAATTGTTGACATAGAACTCACTACACACGTGGTTTCGCTAAAGCAGGGTCCGGCGGCCATCATAAACCTAAAGAATTATGTTTACTGGGTTTTTTCTTTTCTTCCCCCTGTATTTGCAAAAGCAACACCTGCTCCTTGTAAAAAGGGACCAGCCCATCATTACTGGGAGGCCAAACTGGTAAGAACTGGGGAGGAACCAGCCTCTGGGGCCAGCAGGTCAGGATTTAAATCCCACCCACCTGCCCTGGCCTCAGTCGGCTGTGTGACCTTGGAAAGTTGTGGACCCTCTCTGTACAGATCGTCCACTTGGACCCTGGGTTCCCCTCTGGAAGGCTCAATGAGAGTCCTGGAGTTCCTCCACAGGCGAGGGGCTCACACCACCTCCCGTAAGAGTCCGCAACTTCCAACCTGGAGTTTCTTCGCCCCTGGAGGGTGTACTCCTCTGGAAAATTGTCCTGTTTCCACTTCTCTGTCCCCTGTTAGTGTGACGGTGTCCTAGGCACACAAGGGTTTCTCTTCATCATCTGGGCTCTGTCCTTGAAACCTAGACCCAGATGTGGTATACACTAGGTGCTCAGCACTTGCTTGGAGCAGTCGCAAGTATCCAGGTGATAAGGGTGACAGCATCTGCTATTAAATCTCATTGTGACCGGGCGCAGTGGTTCACGCCTGTAATCTCAGCACTTTGGGAGGCCAAGGCAGGCAGATCACCTGAAGTCAGGAGTTCGAGACCAGCCTGGGAGACATAGTGAAACCCCGTCTCTACTGAAGATATAAAAGTTAGCCAGGCGTGATGACACACTCCTGTAATCCCAGCTACTCTGGAGGCTGAGACAGGAGAATCGCTTGAACCCTGGAGGCAGAGGTTGCAGTGAGCCAAGATTACACCACTGCACTCCAGCCTGGGCGACAGAGCGAGGATCTGTCTCAAAAAAAAAAAAAACCAAAACAAACACTCACTGTGGCTAGGCGAGGTGGCTCATACCTGTAATCCCAACACTTTGGGAGACTCTGGTGGGAGGATCACTTGAGCCCAGTAGTTAGAGACCAACCCAGGCAACAAAGCGAGACCCATCTCTACAAAACTGAAATTAGCCAGGCGTGGTGGTGCATGCCTGTGTTCCTAGCTACTCAGGAAGTGGAGGTGGGAGGATCGCTTGAGCCCTGGAATTGGAGGCTGCAGTGAACTACGATTACACGCGGCATCACTCCGGCCTGGGCAACAGAGTGAGATCTTGTCTCAAGAAAAAAAATCTCATTGTTGGCACTTCCCGTATGTGCCACTTGGAGAAAAGTCCACTGCGTGCATCCACCGCTTGACCATCTAGCTTTTCCCAGGAGTCAAGTCCTTATGCATTCAAACAGGATTCTTCCAGAAGCTTCCCCCACCCTCCACCCCTTGCCTCGCCTTTTGGAAGCCTCAGAATATTTCACGCCTCCGTCCAAATCCCAATTGAGGATTGGTGAGAACTGGAGAAGCGGCAACCACAACAGTGCTGGCAGTCGGTGGCTCTGCCTCCATCCCAGCTTTGTAGAGGAGGACACTGAGGTCTGGGTGGCCCCAGCTTCTCAGCCCAGGTCCCGTGCATGGTCACTTGCTGGGTCAGAATGTCCTTCCTCAAGGGCTGTCGGGAGTCCCCATGGCTGCTTCGAGGACATCAGCTCACAAGCCAGTCCTTCCAGCCAC
Organism: Cebus imitator; assembly: GCF_001604975.1. Taxonomy (NCBI): domain Eukaryota; kingdom Metazoa; phylum Chordata; class Mammalia; order Primates; family Cebidae; genus Cebus; species Cebus imitator. Next base: position 1,768,462 of record NW_016107595.1, read on the forward strand.
AGGCAAGGCAGAGACAGAGCCAGTGACCAGGCCAGTTAGGGGTATCCGGGCCTGCGAGTCCATGACAAGGGGTTCAGAAGCGGACCTCTCTGGGCCTCGGTTTCCTCATTTGGAAAATGGGAGTTTCGCAAGGGGAATTACCTTCATGCTATGGAGACCTCCGAGTCAGTGTCAGGCAGGACATCCCCTCCCCCCTGTGCCACCCCCCTTCACCCATTGTCTCTGAATAGTCCTGGGAGTGAGGGGGGGACAGATCGAGCCCCAGGGGGTGCCAGCAGGGTCCTTGATGACGTTCACATGCTCCACGTCTCTCAGAGACAGTGACAAGAACAGGGTTGAGACCAGGCGCGGTGGCTCACACCTGTAATCTCAACACTTTGGGAGGCCAAGGCAGGGGCATCACGATGTCAGAGGTTCAAGACCAGCCTGGCCAAGATGGTGAAACCCCGACTCTACTAAAAATACAAAAATTAGCCAGGGGTGGTGGTGGGTGCCTGTAATCCCAGCTACTCAGGAGGCTGAGGCAGAGAATTGCTTGAGCCCAGGAGGCGGAGTTTCCAGTGAGCTGAGATGGTGCCACTGCACTCCAGCTTGAGTGACAGAGTGAGACTCCGTCTCAAAAAAAAAAAAAAAAAATTAGCCAGGCACGGTGGTGCACACTTGTAATCCTACCTACTTGGGAGGCTGAGGCAGGAGGATTGCTTGAAACCAGGCGGTGGAAGTTGCAGTGAGCTGAGATTGCACATTGCACTTCAGCCTGAGCAACAGGAAATAAAAAAACCAGGGTTGAGGGCTGAGGGCGACAGAGGTGCCTGGAGCCACTTGCGCCTGGGGTAAGGGTCCAACCTTGACTGTCCCCTGGAAGTGATGGCAGAGGACACAGGGCCAGAGTGCAGCCACCAATGCCCCTGATTCCGCTGAGCAGACAACCCCTTCTGCATATTTAGTGGCTACTAATTTTCATTAACCATTGATTTTCAATGAATCATTAATACTTAGCATCATCTAAGCATTGAAGCATGAATATTCAGTGACCATGAATATTTGGTATCTGAAGGACTATTTGTGGCTTGTTAATATTCCTCGTGACACTATTGGGTCTGGCATGGCAGATCACGCCTGTAATCCCGGCACTTTGGGAGGCCGAGGCAGGTGGACCACCTGAGATCAGGAGTTCGAAACCAGCCTGGCCAACATGGTGAAACACCGTCTTTACTAAAAATACAAAAATTAGCCAGGTGTGGTGGTGCATTCCTGTTATTTTTAGCAGAGACAGGGTCTCCCTTTCTTGCTCAGGCTGGTCTTGAACTCCTGGGCTCAAGCAATCTTCCTGCCTCAGCCTCCCAAACAGTGGGGATTGCAGGTATGAGCCACTGCATGCGGCCTGAGCCTGGGTGTTTAAATGTGCATATATATATATATATTTATATATATATATATATTTTTTCCTTTTGGAGACAGAGTCTGGCTGCATCCCCCAGGCTGGAGTGCAATGGCGCCATCTCGGCTCACTGCAACCTCCGCCTCCTGGATTCAAGTGATTCTCCTGCCTCAGCCTCCTAAGTAGCTTGGATTACAGGCACGTGCCACCATGCCCAGCTAATTTTTGCATTTTTAGCAGAGACAGCGTTTCACCACATTGGCCAGGCTGGTCTCGAACTCCTGACCTCGGGAGATCCACCCACCTCAGCCTCCCAAAGTGCTGGGATTACAGGCGTGAGGCACCGCGCCCGGCCATGTTTAAGGATTGATCAAGAATCTGGTGCAACTGGCGCAGATGAGTGAGGGCAGAGATTGTGTGGGAAAGATGGCAGCAGAGAGGACCCACATCCTGCAGCCACACCCCAAGCGGAGGCTTCTAGGTCTCGGCAGATGAAAATAAGTGGCTTTTCTGTGCGCATTTGAGGAAGTGGGTTCTGGAGGATGGTAAAATCGCGCTGGCATGTGAAAGGCAAACAGCTCCAGGCAGGACCAGCTGGTCTGGCAGCGGGCGGGCAGGAGAGGGGCCCCAAGAGTCAGCCTGGACGTCACTGCTGCACACTGGTGGCACCATGTCTGGCTTGAGGCGACGCTTCTTTACCCACCCTGAGCAGGAGTGCAGGGGAGGTGCTCTTATGTGCAGACAACATACGATGTTCTCCTTCATCACCCTGTTGGCGTCGGGCGTGGTGACTGGTGTCTGTGGCCCCAGCAACTCGGGAGGCTAAGGCAGGAGGATCACTTGAGCCCAGGAGCTGGAGGCTGCAGTGAGGTCTGATCGCCACTGCACTCCAGCTTGGACAACAGAGCGAGTGAGATCCTATCGCTAAAAAAACACGTTTTAAAAATTAGCTGGCATGGTGGCTCATGTCTGTAATCTCAGCACTTTGGGAGGCGAAGGCAGGAGGATGGCTTGAGCCCAGGGAATTCAAGACCAGCCTGGGCAACATAGTGAGACGCTGTCTCTTTAAACGCAGCACACACAAGCAGTACCTGCTGGGTCTTCCTGGTTTACAGGCCATCGTGTGCCAACATCTCTCACCTGGATACTGGACCGAGTCTCCCACTGCCCAGAGGTTCCTCATATTCTGTTCCTCTGGAGTGCAATGGTGCGATCTCTGCTCCCTGCACCCTCCACCTCCCGGGTTCAAGCGATTCTCCTGCCTCAGCCTCCTGAGTAGCTGGGATTACAGGCGCCTACCACCACACCCAGCTAATTTTTATATTTTTAGTAGAGATGGAGTTTCACTATCTTGGCCAGGCTGGTCTCAGACTCCTGACCTGTTGATCCACCTGCCTCGGCCTCCCAAAGTGCTGAGATTATAGCCATAAGCCACCTCACCCGGCCCACGGGGGACTTCTTAAATGTATAAATCAATCTGATTCCTCCCCTGCTCATAGACCCTGCATGGCTCCCCATTGCTTCTTACAGGAAAATAAGACTTTCTTCCTGGCCTGCCCATTCGATTCCTGCACCCTAGTCGGGTCCCATAACTTCATCGTCACCTCCTTCCCCCCCCCTCCCGCCCCCATCCCGACCACATCAACCTCCTCGTTCTGCCACCAACACCCTAAATCTGGGTCCACCTGAGGGCCTTTACATGTACTCCACCCTCTGCCCAAGTGAATCCCCGTCATCCTTCAGGACCTCCCCGCTCCTAGGTTGCTCAGGTCACCCATGGACCTGCCTCAGTAGCAATTAGTATGGCTGTCACTAATTGTTAATATCATTAGCAATTTTTTTTGAGACAGTTCTTGCTCTGTGGCCCAGGCTGGAGTGCAGTGGTGTGATCATAGCTCACAGCAGCCCCGAACTTCTGGGCTCAGGTGATCCTCCCACCTCAGCCTCCTGAGTAGCTGAGACCACAAGCCCATGCCACCCCACCCTGCTAATTTTTTGTTTTGTCTCACTCTGTCGTCCAGTCTGGAGTGCAGTGGCACAATCACAGCTCACTGTGGCCTCTGCCTCCTGGGTTCAAGCAATTCTCCTGCCTCAGCCTCCTGAGTAGTTGGGATTACAGGCACCCACCACCCTACCTGGCTAATTTTTGTATTTTTAGTAGAGATGGCCTGGCTGGTCTTAGGCTCCTGACCTCAAGTGATCCACCTGCCTTGGCCTCCTAAAGTGCTGGGATTATGGGTGTGAGCCACTGTGCCCAGCCTAATTTTTGTGTTTTTTGTAGAGATACGGTTTCACCATGCTGCCCAAGCTGTTCTACTGCATTATTATAGTGAGGACAGGGCTGGCTTGGTCACGACTGCATCCCCAGCATCTAGCATATAGTAGTTGCTCAGTAAACACTCTTGGGCTGATGAGTCAGTGTGATAGTTAACAGGATTGGACTCGGGCAGCCGGTTAGCTCAGTTGGTGAGTGCCTGGTGCTCAGTGCCCAAGGTCGCAGACTCGATTCCTGCACCGGTCAGCCCCATTAAAAAAAAAAAAAAAGATAAGGAAAAAAAACAGGCCGGGCGCGGTGGCTCACGCCTGTAATCCCAGCACTTTGGGAGGCCGAGGCGGGTGGATCACCTGAGGTCAGGAGTTCAAGACCAGCCTGGCCATCATGGTGAAACCCCGTCTTTAAAAAATATATATATTAAATAGAAAAAAAACCAAACAGGATCGGACTCATGCATGTTCACAGATACTCACCTGTGTGTGCCCCGGGTGGCAGAGGTTGGACAGGTTCTCTATCCTTTGAGAGATATTTGGTGCCTTCCATGATGCAGTCCCTTGTGATAGATTCTGGGAGGCCCTGAGATCTGAACAGGGAATCCCCCAATGACCCCAAGTTGAGGGGCGTATGAGGTGGACGGACTGCACCTTCCAAGTCCTGGGTTCTGATCCTGCTCCATGCTGAAGCTTAACGTCCCTGTCTGTAAGTGGGGAATCAAGGCAGCCAGGGGGTGGACTGACGGTCACCACACAGCTAAGATGCACCAAGCCCTCTCGCAGTCACAGGGAGCTGTGGCCCCACTGTGTGTGTGAGAGAGAGGGGTAATCTCAGCACCTCCTTGTCCTAATAAGGAAACTAAGACTTCACATGGAAAGGCCGGGCGCAGTGGCTCGTGCCTATAATTCCTGCACTTTGGGAGGCCGAGACAGGCAGATCACCTGAGGTTGAGAGGTTAAGACCAGCCTGACCAACATGGAGAAACCCCGTCTCTGCTAAAAATACAAAAAAAATTAGCCAGGCACGGTGGGTCACACCTGTAATCCCAGCTGCTCAGGAGGCTGAGTCAGGGGGATCGCTTGAACCCCTGAGGTGGAGGCTGCAGTGAGCTGAAATCACACCACGGCACTCCAGCCTGGGCAACAGAATGAGAGGCCCTGTCTCAAAAAGAATGAAAATAAAAATAATCCCCAGCAAGGCACCTGTCAGAGCCAATCGGGGTTGGAGTGCTTTGCAGTGGGGCTTGCAAGGGGTAGAGGGGTTAGCTGGGGGGTGAATTTCAATATTTTGCCAACCTGAGCAACCGTAAGGTGCCATGAGGTGTTGGGGGCCACAAGGAAGCGCTTTGCTCACGGCGAGTGTTCAGTGAGTTTTGTTTTCTGCAGGAGCTGCCCAGGGGGCTCCTCAGGCTGACCCCAGACCCTGGCTGGCCAGGATGAGGCTTCTCCGGCACCTTCGGCCCAGGGGCACCCTCATTCTGGCCACCGGTGCTTTCACCCTCCTCCTTCTCCTCCTCTTCGCTCTGCAAGAGTCACCACCCACCTACGACGTCCGGGAGCAGCCACCAGAGACCCCCAAGACCCTGGCCTGGCCCACTCCACCCGACCCCGCAGCCCGCGCCCCGTGCCGCGCCAACACCTCTGTGGCTGCACACCCGGACTTCGCGGGGCAGCCGCGGCAGGTTCAGGACTTCCTGCTGTACAAACACTGCCGCGACTTCCCGCTGCTGCAGGACGCGCCCCCCTCTAAGTGCGCGCAGCCGGTCTTCCTGCTGCTGGCGATCAAGTCCTCGCCCAGCAACTACGAGCGGCGCGAGCTGCTGCGGCGCACGTGGGGCCGCGAGCGCAAGGTGCAGGGTTTGCAGTTGCGCCTCCTCTTCCTGGTGGGCACAGCCGTCAACCCGCACGAGGCCCGCAAGGTCAACCGGCTGCTGGAGCTGGAGGCTCAGACTCACGGAGACATCCTACAGTGGGATTTCCACGACACCTTCTTCAACCTGACACTCAAGCAGGTGCGCCGGGCTGAGGTCACCTGATCCGGGCACCTGCCCTTCTTGTCCAAATGACCACCCCTTCCTGAAGGACCCAGGGGACCATCGTGCCCCATTCTGCCCCCCTGTTATCCCCACCAGCCTTGTGGTGACCCAAAGTCGTCGGCTCCTGGGGAAGGCTGGGGGGAAGGGCAGAGGAGCTAGGTTACCAGCACAGAGCTCCAGCCCGATGATGGGGTTCGAATCCAAGCTCTGCCTCCTACTTGCTCTTTGACCTTGGAGGAGTTCATTCACCTCTGTGCCTCAGTTTTCTTACCTGGGAAATGGGATGTGAATGGGTCCCACCTACCTCTGGGGACTGCTGTGAGGTTTACAGGAGATGGCGTTTATAAGGCACGCAGACCAGTGCCGGATGCCCAACTCAACTTGGCAGTGACAGGAAGCACATCTCCTTGGGTTGGTCGGTTTGTTTTATGGAGTCTCATTCTGTCACCCAGCTGGAGTGCAGTGGCACAATCTCAGCTCACTGCAACCTCTGCCTCCCAGGTTCAAGCGATTCTCCTGCCTCAGCCTCCCGAGTAGCTGGGATTACAGGCACCTGCCACCACACCCAGCTGATTTTTATATTTTTAGTAGAGATGGGGTTTTACCATGTTGGCCAGGATGGTCTCGAGCTCCTGACCTCAGGTGATCCACTTCCTTGGCCTCCCAAAGTGCTGGGACTACAGGCATGAGCCACCATGCCTGACCTCATCTCTATTTTTTTTTAAAAAAGAACCCATGAGAGGTGAGAAAATCCTGCCCATCCGCAGATGAGGAAATGGAGGCTCTAAGAAGCCCTCCTGGGTCCTCGAGTTGAGCAAGACAAGTAGAGACATTTTCAAGGAGGAACAGGGGAATTCAGCAGGTTCCTGCTCATGGGAGGTACAGACAGGCCTGGATTCGAGGCCGCTAGGGGCCATTTCTCTGCGGGTGACCTCACCTAATGCAGTTTTCTCCGGACAGCCTCTGTTCCCTTGTCTGTAAATAAGATTGAAGACCACTGCTACCTCCTAAGGGTACATTCAGGATTCACGGTAGGGTGCGCGCCAAGCACAGTGCCCGGCAGCAAGCAGATACCCAGCCCATGTTAGTTACCAAGTAGGTTTCCACCATGGTGAGGCTGAGGCAGGAGAATCTCTTGAGCCCTGGAGGTGGAGGTTGCAGTGAGCCAAGAT